>NC_084537.1:23240691-23615691 GCF_024500275.1 Phycodurus eques | reverse complement strand
CGGCGCTACATGCGTAAGTGCAACTTGAAACTCTACTAAGCAAAGCAAAAGCCATTTATTAACAACACCCAGAAACGCCGGCGGCTTCTCTGGGCCCGAGCTCATCTAAGATGGACCGACGCAAAGTGGAAAAGCGTTCTGTGGTCCGACGAGTCCACATTTCAAATTGATTTTGGAAATTGTGGACGTCGTGTCCTCGGGGCCAAAGCAGAAAAGAACTATCCGGACTGTTATGCACGCAAAGTTCAAAAGCCAGCATCTGTGACGGTATGGGGCTAGTGCCAATGGCATGGGTGACTTACACATCTGTGAAGGCACCATTAATGCTGAAAGGTACATACAGGTTTGGAGAAACATATGCTGCCATCCAAGCACCATCTTTGTCATGGACGCCCCTGCTTATTTCAGCAAGACAATGCGAAACCATATTCTGCACGTGTTACAACATTGTGGCTTCGTAGTAAAAGAGTGCTAGACTGACCTGCCTACAGTCCAGACCTGTCTCCCATTGAAAACAGCTGAAGCTGTACATCGAGTAAGAATGGGAAAGAATTCCACCTAGTGTGTTGTGAATCTGTAAGAGTTTCACTTTTTGAATCAAACTTCTGGAATGAATTAACTTTTCTACTATAGTCGGTTTATTGATACGCTCGTGTAAATTGCATATCGCGGCAAGCAAGAATTGTGTATAGCAAGTTTGTCGTAGTAATAAAAAGAGGGGTGTGGGGGGAATACACTGAGTTGACTCAACAGTGCCCGCTTTTCTTTATTGCTCTTATTTGTGTGAACAAACCCCACCATTTTGTCACATGATGTATTCCTCTCACAGGTGGTCCAGTCAGGTGGGAAAAATATTGAACTGGCTGTTATCAGACGGAATCAACCACTGAAGGTGATTTTCACTCGCGTGGCTTCACTTTTATTCTATTCGTGTTCCACGTAAGCTCGTAATGAGAGTCTGTTTTGGCTGTTATCAGATCCTGGAGTCCAAGGAGATCGAGACGCTTGTGGCTGAGATTGAAAAGGAAAAAGAGGAAGAGGCCGAAAAGAAGAAGCAGAAAAAGTCCACTTGAAATCTTTATTATTATATTTTTTTTTTTTTATTGCACTTGGATATGGAAGTAGCCTTTTTAGGGAGGGTAAAGGGGGCTGATAACTCATCATATATTTCACTGTAAAGAGGTGAATCCTAACTTGGGATACTGCACCAGATGTACTATACTTCCAGCTGTGTGTAAATACTCATACATACATGCAGCGCTCAAGTTAGGTTTCACATAAGGACACTTTTCTATCATTCATCAAAGTGCTTTGATGATGACAAATATCCCATTTTAAAATAGACCGTTCAGAATTGTAATTGGGAACAATTCTCAATAAAAGATGACTTGTTTATAAAGCCTTACTGACCTTCATATCATGACACAAAAGAGAAAAAACATGACAGTATCTCAGCTTTATAGTGGGGGACAACAAAAGCCTCAGGGGATAAATAAAGAATTCTTGCTCTTAATGACAACAATTGCAGATATTACAATATTCATACATAATCTACCAGTGTTTTCTTCAGCCTTAGGAAGTCCACATGACATGTCACAGTCTCTTTTGTCAATTCTCTAAATATAATAAAAAATGCAGTCATTTAAAGCACCACTAATATACCTACTAAGTGTTTTTCTAAATTATTACCATGACATCAAATAGTGTCATTTATATGGATTGCATGGGAATACTTGTGCAGATCACGACAGGATATAGTTCATGTACAGCACGAAACAAAAACTATTACATCTAACTTGTTTTTTCTTTTATTGATCACACTATCGTGAGTGACTTTTCTCCTGTTAAGATAACGGCGGCATAAACACCAATGGCGGCGATTTCATGCGAGTGGCTACAAAAGGTAATGCTTTTCATGTATCAGTTTTGTAAGACATGGCTCTAGTTCTCAGCCATCCCTCCGCCACTTTCGAGCAAATTAGTGCGGTGTGACCGCAGCATCTTATGGTAGCCTAACTAGACCCCGCCACCATTCCCCCCCACCATGCTCCCGCCATCGCCTTTTACCTTAAATTCGCTTATCAAGAAAGCGCTGCTGTGAATTCTCAACGACACAATTATGGCCGGCGGTGTGGAAGGGCTGCTTAATGGGATCTTGGCCTCAGACCCCAATGGGAACTTTCAGGGACTTTAATCTGGGAGTCCCTTTGAAAAAAGTTGTGCGCTGCTGTGCCGAGGGGCCCCAGGGGGTCTCCCCACCAAAGACATAATGGTGAATGGTTAAAGTCCTTCATTTAGAGTCATCTCCCCGAGCCAGGATTTCCTGAGTGGATGCACTGGCGGGCTTGACAAGAGCAACTGCACTTTGTTTGTCTTGTTTGGAGTGTCTCCTCTATTGGTCTGCCGTTTGGACCTGTCTATACTCTGGCAAAGTAACTCATTCTCAGCTACCCGCTAAATTGCTGTCTCTACTGCCGGGAGGTTCTGTTTTTATAGTTTATTAGCAGGATTACGCACAAACATGGTAGGCGACTGGCCAAGAGGAAAGCAACTCTTGGGAGAATCCAGAAAAGTGAATTATTGTGCTTGTAGTTAGTCGGCGTGTGGAACTGCACTGCGTCATACTGAGAGGTGCTTCAATGAAACCAAAATGTTGGAAACAGACACTATGTGGTTCTCAGATAAAACCACAATAAACAAGTACATTGTGTTTATTCAACAATAAGAAAAAAAAACTGCGATAACGGTATTGTTTTTTTTTGGTAAATTTTATTACATCTGCCTAGCAGCTGGTGTGTACATCATAATACTTCTCTGACAGTGTCCAACTTCAATGTATTTGAATTACTTCTGGAGGTATTTGCTTTTCAACCTGGTCGCTTTGATGGTGTCAATCAAAGTGCAGTATTATTTTTTTAAGAGATCTGCCAAAGAGTTTACAGTAAATTTTAATCTTAATACCCATTTGACAGTGATAATTAAATTCTGTATTTTATAAATTAAAAAAACAATCGCAACTTTATTTCTAGAGCACTTCAAAAAAGATGAAAAATAAAACTAATAAAGTAGCAAAATATTATTTTCTCGTCGTTTCACAGTTCAACATTTTGAGTAAATTTGTTTGTAGATGAGAGAGTGGAGCATAATCCATGTCTCCACTAACCATGTTGAAAGTGTAATGACGTCAGCGCGCATGACGTCACTCGCATTGGCCGCAGCACCACCAACTGCGGGTTGAATATAAGCAAACAACTGAAATTGTCTAACAGCTTGTTAGTTCGTCTGTTGTGAGTAACCTCGTAGTTCAAATCTCCATTATTAAAATCAACATTAAAAACACCAAAAGTATAAAAATGTAATAAAATTTTAAAAAATACAAATGTATATATATACACACAAATCATGTTCAATTTCCACACTTTCCATAAAACCTAATGTTGCAACCATGTAATAACAAATCACGTTTAAATACTAATTATTTGAAATACATGTTTAATCATTTTCAAATTTAAATGTGAATTGATTTATTTTAATTATTATTTTCATTAATCATTTTTTAAACAGGCGGTGGACGACTGGCTAGCACATCTGTCTCACAGTTCCGAGGACCGGGGTTCAAATCCCGGCCCCGGCTGTGCGGAGTTTGCATGTTCTCCCCGTGCCTGCGTGGGTTTTCTCCCACATCCCCAAAACAATGCGTGGTAGGTTGACTGGCTCTGCCATTGGCTGGCGACCAGTTCAGGGTGTACCCCGCCTCTCGCCCGAAGGTAGCTGGGATAGGCTCCAGCACGCCCGCGACGCCAGTGAGGAGAAGCGGTACGGAAACTGCAAAATGTTTTAAACATTTGGCCTAATTCCCCATGCAGTGAGTAATCCATGCATCTCTGTGACACACGCACATGCGCACAAAACGAGCATTTATTGAGAAGTCACAGTCAGGTTGCAGGAAAAACCGGCAATTCATTGACATTACTGATAAGTCTGATCTGGCCTCTAAATCCCGTAAGCTTATTTTTGTGCATCAGCGAAGACTTCTTGCAGCTGCTTGTGACTACGGAGTCCTGTCTTTCTTCCCCCCTACTATTCCCCTGTCTTTCTTTATTTTTACAGCGTTGTTGTTGGCCATAATCAGCTGCTGCTGCTGCTGCTGCTGCTGCTGCCGCTGCTGCGCCTGAGGACAAAGTCCATCTCTCTCATCGCCGGCTTCTGCTCATCATTAATGCAGAAGATAATGGCTTCACCAGAGGTCATCAGCGGAGGAACGCGGCCCGGGGACATGTACTCTCCAAGCAAGAATGCACACTGCTGCGGGCTGTCAACTGAGTGCATTGTTTGTATGCAAACACACACAGACACACAAACACACACAGCTCACAGGCTAGTTACACACACACATGGAAAATGCTATATTCTTTTTCACCTCCCCTGTTCGCACACCTTCAACACCTTAAAAGTGGAATCATTCAGAGTTCAATCGAATACATTTGGGGGGAAATAGGCCCCCAAAATCAAACAAACAGCGCTTTTCACACGTGAAACAATTTCTACCCGTCCTCAAAGGATGAGTAGTTTTCCTTTGTTTTAGGTTTGTTTTTATTTGACAGTTGTTAACTTGTCATTGTATTGTATGACAATTAAAGTGTTACTCAAAACAGTTCCTCAAAACCTTTATTAAACCAAAGCACATATTTTACATAATCCTCAGGTCCAAGTAAGACAAGTGCTTGCATGTAGGGCACCGGCACAGGGAGCCAACGTAACATTTAGTCCAGAGTTGGGAAGTTACAAAGTACAAATACTTTGTTACAGTCCTGACTTTTTTTACGTTTACTCCCTAAAACAGAAATCTCAAATGGTACATACTCCTTACTTTGTCATAAGAGCCTTGTGACCTTTCTTCACAACATGACAAGACAAATAGAGAGAGGTAAAGTCAACCGCGGTTGAGATCTTGATCGATCGAGGTCTAAGAACTTTTACAACGCTTTGGAGAAGCAAGATATTCCCCATCGATGGCCTTAAATTTGAGAGAATTGTTGAAAGTTGTCAGCTATATCAATGATTCGTTGTGGTGAATATGTTTTTTTTCGGTTTCTATCATTAACTAATTTAGCATTTTTGCTTTTGTTGTTACTCAGTTCACATCATCATCCGAGCTACAGGAACACATGTTTTTGATGCGTCGTGTAACATGATTTTTATTATTATTATTATTATTCTCAGTACAAGTACTAGGGTTTCTATCAAAGCAGGTGCTGTTTATAATTAAGAGTAAAAATTCAGTTTTACTTTTGTCCTTAAATACATTTCACATGCTAATTTTTAAAAATAAGTACATGATTTAAATCAGTATTTAGTGAGGATAAGCAGTAATGTGATAATTGTGTAATTTAGTAATTTATGTGTAATTTGTGTAACTTAGTGAATTTTAATGAATGTAATGTAATGAATGTGTAATGAACAGTGAATGTAATTTATGTGTAATTTAGTGAGGATAAGCTGTAATGATCTGGGGCCTTATTTTTGGGAAGCGGCATCTGCGTGGGCCTCCACCAGCAGAGCGCAGTGTTGCCTCAAAAGCATCAGCATCATCTCTTTCCCCCCCACCCCCTCTTTCATCTGTCTTTTTTTTTTTTCATCTTGCAGACTGACAGCGTGACACCTCGATCTTGCAGACATGTTTTTGTCTCTTTACCTTTAGCACACACACACATACAACAATGTGAACAAGCCAATCCATGGCGGTAGTGTTGTTTTTTGCTTCAAATTGTCAGATGAAACAGCAGCATCGCTTGTGTCCCCCAGCCATGGCCAAGCTGTCAAAGTGTGTTGGGTCGTAAAAGGCTACGCTCTCAACACTGTCCCTTTTCTGCTTGTCACACGTCGACAGTTACACACATCATCTACTATTTGTGTGTATAGCGCCTTGGCCCGCCTCCACCCTCGCACCCCCGGGGGGGTGGGGGGCTCTTGAAATGTAAAGTTAAGTTTGGGCATATCTGCACGCCGGCTTACATATCCAAAAGCAAATAAAATATGTTCTCTTTTAATGTTCTCCCCTAGCTTCAGGGATGCATTTTAAATGTCATTCCATTATCTCCTATCAAACATCTCATCTCCTCTGTCCCTGAATCTTATTTTTAAGCCTCTCTGTCTTCTTGATTTTGAGCATACAGTTCAGTAACAGATACGGCTGACGGCCCGATGCCTTTGTGTCCTGTGAAAGGTGCAGGAATACTAATAGTTTTACGGGAAAAACACTGGAGGTTTTGGGTTACCCCTCAAGAGTCAGCTGTCAGGGGTTTTGTCTCACAGGAGCGAATCCTCCTCTAAATGAAACTAGACACCGTAGAGAGGAAAGACAAAGACACAGCAAAATGTGGACGAATGCAAAAATAAACAATCTGTGGCAGGCTGCGGGGCAAAAAGCAGTCGGCCCCGGGGCCTGGCGGCCTCTCGGCGCCGTGGCAGAAGCCAGTCACACATCACATGGCATTACTCGGGATGGGGTTACAGGAAAATGTCAGCCGATGCATAAGGAGGAAGCATCGGCCCGTAGGATAATTAGATTGCCCCAGGGAGGTGCAATCTTGCATTCCCACGATTCCCCTTTTCCACCCACGCCCTCTTTTCATTGTAGTTTTTCAAGCCATTTTTCTCTAGCTTATTTCATGTTTTCAGTCAGGATGTTTGCTCAGCCAGCACACTATTTTTGCACTATTGTTGTTGAGGAATTAGTAGACTACGCTGCGTTTTGACTTTGCCGAAAAGGATCCCACCCAATTATCCTTTAATAATCATCAGAAACTAGGACGTTTTTTTGGTACCCTGTTATTGTCATTAACATAGTTCAAGCTTTTCAGAAAAGATACGATTATTTTAAATTAAAGGAATAGTACATTTGTTGCGCAAGGTGTGGGGTTGTGTAACTTCATGCGTGGCCAACCGTCAGAAAGTAGTTTGAGCAAAATGCGGGCGCCGGGATGCTGAAATTGTAACCTTGCGAACTGCGGCTTGCATGATGTCCCCCGCGTCAACCTAAGGATGAATGTCAACAAACAACTGTAGTTTTCTCATAGCCGTTGGTTCGTTGGCGAATAACCTCACATTCCCCATCGTGATCAATGTAAAGAACGTTTCAGATGGCCTGGCCCAATTTAGTCCTCTGGCTTCTGTTCTGTTGTATTCAAAATGCAACTTACATTGGACACAAAGTTAGCACTAATGAATTCTGCTTCAAACTTTTGACATTTTACCATCTCAAATAATACTTTGCTCTCTAAGTACCACCATAATGACCAACATTAAAATACAGGAGCGTAGTAGGTGTACACGTTCACCAAAAACTATAATATTATGCAGTTTGAACACAAAAGTTAAGCAAATATTGTACCTAAATACAAGATTTAAAAACAAACAGTTCTTATAAAGGTCCTGTATTTTGGCTATTTAGACTTTCTATCATGGACTTAGTATAAAAGTGTCAATTTCATTTGAAAAAACACCTTGGTTTTGCCCTACGTGTGTCCAGAAAAGGCCCCTCTG
Source organism: Phycodurus eques (assembly GCF_024500275.1). Lineage (NCBI taxonomy): Eukaryota > Metazoa > Chordata > Actinopteri > Syngnathiformes > Syngnathidae > Phycodurus > Phycodurus eques. The sequence goes on along the minus strand of NC_084537.1, from coordinate 23,608,146 downwards.
ACAGCTCCTTCTGTTTGACCCAGTTTTGTATCCGATTTGTCCATATTTGGCTAAGACCGCCCCCTTTCCTCTGATTGGTTGCCCCCATGTATAAGACCCACTTGTGAGAGCACACGTGTTTGTTATGTTGAGAGCGCTCACTCGGGAGCGGAAAAGGAAGGCGGAGCTCATTGCAAGTGATGTAGATAAACTCGAGAAATTCCAATGGCCTGATTTCAGGCCTCTCGGCAGAAAAACGTCTGGAACTCCGGAATGCGTGGGAATCTTTTAGTCATATTTCACATGTTGGCGGCACGACTGGTTAGTACATCGTGGGTTTTCTCCGGGTACTCCGGTTTCCTCCTACATCCCAAAAACATGCGCGGTGGGTTGATTGAAGACTCTAAATTGCCCGTAGGTGTGAATGTGAGTGCAAATGGTTGTTTGTTTATATGTGCCCTGCGATTGGCTGACGACCAGTTCAGGGTCTCGCCTGAAGATAGCTGGGATAGCCTCCAGCACGCCTGCGGCCCTCGTGAGGATAAAGCGGTACAGAAAATGGATGGATGGATTTCACGTTTACTGTAGCACCAAAGAGACAATATTACATCCCAAATACTAGAAAAAGTTGATTTGGCAAAATATGTCCCCTTTAAAGATGAAATGTAAATGTATTATACAAAAAAAGTTAAAGACAACTGAACTATATAGGCTGTTATTATTTATGTACCAGCAGAGGGAGCCTGCATCCCACGAGTACTAGTACCACACTGAGAATTACAGCTGTATGTATTATTGTCACTAAATTTCTCTTATTTATTGACATATAACATTGATCCCACATTACCCGATCCTAGTTGATGACCAGCCTTAAACTTGATTTACGTGGCCTTAAAAGTCTTAAATCTGCCTTCTTTAAACCTAAAGATACCTTGAGTGCGGTGCGCCTGGTCTCTCTCACATGACCACCCCAAGAAGAAGAAGAAGACGGCAGGAGAGTTCAGTGCAGATGTCTGAGTACGTCTGACAGAGAGGACAGCCCCCCAGGCAGGTCCCAGCCCCTCAGCGCCCGAAATGACACATGACTGCTTTGACTTTTGTCATCCTCTGCCCCTAAACCCAAGCTGCCAATACACACTGAGGCAAGTCATGGACACACACACATACACATACACACATACTCAAAGACACACAGTCGCACGCTGTATACTGCTTAGATTACATTATCTGTATCCCCGGGACATGAGCCCTCCTTGTTGGATGACATTTGGGCTTGTGCAGCACTAAGGTTACCTTTTTTTTTTTGCCCCTGAGTTAAAGATGCCTGTCTGCGGCATGCATTTGAAATGAAGGGGGGGGGGGGGGGGGGGGGGGGGATTAGATGAGAAAGATTTCCAAAAGCACTTTGATCAGGGGCATCAACAGTCACGCACAAACTTGTTAAGCAGTATGTAAATTTGGGCTGATACTGAATAAAGTTGCCAGAATGGCATGAATCCATTGTGCTGCGATGATCAAAATAAAAGAGGGCTTCATGCGCTGCGGGGCAAGAAAGTCACAGACATGAAGGCTTTTTTTTTTTTTTTTTTTTTTCCTATCAAGGGGCTGATGGGATGCAGAGAGGAGAGATGGAAGGCAGGGAAATGAAAGATAGGGGGGGGAAGCCTGGAAGGATCTCAATCTAAATTAGCAAGAGTAGCAGGCAGAGTGTGCTGAGTGAGACATATAATTGTGATGAAAACACTCACTCAGTCACTCGCTCGCTTCTCGCCGGGCAAATCTCGCAAAATTGCTGCCGCCATGAGCTCAAATCCCGTTTGAAGGCTGAAGGTAAAACTGGAAGATGCCAAAACATCATCAAAAATCACATCATTCCCAGTATCTTATGTCAAACGGCATTCAAAATCAATAAACGCCTTGCTTTGATATAACACCCCAATCCCTTAAAAGTTTGGGGATGAAATTACCTATCGATCTTATGTTCACCTAAACTACCTCAAACATCTTATGTAACAGCAGAAAATCAATAGGGGTCTTCTTTTGATAAACAGCAATAATCCCTGAACATTTGTCTGATCTTTTTTGAAAATCATGATTAGCGAGCAGACAATTGAAAACAAATGATCTAAACTATAGAAAAAATGCCTTGCAAAATCTATAGGGCTCCTTCTGCTTCTGTTACAGAGCGATCAATTAAATGGCGGTGAGTATTGCCAGAATTGTGAGTTGCACAGGGCGAAAATGCCAACGTAATTTAACCTCAACTATGTCATATGCCATTTGTGTGACATCATTTAAAACAACAAAAAACAGTAGAATTATTGGTTTGAGTAAAAACCACTGAAGTTTGGACAATATTTATCCAAAACTGAGTGCAAAGGAGCTGAAAAACTATTTGTATGATTTTTTTACCTTTGAACTTTTGTATGTCATCATTCAAAATTATTACCTTTCTTGCTTTGCTAGAGTGCCGGACTAACATAAATATGATAAATTTGCTCACGATGATAACAGAAAATAATTACGATGAGACAGAGAATTTTTGAACACCACAATCTGGTGTTTTTTTTTTTTTAGGCAGTATCCATTCTATTCTGTCTTTTTTACTTCGTTTCGGCATTCATTGAGGTTTAAAAATGTAATGAGCTTCTTTTGAAAAAAGTAAGGAGGGAAAAATACAGAGGTCTGATTTCAAATGTAAGGGATTAAAAGTAATTGAAAAAGCAACGCTCAAGTCAAGTACCGGTATAAAATCAACGTTTATGTAAGTGCGCTAACAAAGTAGTTGGTTGTTTAGCACCACTGAAAATGAGAAGGGTTCTTACTTTGACACAAGTTTGGACAGTCTTTAAATCTTTAAAATTTCCTTAAAAATGGCAATGGCAGCGAACTGGTAAATGGAAAAACGTAATTCCACATTTGACCTCAGCAGCCTTAGACACGTTTGTCTGTTATTGTTCAAAGTTTGTTGGGTTCTGTGTTATGAACCCTACAATGTTGGGGAATGTTTAAAATTGTATTTGAGCACAGCAAAACTAACTGATCTGATCTTTGCCCTATCGGACATTTTGTGTCAGATATCAGGTAATCAATAGGGTTATTGCTTTTTCTCTATACCTCCAAATCTTCCCATCTTGTGTAAGTTCCAGGCCCTCTACACGTGGTCCTATCACCTGACACAGACTTACCACTTCGCTTCCGTTTAGTCTTAACTCTCTTCTTGTTCCCCCATCACTTTCTTTATCTTTCCCTCGCTGCCTCTTTTGTCTCTGCGACTAGCACTCGGAGATGGATGCTTGTTGTCGCGAAGACTCTTGTAGCCTGTCAGCTTCTAAACCAACAGGAAACAAAAGGATCACTTTCACAGGAAAAAAAAACGATAACAAAAAAGACCCAGAGTGAGGCCAAGGTTCACTTGCACGATTGGACCCAAGTGTAGGGAAGCAAAGAGGCAAGGCCGGAGTGCGGGGTATACTCAAGAGGGATGATTTATTTTCAAAAAACAAAAAGGCAAACAAGGCATGTGGAAGCAAACACTAAATTAACAAAGTCCCCCCCCCCCCCCCCCCCCCCCCCCCCCCAAAAAAACAAAACAAAACAACAACAACAACGTTAAAACTAAGAAATGTACATGGGGAAATTAAGCATTACAAAACAAAAACTGGCACGACAGGACAACGATTCCACATGGACTGAAAAAAACTGGGAACTACATACAAGAAAATGGATGTGACAACGAGGCACACCTGGACAAGACACGAGTGCCTGGAGGGCGCTGATTGGTAGACACAAAGTAAAGGGTCAGACGAGAACAGGTGGAGACAAAAACCAAACGAGCAGACAAGACAATGAACATGAGACAGAAAATCTTGACAAAACATGAGACGAGCTAAATCTAATCAAAACGAAGTAAACAAAAAAAAAAAACAGATCAGGACACTTGGCAGACAGGAGGTGCCGAGTTGCACTCCCTCTTGTTGCAGATGTTGTTTGAGCGAAGTCTCCACTGACGAGTATGAGGGAGCTGGGATCATAAATGTCGCGGTCACATCGCGCATGACATCACTCACGTTTGCGACAACCTCGAGTTCCAAGGTTAAACAAGCAAAAGTAAGAAAGTAAATTACAGCGCGCTTATCACCCTATTTCTTTTGAAGACAAAATAAAAAGCACTTCATACACTACACAGTCGCTAGCTCATTAGCTTGCAGGCTTGCTAGCATTTAGCTACAGGAACATATTTTTTTCCGCAGATTACAACATCCTTCTTCAACCGGTATGTAGCCTGTTAACTAGCAAACGCTTTTGTTAGCAGTTTATCTGCTCCGAATTGAAAATGATTTTAGTTTATTATCCCTCTCGCGAAGTGTACCGTCTGTAAATCTGCCCCCCTCCTTCCTCTTCACCTGACAACAAGTAAGCACACACAGAAGGCCCCTCAACTACAAGCCTGACGTCTGGGAGGAGGAGAGGAAAACAAACTGGGGTCCCTCGGGTGTGTGCCCTCGTCCTCTTCCTCTGTGCACCTGCACCGCCTCTCTCAAGTATGCCGTGTGTCTTTCTGCAGACGATGGAAGGCAGCGCATCGCCCGCGGTGCCGCTCTCCAGCTGAGAGCCACCTCTCTCCAGAGGACAGGCCAGGAAAAGTGCCAGCGCTAACAACTGATCCTGGCGGATAAAGGAGAGAGAGAGGCCGACAATCCTCGCCTTTGCTTTCCCACGACGCGGCCTCTTTTCACCCCGAAACGATGACAAGCACTCACTGATTGTCCGAAATGCTGTCAATTGCATGCGGAAAACTGCGGATTAACGACATCTCTCGAGTGACTTCTTTTATATATGGAGAGCTGCGGTCTTTGTGTGTGTTTGTGTGTGGCACACGTGATGCAACATAGTCATGCCAGGCCACATGAGACAGCACCAGATCAGTGGAGCACTCACACCGCTGGGGGCGGCCGACTCCAGCAGCAGTTAGGCGAGACGGCCGCGGCGGGTCAGCCGGGCCACAGCTGGGAGCCCCCGTGGCCAAACGTTGACCTCCTGTGAGCGAGGAGGCTTTACATGCAGCTGCACTTGAGAACAAAAATCACTGCACCTGCACGCTGATGTGTATGAAAGAAGACATTGGTGGCTACGTATATATCTCCAATTTGATTTGCGTTATTTGACTCTCTCCTGTCGCATCCACGCCTCGGCGTTACGAGACAATTGGTAATTGTTGCGCCTTTGGAAAGGGACTTGCAACTTGGCGGAAAGCACGCTGTGAGTCGTCTCGCAAGTGTGTCATGGATTTAAGTGGGATTTTTCACATGTGGGGGTGGGGTGGGGTGGGGTGGGGGTACAAGAGAGATACTGAGAATACTAGAATACTCTGTGCACTGATTTTCCCTGCTATTATACCAAAGCCAAATGGTAAGCAGAGCTGCATTGAGTTTTGTTGGATGCAACGATTAGCATTGGCTAACTGCGTTAGTTTCTAATAAGCCAAGCCCGGGTAAAGTGCGGCCTGCAGGCCACATCAGGCTCGTCCACAGTCACTGACCGGCCGTCGCAGTCTTTATAAAGTCACACTAAAACGTAAAATATGCGGTACTTCGCTTTTGAAGCTGTGCTTTTAATTTGATGTGTTTGTGTGTGAGCGGTACAAGCAAGCAAGCAAGAGCCACGACTTCAACTCTCTTCAGAGTTGCTGAGTAAGCAACTTTGCCACCACTGTATATTTAGTGACGTTTCCCCACTGTTCAAACGACTATCAACAATGCGGACAGCAAACCCTAACATCCTTATTTCTTGTATGGTGGTTGGGAGTCCCAACTAGGAATGATTAATAATTATAAGCTGCTTAGAATTTTGTTAAAACCACCATCCACTAAGATGCGAAGGGCCCCTCCTCCACCTATGAAGAACCTTATCTCCGAATCTGACTGATATCGACGGGGTCTTTTCCAGAATAAGTCAGACCTCCATGGAAATCAGGCATTTTCGATCCCTGTAATTACAAGGGACAGAAAGTCGGTCAAAGAAATATGGCACAAAAAAAGTAGAACTACAAACTTAGTAGGAATAAAATGTGAATCTATCAAAGCATTGTCTGCGAGACTAGCTCTTTTCAATATCGGGTGACTGGGTAATAAATCAATGTTGATTAATGACATCATTACAACCTATTATCTGGACTTTTTCTTACTAAATGAAACGTGGTTAACAGAATTCATTATGCTGTTGCAATACGCCAGAGGGATCTGTGAGCTGAAGTCCCAGGATGAGACGGCCATTTTGCATTCACACAATGGCAGAAATAGCAAATGGTGCTATTTCTGACATACGAATGAATATGTATGAATTTGTGAACGTGTCGGAACCGTCTTTACCGTTATTCAGTTGTATAAAGAATGAGTAGTGAGGATCATTTATGCACTTGTGTTCGCTGAGTTTGAAGGGAAACACGTAAATTGTGCAACTCACACCGTTTTCATGAAGCTGTTTATGTCTTTACCATTATGCACTTTTGTGCTTACTTTATGCTGTTTGCTGAACCGAGTACTCGCATGATGTCACGACCGATAACTGCCCAAGCGCCGAAGTATTGCGTGATTTCGTCTTTTCGCAACAGCTCTTGTTGAGGTTACCCGTTTGGAATAAGTGTCGCCAAAGAAAAAGCCAAACTCAATCCACTGAGTTCCCACGCAACGTCATGCGTAATGGTTGCTCGAGCGTCGACGTATGACTTTGCGGGCGTATTTTTCCGTATGGTACGACTTCAGGGGCGTTGGACTTTGGCGATGACATTCTCAGTTTCAGTGTAAATGAAGCCAATTTGTCAAATGACTCTGGGACTTAATGGGATTTCCACCTGTGCCTGAAACACAACTTGGCAGACTGCAGGCGGGGTTTGAGGTGTGTGGTGGGTGGTTTTAATGCAGCGTTTCACATGCCACCCACGACACCTGAGCTCGATGTGCCCCCCCCCCCCCCCCCCCGCCAGCTCGCCAGGGTGTCATGATGCGTTTCTGACGCTTCGCGTCAGCTCAGCGGCAAGGACAAAGCGAAGGACGAGGCGGTGGCTCATCGTTAAAAGTCCTCCTCTGCCTCTTCGTCTTTGTTTGTGCTTGTTTCAGGAAGGTTGAGGTTGGAACCTCGCCTTTTCCCCCACATACTCGCCCGAGGGCGGGACGCTCGGGCCCTGCCGGCAAGGGCGATCTCACACTATAGCATCACGCTAGTCCTTGGCCAATTACACCTTTTTCTGTTCTCTTTCTCCTTTTCTGTCTTAATGTACACTATTGATTTCTGTCAGTAGTAAGGTATGTGTCCATTAAGGCACAGATTTAATAGAGCGACAATGGAAAGCGGCTCCATTTGTTCCTACAGGAGTCTAAGTGTTCATTTTGAGAGTCTGATACTAACCCTGGCCAGAAGCGAGTGCTGGATTTTTTCGCTGTAAATGGAAAACGCCTGCGGGCTTTTTCATTTTCTGGGCCCAGACGTTCCCTTCATGGTGTCGGAGGCCTTGTGCTCACAGAGTTCATATTTCGCTGTGGGCCTTTTTTTTCCCCCCCTCTTTTTTTCTTTTTTCTTTTTTGTATTTTGTTTTATCTCATAGCTTAGACTAGCAGGGCTTTGACTCCCAGGGGACTGTGGCGTAGCAACAGCCGAGATCAACAAAGTGAGTTTGTTTATGCTGGCTGTGTCCGCATGTTGTCGACTTGCACGTTTTCTTCGTCTCCATTTCCTGCCTCTCCTTGCCCCAGGGGAACGCAGCCCCCTAATTGGATCTTGTTCTAATTGAGCCTAATACTGGAGCGAACCGGAGTTGGGCCCTGTGGTGATGAAGAGCTGAATCAAAACTAAGCACAAAAACTTTGACTGTGTACGTGTGTGTGTGTGTGTGTGTGTGTGTGTGGGTGTGTGTATGTGTATGTGCTTTTTGGCCTGCATATTTTTTCCTCTTTTCATTTAATTTCAGGGGTTGATTTCGACTTTTCTTTGGCTACCGCACTCGTATACGACTAATGCACATTAAAATGGCATACGTTCGCCATCATAGAGAGCTGTTTAAATTTCGTCAGATGTCTTTTTGAATATTGCATCATACTTAACCGCCAAATTTAATTTGCAGTTTGTGGAGTAATGATATCCTACAAATCCGCTAAAGATGCTCAGTTTTAATTGAAACTCAGCATAGGAGATATATTATTAATTTTGTGACATAAAAGTGACTAAATTATTGTTTAAATATGTGTGTGTGTGTGTTTTTGAAATAAGTTTAAAATTTAGTTGATCTCTTTTCTGAAACTTTAAATATATTAATATGTTTATTATTGTGGCTGTAGTCAAACCTGCCCCTCATGTGGCCACCTCACTCACATACTATAACTATATTTATGCACTTCAAATTTCCATGTATTGCCCTCCAGAGAGAGCTGTTTTCATTTTGTCAGATGTGTTTGAAACATGTCGTCATGTAATTAGTGTTGCCACCTTCAGGCAGCAGCAGTGGTACAGCTTTGTTCTCGTCCCCTTTTTCTTCGCTTATTCTTCTACGAAAACTAAATATTGTATTTTTCATGATTATTTAAAAAACTGTTAGAAATGGAATTTATTTAACTAAAGTAGTCTGTAATATTACAATAATAGTAATATTGTCAAATGAAGTATGAATACAAAATTGTCATTTTTCTAAGTCTGTATTTTTTTGTGGTTGTAGCTGAACTGTCCTGCATCACACTGAGCGATGTTTCTGAACTTTTTGTTAACGAAAGGAATTATCATGTAATTATTATATGTAATAGATACCATTTAAGTTTCGATTTGTGTAAAATATACCCTGCAAACCAGTCAAAGATGCTTCGTTTTGATTGACTCCTGTCAGTGAAGATGTATTATTAATTTTTGTACAGGAGAAAGTATATGTCATAATTGTCGGAATTATTTTGTTACTTATGTTTTATATTTTTAAATATTATATTACATATTCTGCTAATTTTAGGTGTATTCATTTAATACATTAAAAACATTATATAACTGTTTGAATTTCTTTTGTTTTGATTTATTGTTGTTATTTTAAAATCAATTAGAAACCTTTAAAATAAATTATTTTAGTACTGTATAAGTATTTCATTGTGTTAAATGTACGTGAGTTTAACATATTGCTGTGTGTGGAGCGTGCTTAGAACTTATCGAATGCTACATTGAAACTCTTAAAAAGTTCCAGAACTGCAGGAGCGCATGTCGGTGGTGCAGTAAAATCTGGTACAATTCCATGTTGGTCTCTAAGTATCACGTCCTCCAAACAATTCACTGCATATTAACTCGACCAGGTTAAGTGTGCGGCAGTTTCACGAGAAGTGTAGGACACGCACGCACACACATAGCGAAATGGAAATGAGCAACAGCAGGTTGGCTCCGAAAGGGAAAGGAAAGGAATGAATACCTTTATGCTTCCAGGTAGGATTTTTTATTATTTTCTTTTTAAATGTAATCTTACCTCTCTGTGAATCATCTGCTGTCATAAAACAGGAACAGACACATCTTACACTGTCTTTCGTGTCATTTGTTCAGATTTTCATCCTGCATATTTGCATGTGGGGTCGCCATTTTAGAGCTTTTGAAAGGGCAACAAATAAACAAATATATAAAGAGAATACATACAACAAGCTCCATACGGGCAGTTAACTAAAAGTGTGTCATTCATTACCAAAGCACGAGCCAATTCATACCACAAACATACATTTTGCAGGCGTCATTTACTTGAATTAAGCTAAGTAAGTTAGAAATGCTATACTTTGGATAGTTTAGGGTCATATCAGTTTAGCAACTTTGAATCTTTGAATCTGAATGAAGCTTGAAATTGCCTTGTGTCGACGTTTTCGCGCTCTAATAATATATTTTGAATGATTTTACGCAATCTCGTCTTTATTGTCTATAGTTGTAGTTATGTAAAGGCATAAGAGATGCTAGATGGAATAGCATCCATTTTTCCTGGTTGTAGTCCGGGTATTTGGTTGACAGGTGAGCAGGATGTGCTTTCAGCGCATTCAGCGGACATTTCCGTAAAATTCAAGCGAGGAGAGAACGGTTTGATTTTTCATGATTTTGAAGCCTCGTTTTATATACTTTTTTTGTAACCATTCAAATTGGTCCGGTTTGTTCACAACATTCTTCTCTGTGGTCTGCCAAATAAAAAAAACAAAAACAAAAAAACGATTCTTTTCACTTTACAGGCCTTTAAGTACAGATTCAAGCCACGAGTACTGGAGCTGTAATACTGGTGTATGCCAGCAGAGCGGATCTGGGTGTCACCCTTGTTTTTCATCCAAATAGGTCACGGCTCACATCCCCGAGGCCGTGTGCCTTGCCGGGAGCAAGGAGGACGTGGGCACAGCAAATGGTTCCAGAACAAACACAGCCTTGCAAAAACGTTCTTGCCCCCAGGGGGGAGCGTCGCCCTGGGGCAAAGTGCTGATTGGAAACAGTTGAAAGAAAGAAATTTAGGCGGGGCGATTGTTTGGTTGTTATTGCGAAAGGCTCGCAGCCGCTTTGGAGCTTAGAATGTCAGGAAGATGAGGACACGTGTGGCCTAGAGGTTTTTCTTTTCTTTTCTTTTTTTTTTTAACCTAGAGGTTTTTCTAATCAACATGAGACTGTACATGTGCACACTTTTTAATGTGCGTCATTAAAAGCTGTGGGGAAGTACAGGACTGCGATGCCGAGGGGCCCTCCGGCGCTCGGCGTTGGCAGCATTAAACAAACAAACAAACGGTCAGAGAGCCCATTACTCACAGAAACTATGCATGTGTGTTTATGTGGTTTTGTGCCCCTCCCTCGCACCGCGGGCTTTCACGTCAGCCCGTGTCTTGAAGGTGAGAAGGCCTGGCTGATAATTGAACGCCGCCTGGCACTTTAACAAATGTATTGAAAGCAGGAATCGAAAAACCCGTTAATGAGATTTACCTCCCCTGGGCGGCGCTCGGGGGCGACCCTTCTCATAATTCTCCTAATCGAATAGTTTCTTTTGAAATGTTTTTATTTGTATTTATTTATTTTTTGTAACCCCACATAGGACTTGCTAGAACACAGGTGGTAAACTCAAGGCCCACGGGCCAGATCTGCCCCCCCCCCCCCCCCCCATGTCATTTTGTTTGGCCTGTGTAAGTGTGCAACATTTATTTCCTTGATGTCTGTTCAAAACAAGTTATCCAGCCTATAAATGATAATAACCAAATGCATGTGTTAGGTAAGAGGCAAGAAGTTTACAATACAGTGCAATTCTGCCTCTGGCTAGCAGACCTCATAGATAGAGACATGCTTTTGCCAGAACCTCTGTTCAAAACTTGCTATTCCTTATAAAAATCATGATAATCAAATGCAGGTGAAAACTAAGTCTACTGGTGTTGCATTTTCCTAAAAGGAAAAGGTTAAAACTGTTTTCAAAGTCAATGTTTCAACATAACATAAGTGTTTTGGTTTGTATTTTGTTCCCTTAAGGTCCTTGACAGGTGCCAAATTCACATTTGGCGCGCCGTCTCATTTGTCTGTGGCCCGTAAAAGTTTGCCACCATTTTTATCTTGAGCAAAATAAATTTGGCACTGTCAAACGTGCAACACGAGTGGTACACTCAAGGCCTGCGGGCCAGATCTGGCCCCCCACGTCACTTTGTGTGGCCTGTGTACGTTTGTAACAATTGTTTCCTTGATGTCTGTTCAAAGCAAGTTATCCAGCCTATTAATGATCATGATCAAATGCAAAAAGTACGACACACCAGCTCTAAAAAAGTGAGCCGTTTCAGACGTTCAAAATGAACAAACGGTACGGGGGGAAAACGCCAACAAGCGAACCGCAAACGGCCGAGCAGCAGGACGCACATCTTTGTACTTGGGTTTGTTTACCTCACAAGATGGCTCCTGGCTCCGGGAATGAACCATGAAAATGGCTGCTCTGGGTAGCCCGCGGCTCTCCGTATAGATTGGACTTTTTCACGTGGCAGTGGGGGCTGATGGGATACGCACCCAAGGGGATGTGCTCTCATTAAGGACAGTAGCTGGGGGCACTTTTACACTGCTTCCTGTGGCCGCTGACCTTCTTTTCCTTTCACCCGGGGGGCCTCGCAGCTACACCGCACTCTCTGCTTCTTGGGCTCCCTTGTCGCTCCCAACGACGCCCGCGGGGGGCGCGTCACATGGCCCGAGTGACTCCTGACCCGCCTGCCGCGGTTTGGCACCATCGCAGACAGCGCAAAGGGTCACATGTGCCCCCCCAAAATGGCGGCGATGTCCCCGGGCACTGCGAGGAAGAATTTTCCAGAGTTGACAGTGTCAAAACATCATGTCAAAGATGACCAAGCTTATGTGTCATCTTGCTGTGGTGCGGCTGCAGCATTATTCATGTGGAAAAGGTTTGAGCACTGCAACGCTGCAAACGGCCAACACGCCGTCGTTCAATCGCACTCAAAGCGAAATTTGGGATTTGAGATATTTTGGAAGACTTTTTGCCTCGTGCGGTGCTTAATTTGAGTCCCACGTAGGTCACATGAGGCACCCCGATGTTATAAAAGAGCCACTGAGCTTTTTTTGGTCTCTTAAATTTGAGCCAAAATGGACGCCACAAGCCTTACTATAAGGCAGCAGAAGCATGTGATTTCTCCCAGGCAATCAGTGACGAAAACTGCTTTTTTTTTTTTTTTTTTTTAAAGTAGGTTTGTATATGCTGATTTAAAATATACTTTTTATGTTGTACAGAATAGAAAAAGAATCATACAGTTTTACGATGTGGATATCTTATTATTATGATTATTATTTGGATTTAAAATGAGCAAAGAATAGAAAAGTCATTTTTATTTTTAATAAATTGATTGATGTACTTTTAATGATTTAATGATTTTTGGGGGGAAATGTTACACATTTAAAAATATGTATACTGTCTAGTGTCTATATAATCTAATACAATAATGCAATGTACACCAATTATTTTCAGTTATTTAAATTAGTATAATTATTTTAAATGATGTATAAATAATAAACAAAGGATCTGATATTAATTATTATTATTATTTGACTTATTTATACTTATTTTATCAAGTATTGTTGTATTGGGAAAATGAAATAAAATTGTTATTATTATTCCTACTAAAGTACTGTAATAAGTAATGTATTTTAAAGTACTACAATATTTTTAGTATAATGAAATAAGTATATTATGGAAAATATAAAATACGCACAAAAGTATATTATACTAACATATTATTACTATTATTTAAATGTATTATTTCAAATATATTGCTAATGACTTTTCCATTATCAGTACTTCAGTATTTGAGTGCACTGGAATAATTAAAAACTGTCCAACCATTTCAATAGATGAGTCTATAAAGAATTAATCATTGATTAGAAACTTGAGGCTGTTAGTTCTCTTCTTGAAGTTTCATACACACACACACACATATATATATATATATATATATATATATATATATATTCCCAAATATTTCTACTCTGCAGAGCTTCCTCATTTTCACTGTCCATTTTACTTCCAAAGAACGATTATATTGAAATGATCCCTGCAGGCAAAGGCACCGTCGTCCTTCACTTGGAAGCAGCAGCTCGACTGCTTTCAAACTAGCCTCCATAAACTCTCGCTATCCCTCCCTCGGCGTGTCACCAGATGTGTGAATTTGCGTTCACACAAAGACGTGATCGCACACGCTTTCGTCGTACGCTTGCAGTTGGTGCAGCTCTGCGTCTCCAAAGCCCCAGTTTGATGCCCTCGCCTCACGGTATCCAACCCCCACTCGCTCTGCATCCCCTCAGGCCTCTGTGGGTGTGCGAGTGCTCTTGTATAAAATGGCTACTGAACCAAGAGGGTATTGTTTCTCTCCATCAGGGTTGCACAATTGAAGGTTCGCTTTTAAGCACATGCTTGCATGGATACTAAAAGTTGTAGCCCACAGCAAGGCCGACAGTGTTTCGACCCTTTTTAAAATTGTTACTCGCTCCTTAGAGCCCATAGAAATACCAATGTTGATAGCATTGATGATAATGCATTGTGTTATTATCCTGCATTCTAAACAGCAGACTTGCGTTCTAAACTGCTTTTTTTTTTTTCAGAATCACATACAGTATTAAGCATATGCACGGCGACGACAGGAAATCCCAAACTGCACTGCAAAAGTTTACGGGTTGTCTCTTGTCTCCTTGGTCGCCAGTTTGTTACCAAGCCTAGTTGTGGTGCAAAAACCCACAGACAACGTCTAAGCCTGGCAGCACCAAGACGTATGGTGGCCTTTAAGGGTCAAAAGGTGTCGTGACAAAGTGCTCCCTTGTAAAAGCTCAACTTTTGAGTTGGAGAGCTCTCAGGGATACAATGTGTTTCAGCACTAAAGCAGGGTACATGCATAGCGATTTTCAACATCTTACCCCATTTTTAAAATGTGAGCGAAAGAAAGAAAGAGTATTTCTCGAAGAAATAGCAGAGGTTAGGCTAACTGTTGGCTTATTTGGTAACTACATTGCAGTTGCAAATTTTTCTGCTTGTCATTTTTATTGTGGCGAATGATCAATAACCTGTTGCTCCTCTATTTAAGTCGGCAGCCGTGCAAGATTCAGGTCACTTCCTGATTGGCTACCGTTACATTTCAAGTCGCAATCACAGCGTCCGTGGCTCAGCCAAATTCAGTGTCGACCACACACATAAAGATTTGCGATCGGAAATATTGATATTAATATTTAACATCTACGGTAGTCGGCCTCGGCCGTTTTCTGATCAGATCATGGTGGAAATATCACTACTAACACACGCAACTTCAGCAAATCACTCATGAGAATCTTTTAGAGGTATCCGACAATTGGGCCTTTTCTGACTTTGATCGGACGGGAGGGGAAATCCTGAAATGTAGCCAAGTTGTCGGTATGTGTGTAACCCACTTTAGATGCTCACTGAACTGAAATCTCCCAAGATTTGCTGGCGTCATGAGCAAACCAAGCTTTTGTGTGGCTTTAATGGAGAGTTTTCACCAAATATTTTGTTGGGTCAGCTTGTCCGCCTCACCGTTCTGAGGTTCAGAGTTCAAATCTCGGTTTGGGCCTTCCTGTATGGTGTACGGTATGGTATCTGGCTTCCTCCCACATTCCAAAAACATGCAAGTTATGTTCATTGGAGACGCGAAATTGTCCATCGGTGTGCCTATGGGTGAATTCACTCACGACCCTCATGAGAATAAATGGTCGAGAAGATGGATGGATGGGTGGATGGATTTTGGTACTTTCCATATTGTAATACCTGTGAGGCTTTTTTTCTGATTCCATCCAAACATGTTTCATCAAGGACTGTCGTTTTATGAATGTACTGTAAATTCCTATCCTTGAATCACCCCCACGACAGTCCTTCGCAGTTCAAACCAGATTTCGAAGATTAAGCACCCTGTATAGTGTTGATGGCCTCACAATAATAATAAAAAAACAAAGCAAAAAGGAATACAGACGACGAGCTGCAAACTTGATGAGACGGCATCAGGTTGTGTGCTCCTCGGTCTTCGCGTATGAGCGACGCGAGGAAAGGAAGCGACAGCGGGCAGCAGGGACGAACCCGTCAGCCACTCAGATCACATCAGGTCTGTCGGGACACATCGGAGCATCGCGGGCCTGATGGGCTTGTAGCCCGCGGGGGTGCGAAGAAGGCCAGATGACATACAGTCACAGGGGGGGCGGGCGAGGACGAGAAGAAGAATGCAGCATGGCTCATCCTCGCTTTGCCTTTAATGCTCAATATGCTCCGACGACACGCGTTAGCCTTGGCGTACACGATGCACTAATTATACAGTAACACCGTAGCGCCACACACATACAATAAGGTCTGCACGTCTACCCCCCTTAGACATGCATGCTCAGAGCAAGCACCATAAACATGTTGCCCGGATCTCCCACCAGATAACCCACAACATGGCACATATGCTAATTTGAAAGGCAAGACTTTTTTATGGGCAGCACACGATGCATATGCTCGTGCGTGTGGGTAAATGCGCAGACACGCTCGGGTACATATGTCCGCGGGGGCTCAAGCGGGAAATAGACACTTCTCTTCATGCCTGTTCTTTAATTGGGGCATTTATTGTTTTTTTGTTGCTGCTGCTCCCGCTGCTTTACTTCATTAAATTATAGGCACACGTATCAGCACTGCAGCATGTTTTCAAGGTTTATATAAGCAAGAACGCTGCCCTTAGCCATTAAGTTGCAAATTAGCATATCGTTGTGACTGTGGGATATGCCAACCCAAGACGCTTTTTTACATTTCCACACTAATCAACTTGACTTTAACATGTTGGATTTGAGTTTGATTTGCTTTCATCACAAATATTGTTTTTCCCCCTCAGCTGTGTGTGTCGACTCTATGTCACGTTGCTACATTTCAATGCGTGTGTTTGTTTTAGGGGGAGGGTGAAAAGGACAAATTGATCTAATGTTGAATATTCCATATTGGTTTTCCTGTAATTCTTTTCTAATTCTTGGTTTATTCAATTGCATCTCCTTGAGGCTGCTAGGTATGGAAATAAGCTCTTTTTTTCCCTTCTTCTTTTTGCCTGTGTAAATTGCCGCTATCACCTCGAGCCTTTTGAACAAGATTACCCAGATGGCCTCGCATGGTGTGCCTGAAGTTTTATTTTCCCTCCTTCGCCTGTTTTCTCCCTTTGTGGCTGCAGGCGAGAAGTGGAGCGAGGCGGGAAGCCTCCTGAAGGCTGCAGGCCAAGCCAGGAGGATGCAGCTGTGGCAAAGAGAGATCTGGGGGAAGAAGAAGAAGAGGAAGAAGAAGAAGAAGAAGAAGAAGAAGAAGAGTGAGTTGGGTAGGAGTGTGTGAGTGCCGTGGGCTGATGCAAGCGGGTGAGGGGTAGTGTGTGTGAAAGGGGAGTTTGCGGGTTAGTTGGCGGACTAAAAATCTCAAGCCAAGAATACTAGTTATGATGAACATTGCTGTGAATGGGACTGGAATAAGCCCCACAGGCTGGTGGGTATACAAGTGAAGTGGATGTGCACAGTGATGTTTTCAGTCAGTGTTCCCAGAGTAAACACCTGAATTTCTTCCAAATTTACCTGGTTTCTCAGGTCCAAAACCCTAGCAAATGCTTGCCACCAGAGAAGAAGGAGGTTAATCCGAAACCCTGAGTCAAGATCAGTGGTTCTCCTCAAGCTTCGCAAAGATCTTCCCCATGACTCTCTTAAACAGCTCCTTCAAACACAGTTCAATCTTCTGTTCTTGTTGCAGTCCTGACATATCTGTAGCCAAGCAGCCTCAAGGCCAATCAACCCCCAAAAGGCAGTGATGACCTTCCACAACCCTGGTGTCTACCAGCAGTTTGCCATCACTTGTGATGCCCCTCGGGTATCATCTCCAACCAGCTGGCTCCACGTCCACCTTTGGGGGCTCCTCAGAAAGTCATGTCAATGACCTTGCCTTTGGGAGACTTCCTGGTTGTGCCACTCCAGAAGGATGTGGCCAAAACGGGATGCGTTACATTTGCTTGTTTACCCACATGGTACATTTCAGTTTAGCGATTCTGTATATCAGACCAACCAACCAACCTATAAGTCAGTCAATCTACCAAGCAGCCCTAACCCCAACTCCAACACTAACACTAACTACCCCTCATTCCATCCTTTTAACCAACAAACTACAGTGGAACCCCAATTTACAAATACCTCAATGTTCAAACTATTCCATTTAGGAACCACAGACACAGAAAAACAATATTGCCCGATGGTCGAATGGTTGTTTGTTTCTATGTGCCCTGTGATTGGCTGGTGGCCAGTTCCGGGTGTAACCTGCCTCCCGCCCGAAGATAGCTGGGATAGGCTCCAGCAGCCCGCGACCCTAGTGAGGAGAAGTGGTAAAGAAAATGGATGGATGGGTCCAACCTTGTCGCAGTGTGCGAACGTTTCATTCACTCACTGTGGATTTAAAAAAGCCGATTTGTGAGAAGTTTATCAATGGTACACGCATTGCAAAGCTTGATTGGAAGTACAAAACAGTATGGAAGAATCAAGTCCAGAATTGCCACTTTATCTTTTTGTTGCTGCTGACATGGCCGAGGAAGTGAAGTATCTTCGACAAGGGCAGAGAGAAACTTTTGTCAAGGCTGGAACCAGTTACTCCTGTTTACATTATTTCTTCTGGGAAAATTAGGTTCAATATACAAACTTTTCAATTTATAAAACCCGTTTAATTTCGGTAATAATTTGATGTTCCACTGTAACTAAATACTCAATCACTGAGTCAATCCATCAAACCACTCTATCCTAACCCCAACCAACTAAATAATCAAACCACCTCGTCCATCAATCAACTAATCAGACCCAAGACAACCCAAACTCCCCTAACTCTAATACGAATGCCTACTACCCTAACGCCAACCAAAAAAACAACCAACCAAATAATCACACCATTGGCCAGTCAATCAACCAACCCAACCTCCTAACTCTAACTTTAACCCTAACTATCCTAACCCTAACCCCAACCAGTCGACCAACTAATCAACCCACCCTGCCGCCAACCAAACATCCAAAATAATAGGCCGTAAATCAGGTTATGAAGAGAAATAGCGCCCCCGCTGCTCCAGTGCTTTTTGTTGTGCAAGTGCTACGGTTTGTCATTGGCTTTCCACTCAGTGTGCCCTGGACATAATCTGCTGCTGGTTTTGTGCCTGAAGCAAGAATAGCATTTTCATACATTAAGGTGGCACACAGATAAAGAATTATGCAGAGTTAAAGTGTTCACCTGCTTATTATTCGAACATGCGACATCCTACATCCACACTAATCTCCAAAAAGAACACGTCCAACCGCCAGATTGCTGATCTTGGCTCGGGGGCAACTGTGGAAAGAGATACTCACCTGAGATAAGGTGGGGAGGACGAGGAGCTGCGTATCATGGAATATATATATATATATATATATATATATATATACATATATATAAACATAATATTGGATGTAGCAATGCACCAAGTTACAGCAATTTTCCACTAGAAAGCACATACAGTCTTACTTTGACTTACGGATGCCCACCTTGCGAGTTTTTCATGTGACCAGCCATCGCTTGGTCATTTTTTTTGTATTTTTATTTTATTTTTTTACCTTGTGTTTTGCGAGCAAAAAAATTCAATTCGCGAGTAAGTTTCAGATACGACGTCGCTCGTGTAAAGTGAAGAAAAAAAGATACTCACAGTCGTCGATGTAATTTCATCTGTTTTCTTACCGGTACAAACATTCAAACAAACACAAAATGAGAACACTCACAGAGTCAAACAGACCATATTCCTGACCTCATACACTAGGCCACACCCACTTCCAAGGCACACAGCTCAGGCGCATAGTTGTTGATGTGAAAATGACGCTTTATAAAACAAGTTTATTTCTTTTTGTTGTATTTTGCTTCTATACAAAACAGTGCTATTATTCTTTACTAAAGATCCGTTAAAGTGACAAAAGGGTCTTGTAAAGTTGACACATGACAGAGAAGAGTATTGTTAACAAGCCTGCCAAATTTGAATGAACAGGAAACAAATGCTAAGTTCTGTATATAAATTGTCATTCTTGAGGATGTTGGATACTGTGGGTGTGTCCGCTGAATGTACTGAAAACACACCCCACTCAATTTTCAGCTGTCAAATGTTAGTAGTCAGCTACAGGTTGAATAACGTGTGCCGCTGTGTTCAGTAAAAAAAAAATTACTTTCCCTTAAGTGTCTCTTGTATGTGGGGATCTACACACAAAAATGCTGAGGTGCTGACGTATTAGACGACACTGCCGCCGGTCAAGCGACCTCGCTAGCTCGCAAGCTCACGGGCTAGTGAACGTAATAAACAGTTAACTTAAATGTCACCGTTGTGTGGATCGACGCGAAGTGCAGGAGCGAGGCTGTGGTGCATTGGATGGAGCCGACTGTGGTCCGCGAGCCTGCTAGCAGCTACTAGACGCTAGTATTTGGCCAATTTGCAGTGGAGCCGTCCAATTCGCCATCGCCTCACTCGGTGCGCCGCTCGTGGCATTTTTTCGGGTTGTCGGCATAGCTTTATGGCTAACTGCGTGCTGTAGTGGCAGAAAGGTTATTATTACAAAGTAACTCGCAATTGCGATGGATGGCCACTGATGAAATGACGACGCTCAGTGTGGTGCAGAAGCTCTGACCCCACCCAAAGAAATCTGTACAACTGAGATTGTGAATAAGGGGTTACACGGTCTTTAAAGACAGGTAACAAGATATTGTGGTGCTTTCGGGCAGGGAATGGATTAATGTCATTTTAATTCATTTCAATTGGGAATATTAATTTAAAATAAATGAGCTTGGCCACGGAATGAATTAAATTCTTAAGTCGAGGTAGAAGTGTAATTGCACGATTTGTGTTTGTTTTAGGTTCATAATCAACAGTTTCTCACGTGGCAATGCCTGTTTGTTTGTTTAGTAGCATTTTGCTCGCCGTCATAACGAAGGACTTTTTTGTTCTCTTTTTTATCTTGTTCTTATTTATTCTCATGGCTGGAGGTAGAATGTGGTGGTTGATGAGGGGCTGAAATGAACCGAGCCTTAGTCTCAGCCCGGGGGACGCGGCGCATATCTTAGCATAAGTGATGGCCAACCGCGGGGCTCAAACGTTGCCGAGAGAGCCCCGAGGACAGCAAGCCCTGACAGATCATGTATTTATAGGTCTGTTGAAAGACCTCTATTGTGTCCCACATAGCCCGAGAGCACGTCTGTCCTCTGTATTATAATAAAGCCAGTGGCCTTACCGCTATGATGGATGGCTGGCCCTTGAATGGCGGACTCCGCGATCATTAGAGCGGTTCGGGTCTGCCCCGTGTGAAAGGCTCTTTCAGTACGATTGTAACCTTTGAATCAAGGCGAGTTATCCCGTCTTAATTGTCAGCCATGGGAGGACGGTGCGGAGAACAAAAAGAGAGAGAAAATGAGTGAGGCCGAGTTCTGTTTTTTGTTTTTTGCGCCAAAGGATACATTTGCAATTATCTCAATGGCTTGAAATGCCTGCTGGGCTTTTCAATACAGGTTAGAGAGAAGCACCTTTGGCATTTAAAGGCAGCTTCACGGATCAGATTTCATTGCTGCTCAAATTCCATCACGGCTCCGCTCAGCCATTTTGCACCACAACTGTAAAATAGAGCATGTTGTAAAAAGTATCCCAAAAATTGGAGAAAATGGGAGGGGAAAAAAAAGTCTCACACACACACATTCGCACTTGCTGAAAACGAGACAAAGCTTGACTTTTGGACGCCTTGAGCCTCACAAGCCGAGTGGTGTTTGAGCTGTTTCCCAATCGCATGTTCTTCTGTTACCTCTGGAGTAGAATATAAATGATACCCTCTCAGCGTACAGTCCGTGCCAAAGGGCCCTGCAGGAAGACGCAGCCCCGGCTCGAAAATTCCTCACTGCAAGCGAGAGCTCCTCCACTCAAGCCCTGACTTTTTCAACAACACTCACACAACAACGGAAAAGTCAAGCATCTCCACCAGCATTACCTCAAATCCTCTCTTATCAAACTTAGACAAACGGAGATATTTTCATGAGGATATCCATTTTCAATACATCCCTGCTGACTTCAGAGCAAGAAGGCGGGGCACACCCTGGCCCGGTCGACAGCCAATCGCCACTCACGGTCACACTGGTGGACAATTTCCAGCAGGGGCGTCAAACTCGTTTCTCTGCGAAACACATTCTAATTAGTTTCCCTCAGAGGCCCGTTATGACTTATGAATGTACAGTAGAATTAGTCACCTCATCATATTATTACATATTGATTGTCATTTCACGTTGTATATTTTAAACAACAAACTTAGCTTGAAACAGCAACATTATTTTAACGTTATTCTGGGCCCTTTTTTGCACCATTCTGACTTTTTTCCCTTGCAATACGTACACAATATATAGAGACACACACACATATATATATATATATATATATATATAAAACTTTATATATCTAAATGTATAACTTTTTCCTTGCAATATTCCAACTTTATTCTCGTAATTTATATTTCGACTTTATTTTTCTAACTTTGCAACTTCTTCTAATATACATGACAACTTTTTTCCTTGTAATATGAAAATGTATTTTCTCATAACGTTAGGACTGTTTTCTTATAATGTGGCTTTATTCTCCTGTTTTTCGTGTAATATAATAACATTGACCCGTTATGACTATTTTCATAATCAATCAATCAAATTGTATTAATAAAGCTTTACGAAAATCAATCCCCTCCCGCCACTTTATTAAGACTATTTTCTTCTAACATTATGACTTGATTCTCATAACTTTTTTTCCTGTAATATGCCCATTTTTATTCTCATATATTATGACTTTTCTCTCGTTATATGACATCTTTATGCGACCTGTTTCAGATCAATTACAGTATTTTTCTTGCACTGTCGCAACTTGTTTCTCATAATATTGCGACTTCCTTCTTTTAAGACGAACCACCATATTCTCACGACATTACGACCTAATCCTTGTAACAGTATGACATTCATCCCATAATCTAACGACTTTGTTTTCATGTCACTACAACTTCCTTTTTGTAACTTGGCAAATTTATCTCATACCGTCATCATTTTCTCGCACGACTTTATCACGCTATCCTTGTAACTTGACAACTTTTTTTTCTGGTAATATAATTCTTGATTTACTTGTCAGTGTCGCTTCGTACATACAGTATCCGAAATGGGCCACGTGGGGTGGAAACATCGGAGTTAGATCACTTGAACTAGCAGTAATGGAGTAATAAACAAGACATGCAATAAAAAATATTATGCTGTCAAATCAGGAACACTGACTTTTTTTTCCCTCTCCAAATAGCGAGTGTCAATTTGTGAAGCGTTCTCCTGCCATGGGTCGTCCGTCTAAGAATATTTAAAGCCCAGAGTCCGTACAGACATTCATCTCACCAACGAACGAATTCCTCCGCTCGAAATAATTCCTTGGAAATCTGTAGCCATTATATTAAAATAAAGATATTTATGAGCCTACGGTCTTTCAACTGTCTTTGAAAATTTGAAATCAGCCCCTGAGGCCGAGGCAAGGGGAAGACAGAAGGGCGGCTGAGGAAAGAGAAAAATGGCACAGGAGAGGTGTGGGAGTTGTGTTTTTGCTTTTTTCGCCGTGGGTTCCATTTATAATCAGAACACTGGTATAAAATGGCCGAGGGCGGCTTTTTCAATAAAGGTAGGACGCATCTGTGCAGCTAAACTAAAGATCAACACGCAGCGGAGGGAGAAAGATAGTTAAAATGACTTTGTGTAACATAATGGCGAGCTGACTGCGTCCATCCATTGACCCTGCACCGCACGAGTCGCTTTCTCCAGGCGCTATTCAGCCTTTTGATGACTTCAAATAATCACTAGAGACACACACACCACAGAACAGTTGTGAGGCTTTACCCTTTATTCTTTCGTCCCTTCAAATTGACTACAGATTGCTTTCCTTCTTGGAATCTTAAAAGATATTATACTTTTAAATAGCGCCATTAAGATCACATTAATCCTGCCCTTGCTATGGATGAGGAAAATAATATATCATCACCCGCTTTCGTGGTTTATAATGTTAGTGGACCCGCCAAGACACCTCTTTTGCTGCGTTAGCACTAGCATCGTTGCTAGCATTAATGTTCAATCCTGTATTTATGCCTTAAAGCAGGGGTCACCTACATAGCTCACCTATGATGAGACATTGCAATTTCCTAGGAATGGTGAAGTGATCATTTCAAAATGTAAACATTTGCGGAGATTTCAAAATAAAAGTGTCGCATATGGACATTCATCTCTTTCCTACCTTGTTAAATCCATCCATCTAGCCATTTTCTATATCGCTTACAGCTCATCCATCTTTCTGACACATGATGATTTGTCAAACGTCCGCAGTGTAGCGCCAACTATTGCCGGGGAGGACTAACTCAATGTCAGATTTATTTTTGCCCAAGGTATCGGTGGCTGGTATCGGCAAGCTTCATGAGTACCAGATACATTAAAATAAGGCTGGTATCGGTTCTCACCCATCTGTATGATCATTCGACCATAAAGTAGTAGCTTTAAAATCATGTCGATGGTACACAAGCTGGTGAAAAGGAGAATAGTGTTACCGTTACCATTTAGCATTGTAACTTTGTGCTGCGGATTCTTCTTCTCTCCCGACGCAACTTCATACACAAATCATTTTGCATTTAATGTACTGAAATTGTGTTCATGGTACTTTACTCACTAACAGGTATAATATTCACTGTCTTTGATACCTGCACAGTAGCTGCTATCCAGTGAGTTTGGAAGCAAAGCAATGATGTGCAACACAAACTAGTGCACCTCCAGCCTTGGAGAATGAGACTCAAGCTAAAAAAAATTAAAAACATTTTTAAAAAAAATTAAAAAGAGTGGGAAACTGGGGCACAAGAGGCCTGAAAGGGAGACGTAGCATAGCATCAAGCGGCAGATAGCCACAGAAAGTAGCGATTCTGCCATAAGGGATGAAGTCGACAAGATGACAGGACTCTGTGTGAGATTTCACTTTGGATTTTTTGGGGGCCCCGCGGGGATTGTGTGGACGCGCAGCTGACAGGACTCGCGTGGGGAAGTCGGCTCTCTTCATTCCAACTAAGTAACGAAGGCTTCCGTGCAGCCACCGGTGCACCGGCGTGAATCCTCCAAGGTAGCACCTGTGCGCTTGGCCAATGTTGGTTTTGCCTCTGGTGTTAGACTGACAAACGAAAGCACATCAAGTCAGGCAACACTATGTTTTGCATACCGTATCATTCTCTACTTGCATTAAGATCAGAAGTCATGTAATGTCATTTTACTGTATGTGCATTTATTTGTGTAAATGGTCAGTTGGCATGTATACTAAGTCTTGCATTTCCTTACTCACACTAGGAAATCTGTGGCGTGCTTGAGCCCGCTTGACTCGTGCCAGTGCTATGATGCATATTCAAATTCGGTTCACTTCGCATATTGCGATGTCTCCTTTCTTCAGTAATTCATAAAAACTATCGCCTTGCACAATAGAAATAAGCAGAAAGGATCCAGTCCAAAAAGTCAACGACATGCTTAGTCGCGTGTACATACTCACACAACTACGACAATGTGATTGTTCTTAGCATCTTGCACAACAGAAACAAACAGAATGACCGTTACCGCCGTGTAAGTGTTATCTGATTAATAACTAGTACCTTGCACGATAGCAATAAAATTAACAACTACTTATCCACACAGTCAGAAATATACAATCAAAATAAAAACAATTCC
The DNA here is from genome assembly GCF_024500275.1 of Phycodurus eques. Taxonomy (NCBI): domain Eukaryota; kingdom Metazoa; phylum Chordata; class Actinopteri; order Syngnathiformes; family Syngnathidae; genus Phycodurus; species Phycodurus eques. The sequence continues at coordinate 23,582,885 of NC_084537.1, read as the reverse complement.
AAGACACACTCAGTCACGCATGCATTGACTTTTCATATAATTCAATGTAATGCGATCGTTTGTGGCTTGTCGTTCTGCTCACTAGTTAATCATTATAACCACCACTTGGCACAATAGAACGAAACAAAACAACAAGAAATAATCCAGTCAAAATGTCCAAGACAGCCTCGGTCAAGACTCGGTTGGTCACGTGTCATGATTCACGGGATCGTTCCTATTGCCACTTACTCAATACACCTTTGCCCATTAGAAATAAACAGAATGACTAAAAGTAATACACCACGTCAGGAAAATGGAAAATTGAGCTCATGTACGCCTTAAGACTCGCACAGTCTGACTGTGAAATGGCTTTTCCGTCATTGTTTATTCTGTCCAAGACGGCAAACGTGTCAATCGTTCAAGCAGCACCACTGATGTGTCTGAATGAAAACGTTCAATGAAAAGCAGGCAGCCAAACACCACGACAACTTTAGTTCAAATTTATTTCGGATTATTTTGCTACATTCCTCTGTTTCGCAAAACTAGGGAGCGTAGGTCAGTCAGTTATCTCAGAAAGAATCCAACTTCATGTCGATATGTGCTACAAATGGAGATCATTTTGAAGTGGCCAAAATGGAATTCAGTCATGTCTCAGGCAACAAATTTGCATCAAAATGTCAATTAAAAAAAAAACACGTAAACAATGAAAACATTGACAGTCATGTTGTCACCATCTGATTATTTTCATTCCTGTAAGCGACAGAGGGGGCGCTACGTCACGAAACGGTCATTGCTCCAGTAAATAATCAGCATGAGCTTTCAATTGAAATGTATTATCTTTATGTAATAAAAAAAAAAAAACTATTAAAGTACAAAACACTTCATTGGTATCACAATATTCAGTGTGAAAAAGATGCGCTGGCCAAGCTGTCTGTGAGCACATTCCGCACCGGCACACCGCCACCGGTGAGGCGACGGCGTCGAGTCGCCAGTGACGAGCAATTGGGAATGCCGTTAAAGTCATTCATGGAGCACAATTTCCAATCATGCATCCATCCATTTTCTGTACTCTTTTTTGTATTTTTTAACAGCGCTTGTCCTCAATTGGTCGCGGGTGAGCTGGAGCCTATCCCAGCTGGCGTCCACCCTACACGAGTTGCCAGTTAATCGCAGGTCACATACACACACAACCATTCCCACCTATAGACAATTTCGAGTCTCCAATTAGCGCATAGAAACACAGCGAGACCTTGCAAAATCCACACGGGAGGGCCGAGGCTGAGATTTGAACCCACAACCTCTCATCTGTGAGGCGGACGTGCTATCCACTATGCCGATTTCAAAACATATTCAACCTAATGTAGGTTCAAAGTTTTAAAACAAACTTTATTTAGGGATAGAACATATATAAATCTTTCTCAATTTTGAATTACGGAGGGGAGGTGGAGACATTCACAAATGTCCTCGCAATCTCTAACTCAAATGTCGCAAATTCGCATATGCACCTTTATTTTATTTTTTTTTAATTCTCTAGATGATTTTATAAGAAAACAAAAACATTGACAAGAAAAAAAAAAAAAAAAAACAATGAAGAAAAAGTGAAGACGAGTCCAGAGCACTGAAAAAGTCCAGCAGTCTCTAATCTAGCTGCTCTTGCTTTATCCTATTGGAATTGGGTCCTCCTCGCTGAGCCGTCCTCCTCAGTTCCCGCCTCAGAACGTACTCGCTGAATTGGGACGAGTCCACGCCTCCCCCGCAGGAGCCGGCGATCTCGAAGCCTCGCTGCTGCAGGCGCTCCAGAACCTGAAAGGAGGCGGAGACAGAAAAAGCGAGGTCGCTTTTATATTTGCATCGTAGGAGAGGTCGGCCACGGACAATTTAGAGTGTTGGACGAGGCCGGACTACCCGGAGAAAGCCTGAGATTCGAACAGCGAGCCTCAGAACTGTGAGGCAGACGTGCTAACCACTATAACGCCCACCCAGTATCCTCCCCTCCCATTGGTTCATTAGTTTAAAAGAGCATTTTGCATATTTCTGTTCTTGTAATGGCACTTTAGTGGTCAGTGACTCTGGTGTTAAGATGTTTGACCAGTACTCATATACAGTATGAAGAGTTCAAACGCAAAAGCTGGCAAGCCCCATTTAGACAATAACAGAGTCACGCTTATGAGCGGAAGATCACGGCATTGTTCGATGGTGCTTTTCCTAACCCTGGAAACCCAAACTCCCTCGTAAAAGTTGTCGAAAAATAAAGGCTCAATTGCCAAAATCGCTTTCAGAAATGATTAAGCAGCAATATTCATTGGTGACTTGACCGTTATGCGCCTCCCGAATATGTGCGAAGTTGTTCAACAAAAGCAATCCACTCCCATTAATAACTGACTGTGACTTCACAATAACGCCACGGTCCATCCCAGTGGTGTCTATCGACACCTCGTGTTGTTTTTGAGAGTACTTTGAAAGTCTCTTAACAATATGCTGTTGAGCAACACGACGACTGACTGGAATTTCAACGAGACTCTCATCCGAAGAAACTGCCTCGTTATTCACGTTCATTGTTGTCACGCGTGTGTCGCTCGTGTGTTTGTGTTGGTCCGCCTATGTGTTTGTGAGCTAGCCGCCTCGCAGACATCCGCAGACGTGTCCCGGGGCCTGTAGGATCACATTCCATCGAGGAGGCCCCAGGGAGTTGTGTGGCTTTCTCTGCAGCGCTTGGCTCAGTGTGGGCTGCTCCAAACCCCACCCACCCCCCATATTCCCCTTTTCCCAATTTCTCCCCCTAAGCCCCCAGGCCCAAGCCTCCACCGAAACTACAAAGGTCCCCCGTACTGCTGGCAGCCTCCCCCCACCCTCCTTTCCTTCTCTCAACCCCCCCCTCCCCATCTCTCCCTGCCTCCATTAGCTGCAGATACAGAATCCACCGCCGGTGTGCTTTAATAACCAAACAGGATTATGGGCCCCGCCTGGGGACAAGCTGCCAGGGAGCACGCTGAGTTTCTCTCTTGCACTCACTTCAGAGACGGTTTTGTTGTTTTGATTTTTTGGGGTGTTTTGCAGACTGTCCAGATCAATGCCAAATCTATTCAAATATGCCTCCTCTCCTTCAATAATGTATCACACGAAAACTGAGAGGCTTACGCATCTGAAAAGCTTTTTTTTCTACTCGACTGACTGCTCAGTGTCATGTCGACCTCCGCCAAGGCCTTTCCATCCATCCATTTGGCGAGAGACAGGGCCACACCCTGGGCAGGTTGCCAGCCAATCGCTGGGCACAAATCCAAAAACAAGTTACACTCACGTTCACTTCTTGGGCCAAGGGACCCCCTCATAATGATAACACGAATTATCCATAACTACAATGTGTACCCCTAAATGTCATTGAATTTAAAAAAAAAAAGAAAAAAAAGCCTATATTAGAGAAAAAAAGTTTGAATGTTATTATGACATTAGTCATATTTTTTTCAAGAAAAAAGTTATCTTCTGAGAGGAAAAAAAAGTGATATTTTTCCACATTAAGTCAAAATATTATAATGTTAAAGTCAAAAGTTTAATAAGGCAAAAAAGTCATATTTCAAAAAGTGAGTCGCAAAAAAAATGATAACTTTTGTTCTCGAAAGAAATGGAACTTTATTCCTGTAATACACCTTTTGTTCTAAAAACAAACAAACAACTTCAATCACGTAAGGACGTGCAGTTTACGGTATGTGATTCTGCGCCACAATCACATCAGCGCTTTTAACTGGTCCAAAGGTTGGGAGGAGTAGTTGGATTGACTTTGATTGTTCTGTACCATTTGCGGAGCCCCAAGTTAAGGCTCTTGGACCCCAGGCTGTCCCCGACTCCCCGCACCTCGGTTTGACCGCTACTGCGTCAATGAACTAACGTGCACGTTTTTGGAATGTGGGAGGAAGGCGAAGTCCCTGGAGAAAACCCAAACGAGCATCGGGGTGAACATGCGAACTCCGCACAGGAAGGCTGCTCACGCGATTCGAACCCGTTAGCTTTGAGGCAGACGTGCATTATTCGATGCCTTTAAAGCAACATGCTTATTAAGTTATTATTATTACAGTTATTAAGATGGATCAACAACATTTCCATTGCCTGCTTTGCTGAACTGAATATTTATTCAACAATGTGCTCACATTGGCTCAAACTCTCTCTGGTTCCAGGACTTTTTTTTCTAGCAGAAATGTCATGTTCCTGTTCTCTACCTGCCTCTTCTGCCATTTTGTTTGTGTTTCCACAGTTTCCTTGGTGACAGCTGGTGGGCGGAGCTAGTGCTCTCTGTGACATTTTGTTTTTAAGGTGCAGCTGAACAGAAAGGACGGCGGCCGATTATTATTTTGCTTACACCAATTGCATTTCGAGTTCCTGTGGCGATGACTTGTCCTCGTATGAATAAAAAAGAATCAAATAAATAGTCAGTCGGGGACCTGGCAGTCATAGTAACACCGGGCTTGATGACTGTTTGGTGTTGGGGCTCCCCTCTCATGGCCTGCGGCTGCTGCCCCCCCCTTATCGTTCCCTTGTCGGGTGCCCCTATCCACCCTCCTTTCCAACAAACAAGGGATACTCTCTCTCGCAGGTGGGGGCCGCAGGGATCCATTGCCACGCAATGGATCCCTGCGGCCCCCACCGGGTGGCCAGTTGTCGGGGCGCCTCGGTGTGGCCGACGGGACCGCCCTGGGTCCCTCCACTGGGGCCCTGCTCTCGGGCGGACCCCTGGGCCCAATCCCGCCCCTCGATTGATGTAGAACGGTGTCGATTCACTTTCATGTGTCCGCAGGCACACACCCCTGGGACTCTTTCACTGGGTGTGGGGCCACTCACTTATTGCGACAAATAACTCATGAATATGCAAATCGCTTGTGTATCCCCTCACTCGTACTCTCGTCCTGTAGACTTTTAGAATTTACATAGTTAATCCCACCACACTTCAGCGGTACTTCACGACCCTTGTCCTGCATGCTTCTTCTCCTGTCCTTGTCCTGTTCTATCTTGTCCTGTCCTTCCCTCACAGGGTGCAGCACTACAGCCCCCATGCAACGCTCATATTGAATGTTTCATTGTTGTAGATAATGGAATGATTTACTTCTCTCATCCTGTTTACAATTAGTGCTTTGTCTTTTGTCTTTGTTTCCCTCTCCCCTCTAGAAACTTTTTTCTGTTCGACGGATCGACTCTGATTCTCAATAAACTTAAATTATAATACTAAGAAACCACAGCGGAAGCTTAAAAACTAAACTGTGACACAGTAAAACTGTTCCGGCATAAAAGGGATCCAGATCTTCCATTCTGTTTGACCTAAAAAGCCGAACAGGACAAAAATAAATAAAAAAAATAATCAATCAAATAAGGATGATGGAAATAAGTATGATGGTAACGGAGTCTGCTACCGTGTACTCTTACGCCGCTGCGCAACCTTGTTCAACTACTGAAGGGTGGTCACGCGCACCCCAGTTTGGGACAAATTGGTGTCTCAGTATTATTATCATACGCCGTGATGTACAGCATGCTTACCTGGACGGAGTTGAGGTGGCAGTATCCGTTGAGCGGGAAGCGGATGACGTGCGTGGAGTCGTGGTTCCAACCGGCGTTGACCGAGTTGCACATGACATCGCCGATCTCGGGAAAGACGTCCTCGATCAGCGCCTTGTCGCCGCTCAGCGTGATCCTCTCGCCCAGGTCGGGCGCGACGCGCACCACCACGCACTCGCAGGGGCGCGACACCCGGCCCAGCTCCTGGTCCTGGCGCCAGTGCTCCAGCTCGGACAGCATGGGCTGCAGCTGGAAGTATCTGGCCTCCTCGTACAGCAGGCTGTAGTCCTGGGAGACGAGCACGCGAGGCACGTTAGCGCGCCGAGACAAGCGAGTGATTGTTATTCCATGTCAACTCGGGTCAACAGCACAAATGAATGTAAGCATGAATAGCTCGGCTGTATTTACTTACCAAGCTTAACTGTGCGCCGTTTGTGTAAACAATACAGAAGAGCAGTCTTGGGAGCGATATGTTACAAAAGTCATTACAGTGTTGTATAATATACCGTTACGGAGTCATCGTCCGGCTTTTCAGTCACGGTTCATGCAATAATTGAGTCTTACGTGTCAATCGTTATAGCGGCACCACTGATTGATTGTCATTTCACTCACGTTAATCATTACTCACAGCCGCAATGATTATCCTCATGGCTACAGTATTTTATTTTACTTTACTTTACTTTGTGGACAGTTTTTTTCTATTTTTAAATATGACATTGTTTTTAACAAACAATTGTTCTTAACCTAAATTTTTGTATACATTTATTTTTACAAATCAAATCTAATTATTATGTTCTAATACAATTGATTACGTCAAATACTTCACATTTTGTGAAATTTTCCATTTTTGATCTTGTGTAAAAAGTACGAAAGATCAATGAAACGTAAGCCCATCAATTCCTTAAAAAAACAAGGATCACATTTTTTTCAATCTGTTGGGGTTTTTGGGGGGGCATTGTTGTCTCGTTGAAGGACAACAATTCAATGCAAAAATTGTACTTTAGAATTTCTCCATTGTTTTGGGGAAAGTGTCGCATAAGTGATGAAACATGTTACATTTCAAAGAGAATAATATTGTAACTTAACGGTAACTAATAAGCTACAACGTATTACAACACACATGTTCACAGGCTACAGTGCCGCTTTAACCGACAATACTGCTGGGCCTCAAAGGCACCACATCCGAGTTTTGTTTGCTGCTTGACTTGGGCCTGTCTTTTGTCTTTGCTTATTTTAGCTGACATACTTTCCACTGATGTAGCCTCAGCGTGGATAATCTATCAGATGATGTGCATCTTCGCTTGCTCCTGGGGGGCAAGTCAAGTAATTACTGACTAAATGGTAGACAAGAGTTAAATGCTAGGAATACGAATACGTCACATGTAGTGTAATTCATCCTTGGGACACAGACTATTTATTCATGTATCACAATGACAGATTGTTTGTTTTCCTCCTTTCCTATCTTTGATCTTTGGTCCACCCTTGCTCGGAAGACCCCCGATGTTTTTTTGCGGCAATCCAAACACGGCCTGGTGACCCGAAGGCGGGCGCGCGTATCGCAGAAGCGCCGAGCGTCCGATGAGATTTTCTGCGGGCTTACTTTGAAGTCGTCCGGGATGAGCAGCTTGGACGTCCTGAGGAAGTTGAGGATGTAGCGGAACATGTGTCCGTCCCTGTCAATGAAGTAGTGCTGCTTCAGGCTGTCCAGCACTATGGGCTCGGTGCCATCGAAGAGGCGGCCGATTCTGTGCAGCGACAGGAGACATGTTGGCAGCGAAGAGGGAGGGTCAGCATCTCAACAGAAGCTTTTTTGCAATTGATTTACTTATTTTTGCACTTATAACAACATGCAAAGGGGCACGTATGGAAAATTGAATAGTTGGGTCACTGGAGTGCCTGCCCACCTCTCGAGTGTGAAATTAAACAACCGAGTAAATCTTTTGGTATTTATGTATTTCTAAAAATCTATTTTTTTTTTTTTCGGGTAGCTTTTATTTTCGTAACAACAGTCTAAAGCAGAGTTTCTCCTCCCATGACTTGATCAGTTAGACTGGATGAAGATCCAAGCGACTGCGACATATTCCCATATTTCCCTATGTATCTATATTTTGTGTTACAGTGTAACACTCTGGTTTAGTAAAACGTCCAATGCAAGTCCCGCCTTCCAGGCTGGTGAGACCAGAAACTTGAAGGAATCCGCGACTGAAGGAATCGTATGATTCCCGACCCCCTCCTCTGTTTAGTAATACTTTAACTGGATAAATGGTCGGCATACTTGAATGATACCGAATGATATTCTTGTGGTATTTTGTCAAAAGATGTTGCGAAAAAGAGACAATGCATAACGTTGACTATATTGTGCAGGGGCAAGGAGTCGTTCAGTGGAATAATGAAGCAAAAGAAAGAAATTGGGAGCGGTCAGGGCCAGCTGGTCGCACTCTGCCCGGGGCAGGGTGCTGCTCGCCCTCGGGCGAGTCGCCCGCAGCGACCTCCTGGCCTCCAGATGGCCCTGTGCCCTTTGGCCTTTTTTACTGCTGCTGTGGCATCTGTGCAAATAAGCACGCCGCTTTTGTCTGCGCTCTGCACGCTGAATTCAACATCTCGGACCGGATTTACACCGCACGTCCAAGTGGCCGATTCCCATTTAATGCCTAGAACAGTTTCGTTTCCCGAGTGAAGTACCGTATTTGCCATACGGTTGTGTTGACACTGATGGGACACATGAAAGACATAAATAACTCCACTAGTATCGACCCCAGGCATTGACAACACAGGAGTGAACAATAACACATAAATAATACAAATATCGGAATTCTGTCAGTTGTGTGGATTGAGTTGTTGATTCATCGTGTCTTGAAGCAACGAAAGCAATATGGAGGGCACTAGTTAGCTGCAGGGAAACAGGAGTTCAGAACATTTAACGGCTCTTCCAATCACTTTAAAAGCACTGTTTTAGTATATCTAATGAAGACCTTAGACCGTAAACAAGACAGCATGAGACACACTTCAAATGTGTCGTTTGACCAAATGTCCTTGATGGACGAAGGGAGAAAATTAACAATCATTTTCTTTACGAGTAAAGGAATGTTCTGAACTCCTGTTTTTGTGCCAAGCTATCATGTGAATGTAGCTCAACTTCCCATAGCTAACCTGAATACTATGACTACTTGTATTAATTGGTACTACTCGTATATACTACATTCGCATGGAGCATTGCCAATTAAAAATGAGTCTATTAATATTATTACGGGACTGGAGTGTTCTGAGCTCCTGTCTCCATCCCAAGTCACGTTGCCCTTCTTGAGACACAAAACTAGTTGAGAGTGAATCGACAGCGCCTCGGCCGGTTGCAGCAATGTATCGCATGCTCCCGTTTTGCCTGCGAATCAGCAAGAACGGAAAACTCACCGGGATTCGGGGAATTTGGTGAGTGTGGCCAGGCTGCTGGTGTACATGTGTCCGCCCACGTCGATGTGCACCGGCGCGTTGGACTTGGTGAGCTGCGCCGGCGTGGGGATGCCCTGGTTGCTCAAGGGAGACACTGGCGAGCGTGTGATCATGGGCCGGGACATACTGGAGCGATTATCCTGTTGACACACATTCCAGTTGCCCTTCAGTAGTCCGCGCTTCCATTTTTTTCCCCGTCCTCGTTCGGGTCGAGGGCGAGACGCGGACGGGTCTGCGGCCACAAATAGCCGTTCGCGTTCACCCCTACGGACGCTTCAGGGTCTTCAATGAACCTAACGTGCGTGATTTAGGAATGTCGGAGGAAGCCAGAAGTACAAACCCACGCGAGCACTAGGAGAGTGCGCAAACTGGACACAGGGAGGCCAGAACCGAGATTCAAAGCCAGAACCTCAGAACTTTGAGGCAGACGTGCCAGCCACTAGGCTACCGTGCCGTTACTGTACGCATAATGCTGCTGACTATGCTTGCTGCTCTTCACGTTCACTTGTGTACGTTAGCATCGATTTATTCCAATGGTGTCCAACTCAAGGCCCGGGGGCCACATCCAGCCCGCCACATCATTTCATGTGACCGGCGACAGCAAATCACATACGTCAGCTTCTGTAATCTGTACCAAAATTTCAAATTGTTATGTAAAATGTTATAAATAATAACATTGAGATATTGCAAGCATGTTTTTGTTTCGTTACCAGTAACTTGAACACTAGCTGAACAAATGACTGTCCTTGATTTCTGATTTCAAAATTGCTGTTGTTATCCATCAATTTGTTGTGTATATGCAATAATATGATGAGGCGATGAAACATTCATCGTTTCACAGTCATAACGGTCTTCTGACCACCATCCAATGTGGGCAGCGAAAAAAAAGTCTGAGACATCTTATTCATTTCAACTCCCGAGCCAAGAATCGAACCCAGAACCCCTCGAAGTGAGGCAGGCATGCCAACCACTACATCCACCATGCTGCCCGGCGTTCATTAAAGTGCAAAAAAGATAAAATAAATGGGTTTAGATCCCAGTTCGACCTTGACCTGAATTTTGCCAATATCCCAGAAGCACTCAACCCCTGCAGGCCAAAAAGCAAATTAATGTTTTTTTTTTTTTTTTTGGGGGGGGGGAGCACAGTCTAATGGCGTAATTAGACTGCCTGTTTTTAACCTAAAAACACCATTAAGAGCAGAAAAAAAAAAGTTGACAACTCGCACTCTCGCAGTAATAAAGCTTGTGCCCCCAAAACAGGCGAACCAAACGCGTCATGCGTAAAATGCCCCCCTCCCCATCCACCCCAGAAAAGCAGCATTTACCTGCGCCGGCATGACGCTGGTGGGCGACGAGGTCACCGAGTGGTCATTCTGCTTGAGCGAGGCGGCGGGCACCGGCTCTCCGCGCACCGCGTACATGAGCGACGTCTCGCGGCACTCTGGCGCCCGCATGGGCGCTCGTTTGAGGGGAGCGTGCACCGCCGCCTCGTCCGCGGAGGTGATTGGCCGCGGCCGCTTCCTCGCCTTCTGATGCGTCAGGTCCATGATATCCGTCTCGTCCATTTTTTTCTTTTTTTTCCCCTCACGAGATTTGGTTTGGTGTCTCTTTTCCTCCTTTCTCGTCCTTTTTCTCGGGGAGACTGTGAGGAGGAGGCGGCGCGGGGAGAGCGTGGCTGTCAGGCGGAGCAGCTCGCTCGCAATGGCTGGGAGAAGTCAAAGCCCCCGACAACATTAGCATCGCAGCGCCCGCGGCTCTTGCAGGCTGTCGCTCTTTCAGTGGCAGCAGGTACGAGTGTCGCATTTTCACGGGCACCGCAAACCAATCCTCTCTCTACACTCGCTTTTTACCTCTTCTTCTCTCTTTTTTTTTTTTTTCCCCCCCAAAACGGGTCTGAACCCCCACACCCACCCACCTTCCTCTTGTATGGCTGACCTGTGCCCTCCCCCCTTCTTCTTTTTTTTTTTTTCTTCTGCCCCTCCTAATGATGATGCGCGCGCATAATACAGGGATGGGGGAACCTTTTTTTTTTTCTCCAAATACATGGATGCAACAACTTAAATAAGCTTGCATTTGAAACAGCTCGTTCGCAAAATGCAGAAACACACTGAAAGTGTGCATGCTGATAAATAAACTGTTAGGGAAGGTCAATTGACAGTACCGTTTCGAATGTTATTTCCGAATATGACTCGCCATTATATTTCGCTGAATGTTCTGAACTCCCTGTTTCCATTTCAGTGTCATTGACTTTGCAGAGAGTGGACGTGGTGAATTGTTACCACGGCAGCGTTCGAAGAAATGTTTCCTGTGACTATTATTGAGTGCGACAATTAAAATCTGCAATCACGAAGAGGAATGAATAAATAAGAGTCGGTCATTTTTAAAAATTATTACTATGAGTATTATAATGATTTGTAATTGGATTGGACAATATTTCTCTGAATGTCTTGTTTGCATGAGGAGTTAACAGCAGTGATGCAGCTCAATTTTTTATCGTTAATGTATCATCAACAATTTAATAAATGTTTCGTATTTCTATCTTCTTTTCCTTTGGGCTTGTCCCGTTAGGGGTCGCCACAGCGCGTCATCCTTTTCCATGTAAGCCTATCTCCTGCATCCTCCTCTCGAACACCAACTGCCATCATGTCTTCCCTCACGACATCCATCAACCTTCTCTTTGGTCTTCCTCTAGCTCTCTTGCCTGGCAGCTCCATCCTCATCATCCTTCTCCCAATATACTCACTATTTCTACTCTGGACGTGTCCAAACCATCAAAGTCTGCTCTCTCTAACTTTGTCTCCAAAACATCGAACCTTGGCCGTCCCTCTGATGAGCTCATTTCTAATTTCATCCAACCTGGTTACTCCTAGAGCGAACCTCAACATCTTCATTTCAGCCACCTCCAGCTCTGCTTCCTTCAGTGCCACTGTCTCGAATCCGTACATCATGACTGGCCTCACCACTGTCTTCTAAACTTTGCACTTCATCCGAGCAGAGACTCTTCTGTCACATAACACACCTGACGCCTTCCCCCTCCACCCGTTCCAACCTGCTTGGACCCATTTTTTCATTTCCTGGCCACACTCACCATTGCTCTGGACTGTTGACCCCAAGTATTTCAACTCCTCCACCCTTGCTATCTCTTCTCCCTGTAGCCTCATTCTTCCCCCACCACCCCTCTCATTCATTCACATATATTCTGTCTTACTTCGGCTAATCTTCATTCCTCTTCTTTCCAGTGTGTGCCTCCATCTTTCTAACTGTTCCTCCACCTGCTCCCTGCTTTCACTGCAGATCACAATGTCATCTGCAAACATCATGGTCCACGGGGATTCCAGTCTAACCTCATCTGTCAGCCTATCCATCACCACTGCAAACAGGAAGGGTCTCAGGGCTGATCCCTGATGCAGTCCCACCTCCACCTTAAATTCGTCTGTCACACCTACAGAACACCTCACCGCTGTTCTGCCATCCTCATACATGTCCTGTATTATTCTAACATACTTCTCTGCCACTCCAGACTTCCGCATGCAGTACCACAGTTCTGTCTGGGTACTCTGTCATAGGCTTTCTTTAGATCTACAAAGACACAATGTAGCTCCTTCTGACCTTCTCTGTACTTTTCCATCAACATCCTCAAGGCAAATAATGCATCTGTGGTACTCTTTCTAGGCATGAAACCATACTCGCAAATACTCACTTGTGTCCTGAGTCTAGCCTCCTCTACTCTTTCCCATAACTTTGTGTGGCTCATCAACTTTATTCCTCTATAGTTCCAACAGCTCTGCACATCACCCTTGTTCTTAAAAATGGGCACCAGCACACCTTTCCTCCATTCCTCAGGCATCTTCTCACGCGCTAGAATTCTATTGAACAAGCTGGTCAAAAACTCCACAGCCACCTCTCCAAGATGCTTTCATACCTCCACAGGAATGTCATCAGGACCAACTGCCTTTCCATTCTCACTTTCTCACTTCCCCCTTACTAATCATTGCCACTTCCTGGTCCACCACACTTGCCTCTTCTACTCTCCCTTCTCTCGCATTTTCCTCATTCATCAACTCCTCGAAGTATTCTTTCCATCTAGCAAGCACACTACTGGCACCAGTCAACATATTTCCATCTCTATCCTTAATCACCCTAACCTGCTGCACATCCTTCCCATCTCTATCCCTCTGTCTGACCAGCCTGTATAGATCCTTTTCTCCTTCTTTATTGTCCAACCTGCCATACATGTCATCATATGCTTCTTGTTTTGCCTTTGCCACCTCTACCTTTGCCCTATGTCGCATCTCAATGTATTCCTTTCGTCTCTCCTCGGTCCTCTCAGTGTCCCACTTCTTCTTAGCTAACCTTTTTCCTTGTATGATTTCCTGTACTGTGAGGTTCCACCACCAAGTATCCTTCTGTCCTTTCCTGCCAGAAGATACACCAAGTACTCTCCTGCCTGCCTCTCTGATCACTGCTGCAGTGGTCCAGTCGAAAAGCTGCACAACACTCGTCCTGTCTCAGCTTCCACCACATGGTTCTCTTCTTTGCCTTTGTCTTCCTAATTTTCCTCCCCACCACCAGAGTCATCTTACACACCACCATCGTATGCTGTCTAGCCACACTCTCCCCTACCACTACCTTACAGTTGGTAACCTCCTTCATATTACATCACCTGCATCACCTCCACCTGCGTGCTTCTACCTCCGCTCTTGTAGATCACCCTATGTTCCTGCCTCTTCTGGAAAAAAAGTGTTCACTACAGCTATTTGCATCCTTTTTGCAAAGTCTACCACCATCTGTCCCTCCAGATTCCTTTCCTGGATGCTGTACTTGCCCATCACTTCTTCATCACCCCTATTTCCTTCACCAACATGTCCATTACAATCTGCACCAATCACGGCTCTCTCTCTGTCTGTGATGCTCAGAACTACTTCGTCGAGCTCCTTCCAGAATTTCTCTTTCACCTCTAGGTCACATCCTACCTGTAGGGCATAGCCACTAATCACATTATACATAACACCCTCAATTTCAAGTTTCAGCCTCAACACTCGATCCGATACTTTTTTCACCTCCAAGACATTCTTAGCCAACTCTTCTTTTAAAATAACCCCGACTCCATTTCTCTTCCCATCTACACCATGGTAAAATAATTTGAACCCGGCCCCTAAACTTCTAGCCTTACTGCCTTTCCACCTGGTCTCCTGGACACACAATATATCAACCTTTCCCCTAATCATCATGTCAACCAACTCCCGAGATTTTCCTGTCATAGTCCACACATTCAAAGTCCCCACATTCAGTTCTAGGCTCCGCGGTTTCCTCTTCTCTTTCTGCCGAAGAACCCGCTTTCCACCTCTTCTTCTTCGACTTCGACCCACAGTAGCTGAATTTTCGCCGCGCCGGTGGCGGACTTTGTTATACCGACCGATCCGGTATGGAATTCTTTGGATGAACGCTCATGTTTGTTTGGCAAAGTTTTAAGCCGGATGCCCTTCCTGACGCAACCCTCTGCATTTATCCGGACTTGGGACCGGCCTACAGTTTGCGCTGGCTTGTGCCCCCCATGGGGCTGCATTTTTCGTATTGCTATAGTACAACTAATTCTACATTCTAATTCTGTTAGTTTCGTATTTCTATAGTACAACTAATTCTATACAACACTTGCATGGAAACATCATTTTATACCATTCAAGGAGACATTGAAAATGTGGATTGTCATAAATTAAAAAAAACATGAGGTATGATAATTTGACAATTCATTTAGTCATACGATATTTGTCTGAATGTTCTGAGCCCATGTTTACATGCCAGTGTGGAACTGAGTACAATCATGCAGCCCAAAGGAGTTAGCATTGTGTGGCTCGCTCGACGTCCATTGGCAACTCCCCCAGGACGACACCAGATGGCACTGTTCTTTGCTAATATAAAAAAACTGATTTTATATTTAATGCAGAGTCCAGTGTTAAATGAACGTGCGAGTAACATCCGAAGTCAGCCCTGAGTTTGCTATTCAAACAGCCAAATTATCACAAAGGTATCAAAACGCATCCTCTGCTACTTTGGATTGAAATACTTTGTGTGACCATCGGGACCCCGTGTTGGATTTCCAAGACTGCTCGAGGAATCTGAACATGAGAAGCGAGTGGGCAGCACCCAGTCCGTGCCTTATGTGCCCTTGAGCCAGGCACTTAACTTTGGCAACTGATCCCCCAATGTCTGCATGTCAATGGCCACAAAAACAGTCTGGAATAATTGATCACTTTTAGGAAATGTTTCTGTACCTAAAGGGGCGGAGCTAGCCACACTGCGGTCGTATGACCTCGTAAAAAAAAACAAAAAACAAAAAACTCTATGGATATATCCTCATTAATTAAGTTCGTAGGTTAGCTGGAGGCTATCTCAGCTAACTTTGGGTGAGAGGCTGGGTACACCGTGGACCCGTGGCCAGCCAATCACAGGGCACATATACTGTTGACCAACAACCATTGAGCTCACATTCACACCAGTGGACAAGTAAGAGACTTCAATGAACCTTGCATGTTTCTGGAATGTCGATGGAAACTGGAGTACGCGGAGAACACCCACGCCATATATCAAAATTGTTCCGTTGCAATCTGAAGTGCTTACTGAACCCGAACACAGAAAGACCCCATATATCAACATCTAGATCACACTGTCGCATTAAAAGAAGCATCATTGCCGTCGTAATACTAATGAGGAACAACGGCAGACCACAACATGTGCTAATGCTTCGAAGTCTACCGGTCTGTCGGACTGAAAAAGCAAAAGGTGTGGTGAGGGGTGAAGGGTGAAGGGTGGGAGGCAAAACACCACTTTTAATAAGACTCCGATTGAATTTAATTAGTTCAAGCAGTGGCCTTAAAACATGCACACTGGCGCGTCTTGCTGGCAGTGTGAGTTTCACACCTAAGACTACCCAATTAGCAATTAAGCTTGCCTTTGAGTGCGGGCCCGCAATGTGCTGTGTGATCCCGGTCTGATTTGCATGCCATTTGTGCACGCGCTGATAAGCAGGCAGGCGGCAGCCATGCATAGTTTTAAAATTCAACTCCAGGATCCCTCGCAGAAGGCAGAGGGGAGCTGCGGGGCAAATGAGAGAGGGAGAGAGAGGGAAAGAGAAATCACATGGCTGCTCTTCAAAAGGCGACCTGTGTAAGGCAGCCGGCAAAGTGCGTGGGATCACACTCAGAATGCAGGTAATTTGTTCCCTGACTAATTTCGGGGGATGATGCTTCCTGCGTGCGTGTGAGTTGGAGAGCAAGGAGCGTGCCCGTGGAGAGTTCAGTTCTGAAAACAGCTCGGTGGAATTGGATTTCCTCAAAGCCTTGTCATCGCAAAGGTGCATTGAGTGTATAATCCGTGAGGCATTTTGGAAAATAGCAGGCAAGACAGGTTGAAAGGGAAGTGGTTGCCGGGTGGGCGGAAGCAAGTAGCAACGTAGCGCAATGTGCTGTTGAGTCGGTGGAGGTGCACTTAAGAATGCGCCCGTGTGTTACATGCGCAGATGTCAGCCTCATATTGACGTGTTACATCCATCCATAGGTTTGGAAGGACATTCCCATAGAAGAGTACACGCATACTGACAAGGTGTTCCCCCTTTTCTGTCAAAGTTAGCAAAGGCCCAGTTGTCGGATATCTCAAAAAGATTATCATGAATCATTAGCGATTATCTTGTGGTGTGCGCTGTGTTAAGAGAGTCATTTTTTTTTCTCCTTAGCGATTATCTTGTGGTGTGGGCTGCGTTAAGAGAGTAAAAATTTTTCTCTCTCCGATCTGCTTGGAATACGGCCATGGCCGGCAATAGTAAATGTTAAACCTGTTCAACATTTTAGATCGCAAATCCTTGTGTGTGTGGTCCACACAAAGGTCCGTTGAAGCGGGGTACACACATAACGATAACGGGGCCGAATCGTAGCATTTCCTAAAAGTCAGCAAAGAGCTGATTCTCACCTGTCTCTAAACGATTATCCTCAGCGATTATCCTGTTGTATGGTGTAAGAGTGATTTCTCCTCCCTGATCTGCTCAGAAAACAGTCGGCAATTATAAAAATCCTTGTTTGTGGTCAACAAAGAGTTGGGCCGAGCCCAGACTTTGCGTTGCAATGTGAAACAAAATGCGATAGCCAATTACGAAGCCACGTGAAGATCACGTTGTTGCCGGACAGAAACAGAGGAGCAACTCAGTGTTGCAATGAGTGTTTTTATAACTTGTTTCACAAGTCATTCAGCACAATTAATGTGACAAGGCGAGTTTGCTCCTGCAATGTATTACTAGGTAAGCTAACAGTTAGCCTAGCTTCTTCTGTTTCGTCTACTACGACAACGTTTACTTTTTTGTATTTTCAGGAAGATTGGTTGTGCTGTGGCGCTGTGCTCCTCTCACAGTTCAGTTTTAGTCGGTACTGTTTTGGGGGATGAAAACTGTGATTCGTCAGTTGACATTTGGTTTTCGTATGGTGTGCTGTATTGATCATCCCAAGGGTGTGAAACTAGAGGAGCAGCGCGACTTAAATCCGACAGTTAGGCAACAACTCTGCTCCTACTACTAAAGTCTTTTGAATTGGAAGGACTCGACTTACTGCTTGTACACTAAAAGTTTCCAGAACTTGTTTCAAAACATATTTGGTGGAATTGGCTTGTTTATCCCGCTGGTGGCGTCACGTTGCTCATAGCTAATGGAAGAAAATCAGAACCAGAACCAGTGCATTAAAACAGGAAAAGCCACACTAGGCCTCCTGTTAATTCCTGTTATGTAGCACCACGTTGTCCTTAAAGGAGCAAGACGCACCGCGTCAACTTGCTGTGTGCCGCAACGATCACACAGTGAGGACTCAATATCATGCAGCTTTTCCATCGTTCAATTAGCATTTCAGATCAGAGCATTAGGATTCAGAAGAAGCCGAGGCACACTGGTATTTACATAATCTGGATGGGTTGTCTCTGTTTTCCTGCCCCGTGGCCGTTTTGTCTCAAATGTCCGCATGGCACAGACAACTAAGTGCACACGTTGGAGTCGGTTAACCCCCCCCTCCCCCCAAAAAAACAAAAAACAACCAAATACAGTATCATGTTGTTTACTGTTCTGCTGTTCAACTGTTGCTATCAAACTTTTTCATATGATGTGGAGCAGAATCTGCACTGCATCACACTGAGGCATGTTTGTCATAGTTCTCATGTGTAAGGTAACAAAAAATATGAGAAACAAGAAACTCTCAATTTGATGGAGTGCAGTTCTACACTGCTGCAAATCACAATAATAAACCTATTGTGGAATCAATACCGCTCTGTCAGTGTCAATCAAAACTGGAAAGGCAGAATCTAATGAAAGGCGTACCTCATGAAGTGACCAAGGAGTGTTATAGCTTACGCTGCTCGTCATTAAGAGAAACAAGCAACGTCCGGTTAAAAGGCACAAGATAAAACACAGCAGAACACAAATGATGTTTGTGAAATTTATTCTTGTCAGTGCTAGCAAAAATGACTTAACCAACTTAAAACTCTAGAGGCCCATTTAATGTTGTTATTTTCATGGTATGGTAGGATACAGTATGTTACACTATGATATTGTAGTTGTTTTGGTATGAAACGTTATGAAGTTATGTATGTTATGTTATGCTATTCAATTGTAAGTTATCTTATGATACAGTACGCTATGTTATATACAGTAGTACGATATGCTATGGTATGTTCCAATATCCCATGGTATATTATGAATCGTATGGTGTGTATTATGTTATAGTTCAGTTTGTTATGCTAGGCTATGTCATGGTATGATATGGCAAGAAATGTTATGCTAGTTTATGTGATATAATAAACATGTTATGCTATGCTATTTCACAATGCTGTTATGTCATGTATCAAATATGAAGTTGTGGTATGTTATTATATGGTATTTTATGATCTATTATGGCATTATATGGTATAGTGTGCTATGATACACTACATTTAGGTATTTTAGGTTATGCTATCTCATGGCGTGGTATGTTTGGTTCTGCAATCATCATGTTATAATATTTGAAGTGACGCTATGGTGTGGTATGTGAGCCTATGTTACATATTTGCAGAAGGTTACGTTATGTGGAAGCTGGCCCTTTAAGAGTCATCTTTCTGCATTTTCCAGTTGTGTTGGGTGTTAGCACAGCGCCTGCAAAACTACTGTGTAGTTTTCTAACAGCGCCATCAAGTGGCCTCTCCTGACGTCACACAGCATCAAATTCCAAATAAAATGCATTGTACAGGCGTCTCGCGCTTTTTTTAATTTTTTTTTTTTTTTTAGATATTTTGGAATTTATGTTTTATTGCTTTGAGGGTGTAAGCAGCCGTGGCGTTGGGTGATCATTTACACGGAATAGGTCGAGACTCAGTTGGATCACCACCGGACCTCTTTTACGCACGACAACACTAGACAAGATGCAAACACGAATGTGATTTAAAATAATAATAATAATAATAATAATTCTTTCTATTCTGCGTTTTGTAAAAAGTTACATCATGTTTTGTTTTTCTCCGGAGAAAATGAAGTGGGGGCGCCTGGGGCGTACCGACTCCACAATGGCGTCTTTGGGGCAGCCAGGAAGTACGATTGCTTTCTTGACCAAAATAATAATTTAAAAAAAAAAAAAAAAAAAAAAAAAAACCCGCTTTGAAATGCTCTTTCGAGCGAGTTAATAGCAAGTTTGACTGGCGCCGTCGAGAACGCGTTGCCGCGCTTTATTTTGGGGTTGGCCGTTTTTTCGCCATCATTTCACACAAGCCGGCAGCGAGCTCGCTTAGTTCTCTTAGATTCCTTGTTAATAAAGCCGGAGAGTGTGCGGGAAAGCCAGTTAGTGCCTCAACGTGGCTCGCAAAGTGCGCCGGCACACGCGTAAAGGCTGCTGCTGCTGCCGCCGCCCCCCAACCACCAACCACCAAACCCCACACCCCACCGCGACTGCACCCGATCCAACGCCAGAAGAAATCTGCGCTTACCTGCTGGAGTCAATTCAAATTCTTTTCGGCGATCTGCCTCCTCTCTCGCCACCGCCAGCGAGAAATGCAATAGCTTGCTCTGTCGCTAAGGTACAGAAGAAAATGGAGAGAATCGTTGCTCCGGGGCTCCCGAAGCCCTCGAGGCAAAGATCAGGATACAATTAGCTCATGTCTCTCTCTGCCTCACAGTGTTAAAAAAAAGGAAAAAAAAAAAACGAGCTTCTCCCTTTCTCTCTCTTTTAAAAAAAAATGTTTTATACAATCAAATGGAGAAATCAGTTTCTTTTCCGTGGATTGAAAAGAGCCTGGCTTCTCACAGCAGCTGATGCTAATCGTTATGATTAGTTTTGATGTAACGTTGCCTGGGGCCAGTGGATGGAGTGTTTCTTTTCTTCCAGGCAGAAGGGGGGAACACAAAACTGCACTTGATGATGATTATATAGATTGCTGCTGCTTTGATTTTTCCTTCTTTCTTCTTTTTTTTAGCACTATCAAACGCAACTGCTCCACTCACTCACTTGTTGAATGGCTTCTACTATGAGGAGAATGACTTGGTCGCTATTGAGTTTTTTTGTTCCCCCCCCCCCTAACTTTCTCCTGTGCAATCAAGTCTGAATCAGTGCCTGAGGCCGGTGCTTGTGTGTGTGCGTGAGCTCTTTTCAAATGTTCACCCATGCATGCTGTCAGCGTCGAGATGGAGGCAAAGTAAATGACTTTTTTTGTTGTTTTTTTTGTTGTTTAAATGTCTTTTTGTTCTTTTCGTAACAAGAGCTTTCTGTTAATATCTGTATGCTGTGATGTCGCGTCGAGGGCGGCACGTTGCGCTCAGTGGTTGGCACGTCTGCCTCAAAGTTCAGAGGTCGGATCCGGGCTCGCAGTGCGTGAAGTTTGCACATTCTTCCCGTGCTTGCGTGGATTTTCTGCAGGTACTCTGGCTTCCTCCCATCTTCCAAAAAAAACAAACTTTTTTTTTTTTCCTGTGCTATCTGTACTTGTACATACTATAAGTAGAGAGTGTGAGTACTTTTGGCACCTCTGCTTAATCAAGTTATCAAATATAGTTCCTTTGGTTGACAAAAACAACTGTGTTTGCATTGCTGATGATGCATATGATGTTATTTATCTATGCCCAGCCTTGCCCGCCCCACCCAGGAAATTCACCAGACCTTCACGTCCCACATCGGGGAACGAAACAGAGGCTTAAAGTGTTGTTCAAAAGTTATTTGCCCCCGAGCTTCGTTGCTGGCACATGATTCAGCAGAGACTCAAATGTGGAGGCCGCACGCACATGTATGCGCACATTTTTACTGCGACAAAAAAGAACAGAGAGCGCCCGCAGGACCCAGCGTCCCATACGTTAGCCGTTTTGCCAACAAATGAAGCTCCGTCGTAACGGCGGGCGTTGAAAATGCGCATCGGACGGCGATTTGGATTTCCTGGCAGCTTCGTGGCCAAAATCTCTAAAGGTCAACACCGTAACGTTGTTGTGGAAGAAGAGGCTTCTTCTCGAAGAGCGCCGGCTATGTAGTGCTTTGGTGAACACATTTTCCAGATTGGTTGCAGATGTGAGCTCGCTCCAAGCAGACGCAATGATATCATCTCGTTATAAATACACTCGCGCGCACGCAAGAAAGGAGCTCGCCCTGGAAAAATTGACGCTTTTTCCAGCCCCAAAAAAAAGTACATTCAAAGTGCAACTTTTCTCGATTGCTCGACGCATGCTCAAAGGTTTTCCGATGCTCAGGTTTGTCCCGAATCTTCTGCTACAGGCCCTAACTGCTGGGCATTTCCCATCATGCACCGGGCTGCCTTCTCCTCTTTCATCTGTTCTCGCTCAAACGACATTATTCTAAACAGCGACGTCTCTCTTTCTTTTGGACCGGACCGCCATCGCTTTGCTTCTCACATCTGTTTGTGTGTCGACACTTTTCACTTGTACAAACTGGATTTCTTTAAGATGATGGAAAGATAGGCCTCCGTTACATTTGAACAAGACTCAACGCTTCCAAATGATTCAAATGGGGGGGGGGGGGAATGGAAATGTGTGTCCATTAAAAAAAAATGCAATGAAATAACATGCAAGATCTGGAGTTAAAATGTGGTTGTGATGGTATTTGACAACAATTTTAATTGATCATTTCCATCCATCCATCCATCCCTTTTCTGAGCCGCTTCCCCTCACGCGGGTCGCGGGCGTGCTGGAGCCTATCCCAGCTGTCATCGGGCAGGAGGCGGGGCAGATGTACTAACCAGTCGTCCACCGTGCCGCCAACTAAACATTCAAAAAAAAGATCATTTTATGTTTTGTATTTAAAACAACCATATACCTTAGCCTTTAGTCTGCTAGCTTAAGGCTAATGCTAACATAGGCAATTATTCGCATCTATGCGGTTGTGTTATAACCCTTTTGAACACAGATGCTGCAGCCACGTGTACAAAGACAATATAACAGTACTCTCAGTCATACACTGTATTCTTTATCCTCTGCGAAGAATGACTATATGAATCCCACTTGAGTTGTAGGCAGGACACCCCCCGCTGCAATATGACGGGCTGCTGCATCCTGGCAGTGAGTATGAATTGGCTTTTGAGCAGCACAATGTCCATTGAATTGAATGAGAAAATGTGACAAAAGTAATAATTTACCAGGAACTGGTTGGGAATCACTGTCCTGAGCAATTACCCCGTGGTGCGGGTTGGGTTAAAAATGATTTATTTTCCCCGCCGATCCGCTCCTAAAACGGTCGGGCCGACAACGTCGTCTTCCGCAAACGAGCTATTCCCTTTCAAAATGGTTGGGAATCCGCCAAAGCTAACATTTGATCAGCTTTTGTGGCTAAAAGTGTGCAGCCCTGCAGGGCGTGATCGCACACACACACACACACACACACACACACACACACACGTACACACACACGCTCCCGTACATAAATTGGGGCTAGAGTTGCCGCAGTAGTTGAACTAAAATCTCAGTTTTGGGGCACAAAAGTTTTGGGGGTTCATTGTGTAGTCCTCACTATCCTGTATTCATTTTATATCATTGACACTTGACGCAAAAGCTCCTCCTCTCTAAGCTGATTGTGTCATATCACAGCAGCAGCTCTTTTCGTGCAACACCTCGTTCGTGCACGTGCACCAACCAAACTAATCTCTCATGCGCTACACTGTCTTGCTCGTTAGCAAAGTCACAACATCACAACCATCACCACTGCTACTATCATTATTATTTAAAAAAAAAAAAAAGGCATACGATACCACCACTTTTACTGACAATATCATATTATTAAAACCATCCTACTATTATGATTATTACTCAATAAAATGAAATACATTGCTCCTTCCTCTGTGCAATGATTACCATAAAATTACTACCATTATTATATAACATATTGATAAAATTGTCATTAGTGGTAGTATTTATATAACTACTACGATTGTGACTTGTTAAAAAATAACTTGTTAAAAAAGAAAATACAATAAAATAACAACTAAACTGTGACTACATCTATAATTGTTTTTGCCATTGTTAAAAATAATGCAATAAAACGCTCATACTACTAACATTATTATTGAAAGTAATAAAATACAAAATGTTGTTAAAATAAAATGAAAGACTGTAAATGATAAAGCGGCACGGTGTGGCCGACTGGTTAGAGCGTCAGCCTCACAGTTCTGAGGACCCGGGTTCAATCCCCGGCCCCGCCTGTGTGGAGTTTGCATGTTCTCCCCGTGCCTGCGTGGGTTTTCTCCGGGCACTCCGGTTTCCTCCCACATCCCAAAAACATGCATAAATTGGAGACTCTAAATTGCCCGTAGGTGTGCATGTGAGTGCGAATGGTTGTCTGTTTGTATGTGCCCTGCGATTGGCTGGCAACCAGTTCAGGGTGTAGTTCAGGGTGTACCGGGGTTCAAATCCCGGCCCCGCCTGTGTGGAGTTTGCATGTTCTCCCCGTGCCTGCGTGGCTTTTCTTTGGTTGATTGAAGACTCTAAGGTTGATTGAAGACTCTAAGTTGCCCGTAGGTGTGAATGCGTGCGCGAATGGTTGTTTGTTCATATGTGCGCTGCGATTGGCTGGCGACCGGTTCAGGGTGTACCCCGCCTCTCGCCCGATAATAGCTGGGATAGGCTCCGGCACGCCCGCGACCCTCGTGAGGAGAAGCGGAACAGAAAATGGATGGATAATGTTTAGTTTTACAATGAACTTATACGAAGAGTGGCAATAAACAGCTTGAAGCCTTTTTTTAAAAAGAATGTTTACTAATGCCATCTGACGCAGGGCTCGTATATCAAGTTTACGCTCGCAATTCAAAGCGGAAAAAATTGGCTTGTATCTCGAAAAACTTGCAAGTCGGGTCACTCGTTTCTCAAGGCAACATTGTATTTATTTACTACAAATAATCTATTGTTGTTTATCTATCTATGTCAGCAACATATCCTGACAGGCAGAACAATTAAATGCACTAAGTATTTTTGTGTCCTTTTTCTGTTGTTGATTTAATCACCGGTGAACACGGCGACGAACAATCGACAATACTTTTGAGTTGAAGCTGGGATCAGACTATTATATTCTTATTATATTCTCACAGCTCATTTGCAATCATAAAAAGCACTGATCCAAACGTTTTCACGAACTTGCGCAGCGTCCTTTTCTATTGTACTCCCGACTTTCATGAAAGGAAGTAACTCGCTAGCTGGCTAAATAAATGAATACCATTGTGCGTTGGCTCAATCGAGGTTGGGAAGCACGGGCTAAGGATAATCTTTTGGAGACGTCCTATAACGGGGCCTTTGAAGGCAAGAGTGGGAACAACGATCAAAATCGTCCTGATTAGCGGTATGTGTGCACTCCGCTTTAGCCGAGCCTAAACTCAACAATGGAAGTGACACAGGTACACGGCAGATGGTGCACTTTTTCTACGATTATTCATTTGGCAGGTAAACAACCCGGGGCCACCTTTGGCCACGCAAACGCTGGTGTGTGTGTACCAGCGCGTGTGTGTTGTGCAGCAGGCCCGGTTCACACGGCAGCTGGCTCAAAATCCGTGCAAATGCGCGCACATGGCGGAGGCAGTAACGTTGCAATGCACCTGTTTTGCGCTTTCTTAGTGCCCTTGATGCCAAAGTGTTGTGATGATAACCATAGACCGGGATATACAACTGGTAGAAGTGGTAGAGACTGTTCTGGCAGCGCAGTATATGATGGCCAAAGTAGACCTTAGTATTAAAAGGAATATTTGCCATACAGTCCGCTGTACTTTTATTTCAACATTGACTTCGAGTATGTTAGCAAAGACTCAGACTTCAAATTCACCTCAGAGGGCCGGCCAGCTAGCCCCCGACGACATCGGCATTTTCCCATCCTCCGATTGGTTGATCAGAGCGAAACGTGTCTGGAGCAATGCGCACACACGAGTACGTTTGATAATGTCTGTTTCGGGTCGTGTTATGAGATAAATATTCATTCTGGACTGAGTTCAACTGTGACCCGAACGAGGATAAGCGCAACAGAAAAATGGATGGACGGCGATTGACGAGCATCCCGCCCTTTCGACCCCAACAGTGGACAGAGTCGTGAGGGGAAACGAGACAGGAGGAGGGGGCTGCTTGCTGGGAGGCTCCAATAAAATGTAATCCTGTTACACGCTCCCCACTTGAAGGCAACAACAATAATAAAGATTTCCCTAATAACGCAGACGCAGACCAAAAACCCAAATGGAACACAGCTCCCGCGGTCAAGTGGCACACTTGCACATACATCCTCTCATTAGCCCCGTTGCTGTCGGGCCGGCGAGACGCCTCGGAGATGCGGGCGCTCTGGCGAGGCGAGAGTTAAGTCAAACAAATGTGTTTCATCAAACTGCACTTTGCGTTGCTGTGCATAAAGGAATTGCAGGAGGGGCGAACGAACGGGGAGCGGGGTGGGAATGTGCGAGGGCGGGAAGTTGGAAGCCCCGAGGAAACCAATCAGCACTTGCGAACCTGGCTTCCTGTGTCAAAAACACCAGGGTCCCAGGTGTGTGCTCCGAGAATTGATTGTTGCCGTAGCAATCACTGTTTTGCATATAAACATATGCTCGACGTACACTGCAGGTCTAAGTGCCCAGTATCCAATTTTATTTTTGGGGGGATATGGCCCCTTCCTGTTCCAGTCCATCCATCCGTCCATCCACATTTGTCTTGAAAAAAATGCAACTTGATTCTTGTAAAATGACCACATAAATCTCAAAAATAAGACTCATCTTTTCAACATTTTTCTTTAAAATATCCAACTTTTTTTCTTGTAATACTGTGACTTTTAGGTGTAAAATTTTGAACTTTTTTCAACATTTTACAGCTTTATTCTTGTAAAATGACCATTTAAATCTCAAAAATAACTTTTTATCTTGAAAGTGTAAAACGTTTTTCTTAAAAAATGCAACTGTGGGAACTATTTTCAACTTAAAGCTCGAAAATGGACATTTTATCTTGCAAGTATAAAATGTTTTTCTTGAAAAAATACAACTTTATTCAGATCAATTCCGACTTAAATACAAAAACAGACAACTTTTCATCCCAAAATTATAAAACGTTTTTCTGAAAAATATACAACTTTATTCTCATAAAAGTTTGACTTAAATCTTGCAAATATGCAACTTCCTTTCTTCCAATACTATGACTTTTATCTCTAATATGTTGATTTTTTTTTTTCCCTCGAAATTTTGCATCTTCATTATAAAATACAACTTTATTCTTGTCGTATTACGACTTTTCTCGAAAATAGAGACTGTAACTATTTCTTTTCAGTGTGGTCCCAAAACGTCTTCGTAATCGTAACGGCGTGACTCTTGGTATCGCGATATCGTGAGCACCATTGTGTTCCCCCCCCCCCCCCCCCCCCATAACAATCATGCGTTGCACTGCGCGGCCATTGTGACAAACGCTCTAATGTATATGATGCGATGGTGTAATGAATGACTTATTACACGTCCATGTCCTCTCGAAGGCGGTCCCTCCAATATTCATCACGAGTGAGAGGGTGAGTGAGAAAATCAATCATATTCTCAAGACAGCGTGAATTATTAAGTGAGCCAGTGTAACAAAGCCCGGCAAAGGCAAAGTTATTTATCTGCGTGCGTGTGACAGCATCAGAACGGTCGCCCGCCTTCCTGTTCCTGCACCTCCCTGCGAGCCCAGAGCGCCACACTCACGGCACTTTGCAGAATCAAACAATTTCACGCAGCTACTGGAGGAGGAAATGAACTGGGCCGCGAGCAATAATAAAATTATACAAATGTTATTACAGACTCGCCTGCTACTGTCCTACTTTAATTCAAATGTGGGCACTCCAGGCAGCGCTTGTGGCGGAGGCCTTCCTGAATAAATCAACATTAGCTTACGTCTAAATTATTAAGGAAGTGGGAGACTTTCTTGTTTATAGTTTGAATTATTGAGCGAGTGTTTAACGCTGTTTTTCCTCTATGTATCGCCAAATATTAATTGCTAATGATCTCAAAGGTGTGTGTTTTATCTTTTGCCCTTTCTGCACCGCACTGGGAATTGCAATGCAAATGTTTCAAGTGCGAAGAAGTCAGTGTGTACTCGACTGCAGAGGACGCATGCATTGAGAAAGTTTTCGTACATTGCTAATGCAAATCTGAAGAATATTGCAATTCAAAAAGCAATTGTACACACGCGTTAAGTATACAATTTAATGACATCTAATACGAGAGCTTTGCCAAGAACTGCCTTTCCCAATGATACTAATGCTCCGTTTGACTTTACACAGTCAGCTCTATATTATTTATATATATATATATATTATTATCATCCAAATTATTTAATTTCCTTTTTAATTCCTTCGCATCAATATTGCTTGATTGGCGCTGTTGCCTCTGTCGTCCCACTTTTTACAATATGCATCCATGCATAGGATATGTTCACCACATGTACCACTTGGCTTATTTACAATATTCTACCGCCACCAAAACCTGCTTTTAATCCAATAGTGCCATCTCTCAGACCTAAAACTACGCTTAAGAGCTGCACATAACAAGGCTTATTTCCCATAATTTGCCACAGGTGCATGAAACATTACATATATCCTCATGCGCAAGGGCAAAAATGACGACTAAAAGGTTTCGGCCTCAAGCGGGGGGGGGGATGCAAGCAGCGTGCCTGCAGTGTAATTGTGGTGCAGCTTCCAATTTACATTGACCAATGTCCAAGTGTGGCACCAGCCACATGGTTTGCATGTGTACACGACCACAGCGCGCACACGTGAGCAACGGAAGGTGCACATTCAAGGCTCGTGGCTGCCCTCCCCTGGAGAAACACTTGATGGGAGCCTTTCCTTTACACAGGAGACCACTAAGCGATGCTGTTGTCACATTGAGACTTTAAAACGGTTTAGCTTCTTGTGCGCCACCAAATAAAGGGTTGGGATACAATGCTACCCTATGAAACGCTCCATCCCCACTGTTTGACACTGCTGCTTTTAATTCATATAAATATCATTTCATTTTCACAATCCATGTATGGTCCATATTTGGGAAATCAACTTTATTATCATATCTTACATAAAATTGTCATAGCACCAATTCCAGATCAGATCGTTCATCTTATATTAGATGTACTAAAACTAGTAAACCAGTGCAGATAATTTTTTTTACAACCATATAATCTTCCAGGGCATGCACTGCAATTATTCAGTGAATATGCAAAAAATAAAAAAGTAAAAATGAACATTTTTACAAAGAGTGCGTTTTCCATGAGTGCATACACCTATGCACTGAAAATAGAGAGCAGTCAGTCACCTTATATTAATTGTGCAGTAATACGCTTATACATGACATGCACTTTGCATGGACTAATGTGACACAAATCCCAAAATAACAAGGCCACATTTTCTTCCTCACTCGATCAACGACCCTACGTAATTGGTGGAGCTTCCACACTCGCTTGCACTGCAGACTGTCTTTTCTGCTGCGAGCAAAGCTATGTGGGAACACGTAATCTAAATTGCTCAGTGCACAAAGCCTGTTGGACTCAAAACGCATTCAAGGATGAATTATCTGAAAGCATCGGAGGTGCAGGGTAGGGGACTGAAGACGAAAGGCAAATCTGTTGTCATTCTCTCTTACACGTTGCTGTCCATTTCCGGCGCACGTGCTCGTCAGACAGTGGACAACACTTCTCTCGTCGGCGGCGGGTCTTTTCTCTCGGTCCTCTTCTTCTTCTTGACCTGCTGCATGGAGTCCGGGCCATCCTTGTCCACCTCCTTGTAGGTGCCCGTTTGGGCCTTGGGAATCACCTGCCCCGGACTGGGTTTGCAGCAGTCCGGGCAGAACAGGAAGTCATACAGGAGTCCCGCCATGATGGCACCCAGGATGGGCCCGATCCAGTACACCTACAGCGAGATACACACACCTAATTTTTGACATCTTAACCATTTTTTGTAAAGTATGTGAGAGATCCCACACATGATGAAATGCATCACTGCGTATGCATAATGGTCTTCCATGTTTGGTGTACTCGAGATGGCAAAAACAGCACACGCCACACACACAAAGATGTTTGTCACAATACCAATACAAAAAAAAGAAGGGAAGTAGTAGTGGAAGAAGAAATGGA
The DNA here is from genome assembly GCF_024500275.1 of Phycodurus eques. Taxonomy (NCBI): domain Eukaryota; kingdom Metazoa; phylum Chordata; class Actinopteri; order Syngnathiformes; family Syngnathidae; genus Phycodurus; species Phycodurus eques. The sequence goes on along the minus strand of NC_084537.1, from coordinate 23,553,331 downwards.
AAAAAATGCTAGGCTAACTTATCTGGTACCTCCATCAAGTTGCTGCCCAATAGGCTGGAGCGCGTGGATCGGATGAACTCATGTGCTCACTACGTGCGCGTAAGGAAGTCGAGCGTAAATACCGAACAGGTTTAACACTAAGGATTTTCAGCCACGGCTGTCTTCCGAACACATCGGCGAGAGCGCTCGGAGTCATTTTGTAGCTCAAATTAGGTAAAGGGAAACCGCAAAACAGTCGATAGCTGTGGTATGATGTCACCAACCACCCTTTGGATTTATGACCAATTGAAAAGCTCCTGACTATGCGCTGGAAATGTCACACAGCCAACAGACCAATGTAGACAAAGGTAATGGTCTCGTAAACCTCGTTAAGGGTAATCTCGTTCATGAGCTGGAGGAGGAATGGAAGGAAGGGAATGTCGCAGACTCTCGGACATCGTCGAGCTCTCTTACCCAGTGCTGATCAAAGCTCAGCGTGACGAGCGCAGGACCGAAGGAACGAGCAGGATTCATGTTGGCTCCAGTGTAAGGGATCTGCAAGACATTCAGTACAAAACATAGTCCGAATAATGCTGGAAGTCACATCACACAAAGGGGAAATTCACTCGAGCAATTCAGTGGATGCGAACATCTACTATTCCCCTGTGCTCTTGTTTTCTCTACAGGGTTTCGGCAAACTCCCAGAGGTACGTTGCCATGCGCTGACAACCACCACCGAAGATGTGCACGTGGGTGTGATTCAGCACACAGGGCCGCACGGCGTCACACCTCGGAGAGAGAAATTCATCCTGCGATTGGCTCAAAGTTCATTTTGAATCCATTACCAGACACGGAGTGGATAGAACGGCAGATCAATATCACATAAATGACCAGACATCAAAAAGGTCAGGCAGAAGGTGCACCTAGAGCGGCCTTTGGCTGTGTGGACCATGCAGCTAAATGCCAGAAGATCCCACCCATGACCAGTGCCCAGGACACGCAGTGCGCCCGGGCCCTCCAGCAATCTCCATCAGTCCGTCTCCCCCGGGCGTTCCGAAGACGAGGCGGCTCGTTCTTTGGAATGCGTACCATCGCACGTGTTCCCGAGTTATGTCCTCTTTCTTCCCATTGGTACCCAAGGATCTTCATGAGCCTTTTGGAGTCCAGTCTCCATCTGAGCTCATTGGCCCAGCAGTATACGAAGTGGGATGTGGTGTGACAAGTGTGCTACAATTCTTTATCCCTGGGATATTTGAACAAAAGCATGTCACAGACATGGTATTAGGACTCCTTAAGTCTCCTTTCATGACCAACCTATAAAACTCAACACTCCTGTCCCACAATTCCATTATTCACCATTTACCCAGACATCATCCCAGCTACCGCCGAAGCTACTCGGTCCTCCCATTCAGTGTCGGTGCTATATTAAAGTCTTGCAAATCTTGCATATACGCAACTTACTTCCGCATTTGGCAAAACAGGTCGTAGCACTTCGGTGAACGGACTTAAAAAGCCCTTTCGGAACTTTACATGTCTACAGTGTCCTTTTATAACACAAGATGTCACCAAAGATGACAATATTGGACGTTTAGGCTTTGTTCGTGTTTACATGTATCATATTTGTATAAATCAATGATGTACAGTGGAACCTTGGTTTAAGAACGACCCGGTTTACAAACAGTTTGGTTTATGAAGTTTTTGGAGAAGAGAAATTACCTCGGGTTACACACTGTTTTCGTTTACAAACAGTTTTGGCCACGGCCATGGGAGGCTAAGAATTGAGTGCTTTTTTTTATGGCAGGCCTAAGCCGGGCTGCTTTCTTCCTTGCGCCTTCGTGGGAACTGAACCCACGTTGCCTTCACGGAAGCCAGGCGAGTGAATAACTATTGGATGGGAAATACTCACCCCAAATAAGTGACCAATTGTTATGGACACACCGATGGCAAAGGAAGCAGATCCGCCGAGGTCAGTCCGTTTGGAGTCGCACGTGGCAAAAATGGTGAAGACCAGCTGGAACGTTAAGAGCAGCTCCACCAGTAGGCCGAGCCCCTGGTTGATATCCGGATGCACCTTAGCAAACACGAAGATTTGGGGTTTTATTCCAAAGGAAAGAGAAATACAGCATGTTAACGCACGAGTCCTCACCGTGCAGACGCCCAACGTCCCCCTTCGTTTGTCAGGTGTGATGAGGTACAGGAGTCCGGAACCTGCGATGCCGCCCACAAGCTGGGCCACCACATAGAACGCCCCCTTTACTATGCTCACTTTCTTGGTCACGAGCATTGCCAGAGTCACAGCTGGGTTGATGTGCCCGCCGCTTATGTGGCCAAAGCATTGCACCATGGTGGCAATGGTTAAGCCGAAGCAAAGCGAAATGAGGACCCTGTGGTCCGCCTGAGGAGGATCTCCCGGACTTGGAGGTGGCACAGGATTTGGATTCGCCTCATACCAATTGAGGGTGGAGCCCAATCCGAGAAACACGAATAGGAGCGTGGCCAGGAATTCTGCAGCCACGGCCCTCCAGAATTCCTTGGTCCCTATCCTTTCGACTCCTGACATTATGCTCCTGTGGCACATAGAACGAAGATGTTGCATGCGCCACCCAGATGTACAACAATCTGGATACTTATTCACAAGTGTATAAAATCCTGTCTCCACGAGTGAAAATGATTTTGTCTTCATCGGTGCTTGCCTTTTTTATTTAGTCGGGGAGCTCCCACTTCCTTAAGTACAACCCACGTGCCTCGTCTTAACGCCCTAGTTCCGCCCCCAGTTGTTGTCGTAATTCAAGTCCGTATAGCCCGAGCAGTGAAGAGGGGAGAGGGAAACAGTGGCCACTTTTCACGAGACAGGATCGCCCCCTCAAAACCAGCTGAAATTTGCAAGGCATAGAAAATGGTAGTGCGGTACCAATCGTCAAATCGTGTACTCATTTACTAAGCGGGTGAACAGATCGCGCAATGTCTTGGTGGGGCGCGAGATCTACTCTTTAGTAGATTGCGCATGCAACCCGTTCACAAGAATTGAGTCATGTCGTGTCAGCAACGCCCAAACTTTAAATCAGGCTTGTACTGTGTGTACGGTGTACTCGAATCGTTGTTTATTTACTCGCTTTGCAATCAGTAACACTGTGTGACCGTTAGCTGAGTTAAGAGGCTCATCGACATGTCAAGAGGTCTGAATATGTAGAAAATACACACAGCCGCCATCAATACACATGCTGATATGGAACAAATATCTATTGATTATATCATTTGCTAAAACAAAATTTCTTGTCTATTGTACTGTATGTATATACTATTTTCAAAGGTGACAAAACGCACTCACTCTCCGTGCTCAAGTAGAAATACAAATGATAAGAGAGGAAAAAAAGCAAAAAGACTGACTGGTAAAAGTCAAAGTACTCATTGGACTGTAAGAAAGGAAACGTTATTTTTTATTGGAAATTATATACATAACCTTTTTGATAACTTGGGACGACTTAAAAAAAAACTGCACACAAAAGCTTCCTCTTTTATTAACTTATATTGAAAAAAAAAAAATCACATTCCACCAACATTAATGCATTACAGGTACTCTTATATAACGCTTTTCAAGGAACTCAAAGCCGCTTTACAATTGCTCGCCTGGGCCGAGAGTGGCTGCCATTCTGTGCCTGCAGCCCCACCGGGCACCACCACCAAACTTCTTTATTCAGAAAAAGCGCACATGTACTTGATATTGTAAGTGACTGTTACGTTTGCAGTTTGAACGTTAACACTGTGTAAAATATTGTAAAATAAAAAACTGTACTTAACCTAAAATGTATTGTATCTGAAAGTTTAATAAATTGTACCCAAATAAGTGTAAAAACAAAAAAACAAGTAAGCAGTTGTTGAAGATTAAACGCAACTATATTGTATCGTGGGCCTTATGAAGGAGATTTATTATTATTCAATATTTTGTCCTCTTAGCAGCCAATCGTTGAGTCCACTCGATGGCGAATATGTTATGGTTGACCTTGCGGCACGGAAGCGATGGGAAAACGTTTCGGCCGAGGCTCGCGTGTCGCGGAATGTGATTGTGGTACTTGAGAGTTCATACTATTTTCGATATGGTAAAACCTTCTTGGTGTAAAAGGTTTGAGCACCACTAGACTAAAAGAAAACGATGCATATATTTTGGGAACTAATAATAATGATAATTTCCTCGTGTTACTTATGAATATGTAAACTAGCCTTGCATGGTTTTTCTTGCTTGAGTGTGTCACTCATTTCACTCAATTGCTTTTCGTGAAAACTTGTGAAGGTGGCCAAGTGTTGCGTTCTCGTGATTTTTTGGACAATTGGAATTCCCAGACTCACCGTTGAAAATAGCAACTCATGGAGTGATAAAACGTGGGTGGAGTTTTGGAAGCATCAGCCTCGTACTTTAAATGCGAATCTTAAACGTATACAAGTAATTAGGCGCAGTGTATCGAGGGCGTATTGCGTTTCTTTCGCGTGTGTCAAATTCCGGAGTGTCATTGAATCGGCCATACTTACAGCACTTCTCCAATGCGCCACGTGCAGGTGTGTTGACGCGATAGATGTTCTGGAATTTCTTAATCCTACTAACGTCGGTTTGCTTTGTTCGACCCAAAGCGAGGCTACAAGGCAATTTTGACGGCAACGCAACTATTTGACTCGGCTTGCCTGAAGCGCTCAAGGCCGTGCGAGCGGTTACGTTAGCTTCTGAAATCATCTTTGTGTCGGAGATCACGACCAGCGTTGCGTGCATAAATGTGTCCTCCTAAGCACTCTGATTTCGTCGTCAGGTGAGCTCCGACAAACACTCGCTGGTCTGTGACGCCACGGAAACGTTTTCGATTTGTACGTGTTGACCCGCGTCAGAAGTGCTCCGCCACGCGCGCTTTAATGCGTCTCCGAGTCGTTTTAGAAGCCCAAATCAATGTTTTCCAATCACAGCACTCGGACGGCTTCGGATTGGTATGTTTGTTGCGAAATACGTTTCACCCACTTTCAGCAATGAAATATTCGAAAATCGAGCTTAACTTTGTTGGATATCGGTTTTATGCTGTTGACGTGGAATAGGTGGTAAAAATGCGCTCTGACCAAAAGAACATGGATGTTAAAAACAAGTGTGGTGTGCCTTTCCTTTACAGCTACTCGGCTAAATTGGGACTCCTTGTGTGTTCTGGTCAGACAACTCAAGTTCCTCAAAATTCCGAGGTACTGTGAACGCCCCTGCAGCTTGACAGGTGCACACTCACCAGCCGCTGTGCAGATGCAGACACTGTCACTCTTATGTTAAAGCTACTTAAAAAAAAGGTTCCGTTATGTCATATAAAACCGACCTGTTGCTGTTCCATTTGGCAAGATCTAATAAAGTCTTAGTGGAGTAAAACAGCCAAACTCTCTCACTATTGGTGGAGGTTAGGGACCGCGTCCTGCTGTGAAGAGTGAAAATCTGACTCCTTGATGATAAGTTAAAATCTAGAACAGTCTTCCAGATCACGTCGGACAGGCCTCAACTGTGACAATATTCAAATCCAGGCTGCGAGGTAAAAAGCATTTGATCCGCACTCCTCATGGTGGGCGTGGGGTCTACTGTATTTGAGGAAATGTGCGAATAGTTTGTGACAATAGAAAATCTTCGCTTTGTTTTGAAGACACACTGAGAATGTCACTGCAGTAAACAGCAGAGAAGTAATAACAAGCACTTTTACCTCATTACATTTGACCTAATTCTTGTACAGCTTGTTCCATATGAACAATTAAGCAAGCATTCGTACTAACAAATCCAAGTATGGCCACCAGGCATATCCCTTTTTTAAAAAAAATATATTTTTTTTTATTTTTTATAAATATGTAAATCCGCGCACGTAAACATTAACAAACCACATAAATCATTATGAAGGCAGTCTTGCTGTGAAAGCTGCGAGGCATCACGCACATCAGGGGAGGCCCTTCTCTACTAATTATTAATATTTTGCCGCAATTCTCCCGCTTTGCATGCATTTCAAGTGCAGTTTAGGCGCTTAATGTTTGTTGATACAGTGCATTTGGATGGAGCTACAGTGCCGTGAAAAAGTATTTTGGCCCCCTTCTCAAATTCTTTTTTTTCTTTTTTTTTTCTTTTTTTTGTGCATGGTTCCCCTCTTTAATCTTTTAAACATAAAATGCAGTTTTTGTGACAATGACAATTTTAAGACTGGGCATTATGAGCCTCATGATTTGATCAGATTTTGATTATTTAGGTTACAATTCGATTAGATATGGATGTAATTCTCTGTAATTTTTTTTGGGTGACAATTGTACAAAAAGCTGCAGAGTCCTCTAGCACTTAGAGTAGTTTGAATGACTAATGTAGCAATAGTCCGGTGCAAAGGGCGCCGAGACTTCAAGGAGTGTATGCGGTTTAAAGTGACGAGTAGCGCGATAATCTGGGACAATGTCGATTGTGCAAATGTTGCAGATACTCCTCAGTCAGTGTGCAAGTGGGGCAGATACTACTACTACTACAGTGAGTGGACGAGTAATGTAACAGTAATTGGCCCGACAGAAATGTGACAACAAACTCAAGACAAAAAAATTGGCAGCATGTTGCAATGGAATTGTAGGTTAGCTGTTTAAGAAGTTGATTGCAAGAGGGAAGAAGCTGTTGGAAGGTCTGCTAGTTCTAGTTTGCATTGGTTGGTAGCACCTACCTGAGGGAAGGAGCCGGAAGAGCTGGTGACCAGGACATGGAGGGTCTGAGAGGATTTTGCACCCTCTTGTCTTAGTTCTGGAAGCGTGCAAGTCCTCAAGGATGGGTAGGGGGGTACCGACAATCTTTTCAGCAGTTTTACTTGTCCGTTGCAGTCGGAGTTTGCCCTTTTTGTGTAGCAGCACCAAACCAGACTGTAATGGAAGAACACAGGACTGATTCGATGACCGCTGTGTAGAACTGCCTCAGCAGCTCCTGTGGCAGGCTGTGCTTTGTCAGAAGCCGCAGGAAGTACATCCTCTGCTGGGCCTTTTTGAGGACGGGGTTGTTGATCACCCACTTCAGGTCCTGAGAGAGAGAAGAGCAGTGGAGAGAGGACACAACCTTGGGGTGCCCCGGTGCTGATGCTGCGTGTGGATGAGGTGGTCTCCCCCAGCCTCACCTGCCTTTTCTATCTGTTACGTAAGCTAAAGGCTTTGACACAGAGCCAAAGTCAGCGCCCCCTTTGGAATGCAAAAAGGCTTTGATGCATGAAGGACTCAATGACGCAAAGGGATCGCTCCAAAAAAGAAAATGGTTATTGTTGGTGACCTCAGATTGAACTATCAGGTACTTCCATTCATCCATTTTCCGTCACGCATCTCCTCAAGCAGGTCGCGGGCGTGCTGGAGCCTATCCCAGCTGACTCCGGGCGAGAGGCGGGGTACACCCCGAACCGGCCGTCAGCCGATCGCAGGGCACATAGAAACAGACAACCAGTTGCACTCACATTCACACCTACGAGCAATTTCAAGTCGTCTTACTTTGAATCAGCATGCAACTCTGCATATTAAAAAAAAAAAAAAAAAAAACACCGTGAAGTTTACAAGAATAACACGATTAATACTGCGAGATGCCCCTTCTGTGCATCAAAATGAACATGTTGATAATGTGTCCATTATTAAACTATCAATACAGGTGTGGTTTCAATAAACACTAAAACAGAGGGCCCGTTTAAATGCTTTGGATACTTTTTGTGTGAAACTTGCAGTAGATCTACACACTACCATGCACATGTATCTAAGAGAACAAACTCACTATTCCATCCATCCATCCATTTTCTGAGCCGCTTCTCCTCACTAGGGTCGCGGGCGTGCTGGAGCCTATCCCAGCTGTCATCGGGCAGGAGGCGGGGTAAACCCTGAACTGGTTGCCAGCCAATCGCAGGGCACATACAAACTAACAACCATTCGCACTCACAGTCACACCTACGGGCAATTTAGAGTCTCCAATTCATGCATGTTTTTGGGATGTGGGAGGAAACCGGAGTGCCCGGAGAAAAGCCACGCAGGCACGGGGAGAACATGCAAACTCCACACAGGCGGGGCCCGGGATTGAACCCGGGTCCTCAGAACTGCGAGGCTGACTCTCTAACCAGTCGTCCACCGTGCCGCCCAAACTCACTATTACTTTAATGTAATGTATATTCATTTGAACCAAAATGAATCCGATTGTAAAGCAATAACGAGAGACCTGTTTCTTGACCTCTGTTAATTTTTCCTTTGGTCCGGCCTAAATGTTACGATGAATCGATATGAATAAGATATCTTTGAGTCTCAATTCAAGATATTCAAATCCATTTTCCCTCTGTTTTGCTGCGATGACGCAGCAAAACAGCCCCTTGAGCGCAAAACATTGGAATTAGGTCACTTGAAGCATGCAGTTTAAATCCAGCCATAATGCTGACCTTATAATACAGTATTCACCTGCTCACCCTTCTGCTCGCCAGTATCGTCACCTGCTGCGGATTTTATTCTGAGACGCCATTCCCCCCCCCCCTTCTCACTTGTGTCTCGCCCTATTGTGTCAATCTCCAAAAGATTTGACCGCAAGGTAGCAATTTTTTTCCATCGAGCACTGGTACAAAGAAGGCCAAACATTCCTCACACACAGGACAGAATCGACAGCAGGATTCCAAAAATTCAGCAGACGGTATGTATTTTGAGCAGTTTAAATAGGAATTTACTTCTATGCCATGGATGCAGTTTGGCTGCAAAGTATTTTCATCCAATTAAAAAAAACAAAACAAAAACAAACAATGGTTTAGGAAAGATTCACTTATGGTTTGGCAAGATAATGGCCTGACTTGTGTGCAGGCAGCGTGGGTTCAATTCCCAATCAGTGACATTGTGAATCGTTTGGCTTTGCGATCGACCGGCGGCCAGTCTGGGGTGTTGTCTGCCTTTCACCCTTAGTCACCTAACGAGGCAAGCGCTCTAGAAAATGGATAAATAGATGTATCCTTCTCAATGGTAAATGCCATATTTTTGTGAAACCCCTTGATTTAAGGCTGAAAGTCAACACTTCACTTTCTCTGTCCAAATGCAGAATGTGGAGCAGGTTGCGATCTGCCGCCCATTAGGCAAAAATCATAAATGTCTTTCTCACAGCAGCCAAGCAACTTTAAATGATTTGTCAGTGACATTCCACTCAGTGGGGAGAACAATGTGTTTTGTTTTATGAGCTGGTGGGGGAATAATAACCCTCGATGGTGACATTCTGAGAAACTGTTGGAAATCGCAGTCTATATATTGGTCTACTGGTCCATAAATTGATAAAAGAATTGTTTTGTTCCGCATTCCAATATGCGGCTATAGTACATGGTATAGTATAGTTTTCTGTGCATTAATATTTAGCTGCTTATATACAGTATAATCTTTCCTTGATGAAGAGTGGTTTTTGACAAATACAATGCTGCTGACTATTGCTGCCGCATTCACTTCCACACACACCTATATATATATATATATATATATATATATATATATTATATTATCTGCAGATTCATATACACTTTGGCATTTACATCTGCTTATACAGTATATAGTGCAGTATTAAGTTCATGTACAGTTGCCACATGCACTGCCGCCCCCTCGCCTGATGAATATGTAGGCCTGCGTACTGCATTTGTGCTGTGGCTTTCCACTGTAAAACAACTTCCTATATATTTGTAACAAAACCAGTAAAGTTATGAAATGTAAGCTATTTTAGGTGTTTGATTGCATCACTGCATATGCTGAGCGGATGTGCTGTGGAACAGTTTCTCTGCATGGTTCTGGTCAGTGCTGGGATGTGTAAGCGTGATGCGAAGTGCCGTAAGTGCTGACACGTGATTTATTTTTGGGTGGGACACACAACAGTCAACACTGGAACATTATTGCTCGCCCAATGCCATGCCGAAACAAGAAATCTAACTGATTTTTACACAATAGACCCCTCAAAATCAGCTCGACATAACGTCCAACACCACAAATAGGTGTCTGAATGTTGTTGCTTTTGTTGGCCGCTATCTGCGTCAAACCGAGCTAAAAGAAAACCGCAGCGTGTGCGAGCTCCAAAAGCCAACAGCGTCTGACGCTTGTAGACAGAATGAACACAGGCTCTCTCATTACCAAGCCGTGGTGGAGACAAGCTGTCGGACTGCAACCCACAGGAGCCCAGCGCAGATGCTGCGAAGCATCAGCCTCAGATCCCCGGGCGAACGCAAAAGAGGATGTCGGGGACAATCAGCATTAGGACATATTTTTGGAAAAGAAAAACTGTGATTTTGATCACAACACATTTCTTTGTCCCCTGGGTTCCGACAGCTCATCGGAATACCTTAATTAGCAAAGTTAGCACCACGGAAGAACTAAAGCGGGATACACATACTGATTTTTAACTTTACTTTTTAGTTTTTAAATGTGAGAGACCGCACACATGAAGCATGGTGGCATCCATAGAAGCTAGGCTAGCTATTAGCTTATCATTAGCTAGCATTTGCAAACTCCTCCTTGTCATTTGTGCTGTGGTGAATGACTTGTGAGACATCTTATACAAACACGCAACACAACTAATGCTCCAATGTCTGTCAACTGTCACGAGCGTCAGGTCGCTTCCTGATTGGCTATCATTTTCACATTACAAAAGTTAAAACTACCATACACAGTGAAAGCCATATATCAACAACACACAGAAACCTCTCTGGGCCTGAGCTCTTCTGAGATGGACTAACGCAAAGTGGAAAATTGATTTTGGAAATCATGGATGTTGCGTCCCCCGGGCACCAGGAGAAGGACCATCTGGATTGTTATCGGCGCAAAGTTCAGAAGCCAGCATATGTGATGGAATGGGGGTGTGTTCGTGCCCATGGCATGGATAACTTGCTCATCTGTGAAGGCCCCATTAATGCTGAAAGGTACATACATGTTTTGGAGCAACATATGCTGCCATCCAAGCAACGTCTGGGACGTCCCAGTTTATTTCTGCAAGACAATGCCAAGCACATTTGCACGTGTTACAACAGCGTGGCTTCGTAGTAAAAGAGTGCGAGTTCTAGACTGCCCTGACAGCAGTCCAGACTTGTCTCCCATTGAAAATGTGTGTAGGCGCATTATGAAGTTCAAAAGGAGATTTAACAAAGTGGTAAACATCTCCTTGTCCCAGCTTGTTTTTCCTTGTGTTGCAGGCATGAGTGAATATTAAGAGAAAAAAAAACCAATAGTGTGTCAGTTTGAATAATAAATATCTTGTGTGTGTAATAATAATTAATGAATAATAGTTGAAAAGGATTTGCAAATCGTTGTAGTTTTACTTTTTACACAATGTCCCAACTTCATTGGAATTGAGATTTGTACAGCTGTGATTGGCTGGCGACAATTCCAGGATGTACCCGCCTCTTCCAGTGTCAGCTGGGACAGGCTCTAGCTCACCCGTGACCCCAGTGACCAAAAGCGCTTGGAAAATGGATGAATGCACAATTAAATGTACACTTTCATCGTATTTTTATCGTCAATAGCTTGGAAAATGGATGAATGCACAATTAAATGTACACTTTCATCGTATTTTTATCGTCAATATCTTGTCACTGGTTGGGAAAAACCACGTGGTCCTACTGTGCCTGATAGTAAGGTGTCCATTTCGATCAAACATGCTAGGTCAGCAATATTTGATGCAGCTCAAATGGCCGCAGATACAATGATAATTGGAGTCTATAAAAAGATGTCACATTTTGACACGGGGCATGATTTGATAGCATGTGGAAAATTGCCAGAATGAAAATGGGAACAGGCTGCAGGACAAACCGTTTATATATTTTAATCCATGTGTATATTATGCAGTGATGTATTACCACAATACCACCAATACATTTTTTTTTCATTTTAATTATTAACAACAGGCCCTAAAATGACTGCAATTGCTGCTGTATACCACAAGGTGACGCCAGTGTGCTTTGCAACCATTTGACCAGAGCGGTCCAAGCCCACTGATGGCGCTCGTGGTCCGTATGCACGTCACGTCACGCTTCTTGAATGTAATTCCACCGCATGAAATTCCCTTCCAGCTTTCCAAAGCTGAGCATATTTCAATCAGCCTTATCTCTCCATTCACAGCATAGTGGCTTAGAGAAGAAGCACTTACAGGCCTCGCAGGTGCGCCCAGAACCTCAGACAAGCACCGAAACAATGCTTTGATGAATGGGATGGTTGGAATAGAAGAGCAGCATGCTGTAATCGGCATTGTTTTGATAGTATTTGAAAAATATCAAGCTGCACTTTTACCGAAGAATATTTTGTGTCTCATCGTGTGAATGCTAAGGAGCTGACGTTCACTCTAATGCGACTGATGCATGGAACAACAACAAATGAACACCAAAATGTGCAATGCATTCAACGTGGATGTGCCATTACTTTCCTCAAGCTTCACTCTTAGAAAATATTGGACTGAAGATCATAGGCTTCCTGCAACAAAGAGCATGTATGAATGCGTGTTTGATGTTTATGTTGATTTTTTTTGGTATTGTTTATATATACATACACACTGCATAGAGAGCATAAACTGATGGCTGGGCCAGGTAAATTGTAGTTAAAAGTTAAGCTGTCAAATTGCTTTTTTAATAAAATAATAATTCATAATCATGCATGCGTCGTAAGTCAAAATAACGTCTGCCTTAAAGGCTGAACATCGTGAAATATTTGGTGTTTTTTTGAAGTAAATGTGGTTTGGCAGCAGTTGCAGCTTTTGTCAGAATAAAGTAAGAAATAGAATATTCTAAGATGCTGATTCAAGTCTGAAAATTCTCAATCGATGATTGCTTTTCTACGGCCGTTCAAATCCCAATCCATGTTTTTGGAATGTGGGAGGATAACGGAGTCGTACCTTGAGGGAAAACCCATGCAAGCCTGGGGAGAACACGCAAACTCTAAGCAGGACGGCCTCAGTCCAGATTCAAACCCAGAACTAACCAGTGGCTCCACCATCCCGCCGCGTTATACCGTCGCGTCTTGCAACAATGTTCGACCACGCATTTCCATGCAGTGCTAACACATCACGCTTGCAACTAATATTATCAAGTACTAAAGAAGGCGATGTGAGGTTGCGATAGCAATGACACAGATGCTGTTCTCCTTATTTGTGCCGAGTGTACCAGCAACGTGAATTTGTAGCTTCTTTGGTCAAATTAGCACATATTGTGGCGTTAAATCAAGTAAGCTGTCTCACTCAGATGCCTCTCCCCTCCCCTTTCCAAACTGCATAATTGATAGCCTACAGTAAGTGTTCTGAGCGTGTGCATCGGAGGACTATTTTCCCCATTGGTGACATGTTGACGCGGAGCAAAAATGACATTTTCTTCCCCTGCACCACCCGCGCACGGTTCAGTTGTCTCACACAACCCGCGCTGTGCTGAGATGGCACTTGCAGTGCAGACAATGACACAAAAAGGTCCACCAATATGGACGCATTCTGTATTGTACCACTTTGTGCGTTTGTGTGTGCGCGCCTCGCACCGCACTAAACTGTCTTTTTATTATTAATTTTTTTTATACATGTTGCTGCAGCCCACTCCCACGTGATGTTTGTTGTGGGTATTTTCAGACACACCATGCTTTTTTTGTTTTTGTTTTTTTTCCGACGAGAAAGAGGAGGTTGACTCGGGAATATGAGAAACGTCGCAAAAAAAGTGGCACGCTCTGGAAAAGCAGGGCGAAGTTAGTTGCGGTGGAAGAAAAAGGGACCAGAGGAATGGTTCCCTGGTGTAAGTGGAAGCGACAGCTCCTCGCCCAGTAGAGCACTTGGACTGAGCACACACTGGAGGCCAGCAGGGCCACCTGTCTCACAGATCTGTGACTAAACAAGTCTATTAGCGACGAGGGGGGGCACACATGTACACACACGCAAATATACTGTTTACATATACGTGCCACAATGCTCGAACAGTCATACAGTAAAGGCAGAGTGCCGGCAAACTGGCGTACATGCGTCATGATATTTACCTTTTTTAACAGATTTTTTAAATTTGCATTTATTTAAAAAAAAAATTTTCGACGTGAGAGACTCCACAGACGACAAAGAAAAAATGGTAATGTGTGCTTACTGCTCTTATAGTATCTGTTGTATTTAAGTTCACCAACACAGCAGTCCACACACTTAACCACATAGCCACTGGCAATCTTGAGTTCCCTCCCGCAAACAAGATGTCTGTTGTAGTACCAGGACTGACCAGTAGGATGCAGCATAATGACTGCGGACAATACAAAGAAGAAATAGTCGTAGAAGAAGAAATAGAAGAAGCTAGGCTAACTGTTAGCATTTCTCGTAACTAATTACCAGGGTGAAACTACTCCTTGTCATCTTCTATTGTGACTTTTCGGACATGTTTTACAAATGCTCAGTTTCTGGTCGCTTCCTGATTGCCTAGCATTCCATTTCAAAGCAAACAAAAATGTCACCAAAAGTAAAAATTAAGATACATCAGTTGTAGTTATTAAATAATCTTCTGACCAATTTACTACCCCAATTCCAATGAAGTTGGGACGTTGTGTTAAACCTAAATAAAAACAATGTAATGATTTGTCAATCATGTGCAACCTATATTTAATTGAATACACTATAAAGACAAGATATTTAATGTTCAAACTGATTAACTTTATTGTTTTTAGCGGACTGTTATGGACGCAAAGTTCAAAAGCCAGCATCTGTGATGGTATGGGGCTGCGTTAGTGCCAATGGCATGAGTAACTAACACATCAGTGAAGGCACCATTAATGCTGAAAGGTACATACAGGTTTTGGAGAAACATGCTGCCATCCAAGCAACGTCTTTTTCTTTTTCGCCCCTGCTTATTTCAGCAAGAAAATGCCAAACCACATTCTGCACGTGTTACAACAGTGTGGCTTTGTAGTAAAAGAGGGCGGGTACTAGACTGGCCCGCCTGCAGTCCAGGCCTGTCAAACCTTTATTGAATGTTGTTAAAAGAAAAGGTGATGCAGCACAGTGGTAAACATGACCGTGTCCCAGCTTTTTTGGAACGTGGTGCAGCCATAAAATTCCAAGTTAATGATTATTTGCTAAAAACAATAAAGTTGATCAGTTTGAACATTAAATATCTCGTCTTTGTAGTGTATTCAATTAAATATAAGTTGAACATGATTTGCAAATCATTATATTCTGTTTTTATTTATGTTTAGCACAACGTCCCAACTTCATTGGAATTGGGGTTGTAGTAAGACTGAGGCACTTCCCAAGGCACACCTGATGGTTTCTCTCAGCACACTAATGTGCCACGGTACACTGGTCCGGAGTCACTACTTTAATGACATCCAATTAAAGAACCTTTGCTGACTTTGATTGGAAGAGGGAATTTGGCCTGATTATCAATGTTTGACCCGCTTTTGAAATTAAAATGGAGGCTAAAGTGAGACTGACTGGCTTGTTCACTTCTGTTTCGCTTTTCTCATTCTACAGATAGCATCGTCTTTCTCATTGCGGTCTGTTAATATTACTATTATTATTATTATTATATATATATTTTTAAAGTACATGATTTATTGCACAAGGTGGGTGTGAACAGCGGTACTTGGTGAACGTTGCATGACTTTATGCTGCAGTCTGCCCACACTATGCTGGGCAAATGACAGTCATCAGGATTTATTTGGAGTCCAGCGTGTGTTTGGTAAAGAGCGACGGAGCAAATGAACCCTGGACATGACATTTCCGTTTTACAGCAAAGTATTTTATTTAAATAAAACACCACAAATGGCTACCTGACAGCTTGAACTAGAATTGCGTACTAGGTACTCATGTGCTACTTTTGCTCTTTTGCATTCTCTTGGGTAATTCTTTGGATTAATAGTCGAAGAAAACCAGAACCAGTCCAGTTGCAATCGATTCAATGCGCTGAGACAATAGGCTCGTGTCGTTCTTATTTGAAGAAGGCAGATTTTGCGGATTTCTGTCGGCCATTGGAGGTACTTGTTAAAAAATCTACAATATAAATACAATGTTTTCATTGCTTATTTAGAGGCACACTTTTAACAGTAAATCATAAGCGAACACAGAATCTTGTGAAAAGGTTCACAAAAGAAAGAAAGTCATACACTTTTCACTACATAGTTCACAATTGTGATTATTTACAATACGGTGGCCGACTGGTTAGAGCGTCAGCCTCACAGTTCTGAGGACCCGGGTCCAATCCCCGGTCCCGCCTGTGTGGAGTTTGCATGTTCTCCCCGTGCCTGCGTGGGTTTTCTCCGGGCACTCCGGTTTCCTCCCACATCCCAAAAACATGCATGAATTGGAGACTCTAAATTGCCCGTAGGTGTGAATGTGAGTGCGAATGGTTGTTTATTTGTATGTGGCCTGCGATTGGCTGGCAACCAGTTCAGGGCGTACCCCGCCTCCTGCCCGCTGACAGCTGGGATAGGCTCCAGCA
The DNA here is from genome assembly GCF_024500275.1 of Phycodurus eques. Lineage (NCBI taxonomy): Eukaryota > Metazoa > Chordata > Actinopteri > Syngnathiformes > Syngnathidae > Phycodurus > Phycodurus eques. The sequence goes on along the minus strand of NC_084537.1, from coordinate 23,536,934 downwards.
CGCCCGCGACCCTAGTGAGGAGAAGCGGCTCAGAAAATGGATGGATGGATATACAGGGTGATTGAAAAGTAACTACCGATTTTAACATACTTACTTATTCATATGTTGTAATATATATGTTGTATAAAACTGTTCCGGCATAAAAGGGATACAGACTTAAGAGGAAAAAAAAAAAAGCACAGGTTGGCTATACCCCGTCAATGCCAGCTTGACGACATCAAAATACACAATTGGTGATGTATACACATCTGCAACTTTCCAATCAACACAAATAAACATAAAAAAACCCTGCTGTAATTCCAAACAGAAAAGGTGGTCTAAATATTCAAAATTAGAGGTGTGTTCATCATTAAATGAGGAAAATAATTGCCGACGGCAGCCAGGGGAGTAATGTGGAGTGCTCCATCAGGTTGTTTTTCCAACATCCTAATTTGTATAATATACTTAATAAAGAACAGTTATTCAATGGCAAAAATAATCTTGTGGACATGATTTTCATATGTATGATACATTCTTCCATTAGCAAAACTGTCAAGATAATGAAAACAAGTTGTTTATTACATTCCAATCGAAAGACAAATTGGAATTAATGATACACAACTGAGGGTAAGAGTGTTGTCGTGCTCATGGTATGTAGGCTAATGTGTTTGCCCACCGGTTTTTCTCTCAAGCAATTAACTTTTGTAATTGCAGCAGCTCATTGTGGATTTTGACCCCGTACATGAGGTCAGACTGAAACGAGACACATTGTGACAGAAAGTGGAGCCTAATGGCTAATTACTGGGAGATCCAGTTTGATGACAACATTCAAGACCATAGGCCACATCATGGGATCAATTTGCTGAAGTTCATTGTTGATAAAATGGTGATATACGCTTAATACCTTTGGAGGGCACACACCAGCAATGCTGATTATTGACCGTAATAATGTGTGCAGAATACTACTAGACATGCTTTCCTAGTTTTGCAAGTTGGCTGGCTCTGACCAACCAAACAGAGGACAGAAAATGCGGACATCGAGGGCTAGCAGTGGCCTTTGGAGGATGAATTTGAAATTTGAATGTTTAAAGAAAGAGTCTCACTCAAAGTCAGCCCTTAGATCATTCAAAATTGCACTGTTGAACGTACGATATGTTGTGATCATTTCAGTTTCATGACGTGGTTGCACATGCAGAACTTTAGTAAATCAAACCCATAGAGTCTGAAACCGGATTGGACCCAGAAAGATAAATAAATAAATAAAAAATCACGACTGGTGTAAGCGTAGGTTACTGATGTACTGCGGCACGTTCCAACGACTGGGTTACGTCGTCACCGAAGGAACGAAGGTCTGTTGTAAACCGAGGACCTCCTGTTTCCATTGATTCATTATGTCAACATTTCTCCACCGAGTTTTTTGCGCCGTTTTCATTTTTCTGCAACCCTCGTCCCAACAAAACGTGTTGCTCTAATCAGGGCCGCCCATCATTGTCATTGGTTTTGACATTGTGTCTTGGTCTATGTATAGAAAGGCGAGTGTTGCCATTATGTGTTGCCATGTGGGACGAGTCATAAAGCCGAGGGCAAAGAGCCGAGCCAGTCGAAGTCCGACGCTCGTCCGACGCTCGTCCGCCCTTCACATGCATCCACGACAGGCTCGTCATGCCCGCAGTGCTTTTTTTCTGCCGCTGACTTTGATTGCAAATGACTGTTTCTCTGAACGTTTCGCAGCGAACTGCAAATTGGAAGTTGTGTGTTTTATAAAAAGTAATTGAATTGGTGATCTGTATGTTCATCATTCACTGGCCGGATTCAGCCAGAGAGGGCAGGTTGCGGCCTATATTTGACTCTCGATACAGTAGCCTGTGCCTGCGGTGCATGAAGAGCAGGATTTACTCCTCCAGGAATGGGCCTTTGGAAGGCTCGCTAATGGGATATGGTCCACAGCTCCACCTGTTCCGTTGAGTTTCTCCCGTTGGAGCAGCGAGACTGCGTCGTGTGACGGGGAGGTAATGGGGAAGGCTATAATTTGAGAGACTGTGATCACCCCTGATTTCATGGGTTTTTTTTGCAGCAGAGTAAAACATGGCCTGCGTTCTTGCTCGGAGAGGAGGTAGGGGAAAATGGCAAAGGACTTTTAGGTTGAGTGGAAAAAAGCTCAAGGGCAATTTTGCACTCGAATGCTACATTTCCACCAGGCGGTAGTTTGCTCCGCCATAGTGCTATTGTAGGTTGGATGGTGACAGCGTGTAACTCACCCATGAATATAACAAAGAAGAGAATCAGCACATGGTACTTTGCAGACGGGCTCACTGGAGACCTCCACGTCAAAGGAGTAACTCATGAGCATTTGTTGAGCTTTTTCTGTGGCTTTTTTTGTGTGCCTTTTTTTATGCTTATTAGAAGCTGAAAGTCACAAAAACTTTGTACAAAAGCTGGACCACCCTCATGCAGAACATCAATTTGAACTTAATGTTATTAAACATATGGCATTGTTTTTTTGTTTTTACATTTTAGAGTGGTGGTTATTATTTTCCAAAACCAGATAAAGGGCAAATTTATAAACGTTTGATCGTCTCACGCCATTCATTGTGTACAGAGTTCTTTCTGGAGCATGTTCAGGATAACAGGATAAAATAAATGTCCATTTTCTCAGAATAATCCAAATGGATTTATCACATTGTGAAACATAAAAAAAATTTTTGGTACTGATCAATGCTGTTAATTTAGAGCAGCTGTGGAACAGCTGGAGCAATTTGTGTACAATCTCTGATGTCCCACTGGAGAGTTGCAGCATAACAAAAATGACCAATTTCCCACCTAATACTGCGACTCACTCTTTTCTGAGATGGTTTTGACAGCTCGCTGACAAAAACCAAGGTGAGGAAAGATGTAAAAAGCTAATAGATGTGTGGTCTATGCACATTACGGACAGTAGATGATCATGTCACTTTAACAAGACGTTGGTGCAGTGTCTTCCTCTAGGGTTGCAATTCTCTAATGTCACTTTCCTTCTGGCCGAAACGGATGGTTTAACCTCAAAAGCCCTTCCAGGAAGCCATGCTCAGTGTCTGAAAAAATATCATGCAGTGATGGAACAAATGTGTATTATTGCATGTTAGGGGGTGGGCCGGCAATGGCAAAGGCCATGTTCCCCAAAAGTAGAGAGAGTGCTTGGATTTAGTGGCGGGAGCAATGAGGCCGAATCCGAATGGAATTTTATTTGGTTTCACACGGGTGGAATATTCCTTTTCGCAAACCGGTCCACAGTCACTTCCGATTGATGTAAATGTGCAGTGACGTCGTCGTTACGCACTTGAAAATATGTCTGCTTCCGACAGAGCTGTCTCTTACGGCAGAGCTCGTTTTTAACTACCGTAATTTATCGTGTATAATGCGCACCCATGTATAATACGCACCCTCAAAATTGACCTCAAAATTCTGGAAAACCCTTCTACCTATGTATAATGCATTTTTACAATGCATGATTTTGCTTCTACCCATATGACCAAAACATGAAGAATTATCTGTATTTTGTTAGTTTTTACAACTTACTACTGTGCCCCCATCCTTATAAATCTTTATAAATCACGTGATGTTTACATTGATCTGTACATGTCACACGTGTGAAATCGGCCATTCTGAATGCAGTGGCCCATGTAAACACCGGAACGGAATAGATCACTTCACATATAAACAGTTGACCAGAGATCTTCAGTCAGACTGATTTCAATCTGAACGATGAAAAAAGTCTGCATGTAAACCTGGCTAAGATTGGGTTTCCCCCGTCAGCCGCATTGTATATGCTGTTGTAAATGCACAACATGAATAACTTCAGCCATTCATGAGTAAACAGCTTTGTGTGTCCTTGATCATCAAATACTTCTCCAGACATAAATGGTGAATGTCAGCGTTGCAATAATAAAGTAAAAAAAAAAAAATCTCATTTATTTTGACCTTTTGTTCGAGTACTCCCTCTGAGTTTGTCCTTTAGACACAAATCAATATCTGCATCATGATGCTCTTTGCTCCTGATGCCTAACCAGAAACAGTAATTGAACTTTTGCTCATTTACGAATACCATTCGCTCGTCGGCATCTTGCAACAAGCCGGTGATAATACACGTTCACTCATCTAAATGCCTCCCTCCTGTTACTTTGCATCCTGCACACATGGCATTTTAAACATAAGCGAACATGAAAAGTGTGTCGGCGCAGAGAAACATTGGTGACTCATTTGCGGATCAAAGTATTTGTGTTGCACGATATGCACAATAAATGCCTGACAGACTGAGCGTTGGTTTCATCTATTTTTGAGTTAGCACGCTTTTACAAACCCACTGGGGGCAACTCATAGAGCGACTGAACATGAAAAAAGCTTTGGTCATGACAGTACTCTGTACCAAATGTGTCCAATCTGTGATCTGGTTAGGGAGAAAATAAAAGGTTATTTGTGTAATTTGAAAATAAAATGTTCATAAATGCATTGTGCAAAGAGAGTCTATTAAAATCTAATTGTGTGCTTGGCCTTCTCTGCTCAGGTTTTCCCTTTTTTGTTACTCTGCTTAGCGACATTTATGATTTCGTTCGGTGGACCCGATTTCAAGAAACCTTTCTTTTACTGATGGAACCTCAATTTTAATTGGGAGCAGGTGGGTGCCATGATTGGGTAGAAAAGGGGCTTCCCTGAATTGCTCAGTCACTCACAAGCAAAGATGGGGCGAGGTTCACCTCTTTGTGAACAAGTGCGGGAGAAAATAGTCGAACAGTTTAAGGACAATGTTCCTCAACATACAATTGCAAGGAATTTAGGGATTTCATCATCTACGGTCCATAATATCATCCAAAGGTTCAGAGAATCTGGAGAAATCACTGCCTGTAAGCGGCAAGGCTGAAAACCAACATTGAATGCCCGTGACCTTCGATCCCTCAGGCGGCACTGCATCAAAAACCAACATCAATGTGTAAAGGATTATCACCACGTTGGCTCAGGAACACTTCAGAAAACCAATGTCAGTAAATACAGTTCGGCGCTACATCTTTAAGTGCAACTTGAAACTCTACTATGCAAAGCAAAAGGCATTTATCAACAACACCCAGAAATTCCGCCCGCTTCTCTGGGCCCGAGCTCATCTAAGATAGACTGATACAAAGTGGAAAAGTGTTCTGTGGTCTGACGTGTCCACATTTCAAATTATTTTTGGAAATTGTGGATGTCATGTCCTCCGGGCCAAAGAGGAAAAGAACCATCCGGATTGTTATAGACGCAAAGATCAAAAGGCAGCATCTGTGATGGTATGGGGCTGTGTTACTGCTAATTGCATGGGTAACGTACACATCTGTGAAGGCACCATTAATGCTGAATGGTACATAGAGGTTTTGGAGAAACATATGCTGCCATCCAAGCAACGTCTTTTTCATGGACGACCCTGCTTATTTCAGCAAGACAATGCCAAACCTCACATAATAGCGTGGCTTCGTAGTAAAAGAGTGAGGGTACTAGCCTGGACTTCCTGCAGTTCAGACCTGTCTCCCATTGAAAATGTGTGGCGCATTCTAAAGCGTAAAATACGACAACGGAGACCCCGGACTATTCAAGCAAGAATGTGAAAGAATTCCACCCACAAAGCTTCAACAATTAGTGTCCTCAGTTCCCAAACGTTTTTTGAATATTGTTAAAAGAAAAGGTGCTGTAACACAGTGGTAAACATGACCCTGTCCCAGCTTTTTTGGAACGTGTTGCAGCCATACAATTCTAAGTTAATGATTAGTTGCTAAAAACAATAAAGTTGATCAGTTTGAACATTAAATATCTTGTCTTTGTAGTGTGTTCAATTAAATATAGGTTGAACATGATTTGCAAATCATTGTAATCTTTTTTTATTTATGTTTAACACAACGTCCCAACTTCATTGGAATTGGGGTTGTACAATATTATTAGTATGTGTGGCGTATATTGTAACTGCATCCAAGCTTCAAGTATAAAATCATGTTTCACCTGTCCGGGGTGCTTGTCTTGCTGCAGGTTCTGAAGCGTGTTTGAAGAAAAGTGCTTAAATCGACCTGAGAATACGCACAAGGCCGGATTTTACAGGGACCAGCCACATTTTAGGGTTGCTCCACCAGAGTGCGTATTTGGCATGAAGATGCGTAAATTACAGACTTAAGTGGACGAAAGAATCTGTGCAGCCAGAAAAGTCTGTTCACTCTTATGCTAATTTGGCCCCATGTGCCCAGCAATTCATTGGCGACCAGATAGGTTCCAGCTCATCTGTGATACGAATGAGAACAAGCGCTATTGAAAATAAACAGATGGATAAAGTTTTTTTAGTCTTATGTGAATATTTATTTTTATTTTTTATTTTTTAAGGAATGTTTTTATTGGAATGTTTTTTCCACATACAAGACTATTACACACAAAGTATTCCAAATGTCAGTAAAAATTATTATACAATGTGTATTTGTAGAAACGTACGTTGTTATATATTTAGGTAAGTTGTATCGCTCTCACTGTGTTTCAGTAAGGTAAATTCTATTAGATATTAACACTGCATGGTGACATGCAAAATACTGCTTTTAAAGTCCCAACGTTTTGGTAGGTCAAACGTTCTAAATGCTGAGGACGTCAGTCAAAGTGATTGATGTGACGCTTGTCAGGTGGCGGGCGGGAGGGAGTCAATGTGTAAGACGGACTGGCTGTGCTTATTGCCGATGACGGGTGACGTTCCCTTTAATTCTAGCAAGTGCTTTGTCAAGACGTTGTGGGAATTTTGAACAGATTCATTTTCTCTGTTTCATGTTTTCACCCGTCAATATGGAAAATAATTTATTTGGACCTATTCAGGAAATCGGGTTGTCAACATATGACTCACAAGATTTAGTCATAACAAAGATTGATGACTGGATTGTGTACAAAACTGACAATAAGCTCTTGCTCGTCACACACCGGTTGTTATTATATTCATAAAAAAAGCAATGTGTGAGCTGTGACAAACAGATTGTTGATTCAATATACCCAGGCGTTTTTTCTTTTTCTATAATAAGATAAACTTGGTGATCAAATATATGCTTGCAGTCTTCAAATGAAATTGGAATGATGGGACAGGCAATGTGAGTGACAGTTTTCAGGATTTACAGTGTGAAATAAAGTTCAACCAAAATAAAAAGTAAAATATGCCTCAGAAGTCAAATAAAACGAGGAGTTCAAGTCATCGTGCTTCATGAACTTGTCTTTTCAGACAAATCTTCTCTACAAGTGTAGAACTAGAAAGGAAACACAATTGGTAAAATATACTAAATTGCCAAAAGTAGTTGCTCACCTGCCTTGGCTTGCATATGATTTTAAGTGATATCCCATTCTAAATCCAGATAGTTTAATATTCTGTTGGTCTTCCCTCTGCAGCTGTAACAGCTTCAACTCTTGTGGGAAGGCTTTCAACAAGGTTTAGGAATTTTTGCCCATTCTTCCAGGAGCTTATTTGTGAGTTCACACACACCGATGTCGGACGCTCACTCTCCACTCTAAATCAACCCAAAGGTGTTTTATCGGGTTGAGGGCAGGACCCTGTGCAGGCAAGTCAAGTTCATCCATATTAAATCCTCACGTCCATGCCGTTATGGACCTTGCTTTGTGCACTGGTGCAGGGACATGTTTCAACAGGAGGGGAAATCCCTGAACTGTTTTACTGTCCAAAATCTCCTGGTATGATGAAGCATTCTGAGTTCCTTTCACTGGAGCGGTTTGGAGATGACCCCTTCCTGTCCCAACATGAGTGTGCATCAGTGCACAAATCTAGGTTCATAAAGACACGGATGAGAGAGTTAGATGTGAATGAACTTTACTGGCCTGCACAATCCTGACCTCAACAGACTGTCACTGACAGAACATTTTTGGATGAATTAGAGTGGAGACTGAGAGCCAGGCCTTCTCGTCAAACATCAGAAATGTGCTTCTGGAAGAATGCTCAAAAATTCCCATAAACACTCCTAAACCTTGTGGAAAACTTTCCCGGAAGAGTTTAAGATGTTATAACTGTGGAGGGGGGAACCAATGTGATAGTAAACCCTATGGATTAAGAATGGTACGTCACTTAAACTCATATCGGAGTCAAGGCAGGTGAGTGAATACTTTTGGCAATATCGTGTATCTGTGAAATTTTCGGATGCTAACGTAAATATTATGTACTCAGTCGAATGCATAATGGCTAATCACTCGCACAAAAATGACCAAAGAGGCTTCCCAACAAATGTGTAATTTTTTAGTATACAATAGATGCAGTGCTTCGCCAAGTGTGGTACAAATACCACTAGTGGTATGTGGGTTCCCTCTCGTGTTATGCAAAAGAATCACAGCATTCAACCTTTTTTTTTTTACAGTCCAGTAAATTTAAGTACAATTCATTTGTTTGTATGGGTGTGAGTGTTTGTACTTGTCCCTATCCCCTGCTTATAGCGGGGGTTTGCTGCATTCAGGAAGGAAGGAATACCGGACCTCTTATTATAGTTAACTGTCCTCAAAAGGAGCTATTTTATATGAGCCTGCAGGCAGTCGTGTCACATTTAGAAAAGAAATGTAATGGTCAGCTCAAAAAGATCTGACATTGAGGAAGAAAAGACCATCTCCTCCATGGTGTCAATTCCTTGTTGTCAAGAGTGGATGGTGGAACCAGAGGCCCCCAACGCCCCACAATCCCTCACCCGTCGAGCATCCCTCAGCCTGAAACGCTGACATCAAAACAAACAAGACAGAGGAAATAAGCTGTGGCACCACATCAATAAACAGCTGTCAAGCGTCCCTGCGTGGCGTGATGGGCCGTGCCGCGGCGAGAGGAGCGCGGCGTAAATAGGAAAGGACGTGGCTGTGTTTGGGTGACAGCCCTGGGAAAGGTGTGGGACAGACGGCTCTTCTGAAGAAATATGTTTGACATTGTAGACGCCGGCTGCCAAAGAAGACCAGCTTGTCTTGCGATAAAACAGCTGCATGACCATGGGATGAGATGATTCTGTTTAGTCTCAAAAATCTAATATTCCCTCTTGTACGATTTGGTATTCCGCTTCAACTTTTACGAAATTGTGAATGTCTTATAGGTTCAGTTTGTCTTACAATAAAACAATGTTGTTTGACCATGGGATGGGATGATTGTGTTTAGTCTTAAAAAAAAATCAAATGGAGCCTCTTTTATGTTTTGAAAACTTATGTTTCAACTTCTGGATACTATTATAAAACTGTTAAGAGGGCTCTCTAGAAATGTACAAAGGCCCACATGAACTCTACGATGGACACTCTACTGCGGTTTATCAGCGAAAGACTCAGGCCTTTGCAGACTTTGATCGGAAGGAGGGAAAATGATCACATTCAGCCTGAATATCGGTACGTGTGTACCCCACTTAAAGCTTGCCAAATGCAGACAGCGTAGCGGGCAAGTTTAGCCGCACGGTCCCGTGCAGCAGCAGAATAGAGAAGGTGGCTGTTTTCCCAATGAATAGAAGATAATCACACAAAATTGCACTTGTAAGGCTGTCACGAAGCACGCACACCGGCTGTCCCTTGACAATGTCGCCACGGTGATTGCTTCTTATCGCCGTAATGATATCACTGTATATGCAATCTTCCTTGTGTGTTATGCATCATATTTGCTGAGTCCAATATTGTGCTGAAATACATGCTCCTGCAAGGTTTTGCTAAAAAAAAAAAGATTACGAGAAAAGACTGCTGTCATTTATTATTGATTACAGGGGAAGATAGTCAAATAGCAAGTATTGGTGATCTCCGACAACTTACCAAAGCTATCAATATAATATGTTGGTAGTATGGTCACAATGAGCTTGAGGTGCAAGGAAGGACGCAGATTACCTCGATACGTGTTGTCACTCTGCATGGGCGTAGATCTTATTTAATTGGACGGCACCACTCACTTGCCCTTTCTAATAGTTTGAAAAAGCCAATAGCAGAAGAGTAGCGCGGAAACCACATGACGGAACATAATACAGTATATATACATCTTCTTGATTGCACAGCCATTCACGCATCTCTGGAATTTGTGCTCAGAGGTGAATGCTGATTTTGATCTTTATCTGGAACATTCTATGATTTCTTTGCAGAAGATTCCAGGTTTAAAGGCGTTTTAAGTAACTTATTTGATGTGGAGTGTCACGGGGGAGGACATTACACACGGTTAGGTAGCAAACATCTGCAAAACGAGGGACAAAAAGGGTACGGTACAATCCTTATACGGTGAACAAAAGGTTATGGGGAATAATGTTGAAATTATACAAGTGGATAACGCACACTGTATGGGAAAATGTGCATGAAAACATTTTTGAATGATTCTATAACGTGTCAAGATTGAGTTAAAAATTGCTATGTTCAGACATCGAAGTGGTGCTTTATTTATTTCAATACATGTCTGGAACAAACTGAAACTAAAAGTATACATTGACTGCAGTTCTAATTTTATATACTGAGAATGCGTAAAAACTATGTTGCATTAACACTACACTGACAAGTACAATTCTTCCAAAAAGTTAGCCAAGCAAATGTAATGGAGTAGATGTAGCGTGTTAGTACCTACCTCTGGTGTACAGCATACCTTTTTATGCAGTAGTTTATATCCAGATGAAGGTGAGGGGAGGTCAGAAGGTCAGGAAAAGGTTTTTGGGCTTTTGCTATTGACCTTAAGGAAAATAGAGTGAAGTCACACATTCTGACAGTTGCTTCCCACTATCATAAATTGTGACCAACTTATTCTGAGCTCCGGGGGGTGGGATCACGTTTAAGAATATATGTTTCCAGATAGAAGTGAGGGGATGTCAGAAGGTTATGATAAAAGTTTTGTGGCTGACAGAAGGGCGGGTTAAAGTTATTTGGGCTATATGGTTTGACCATAAGGAAAATAGCGAGGTCACACATTCTGACGGTTCCAGTTGTCACCATCATATTTTACGTTTGAGAATATTTTTGTCTAGAAAGTGAGGGGATGTCAGACGATCCGGATAAAGTTTTTTGGGCTATATGGTTTGACCATAAGGAAAATAGCGAGGTCACACATTCTGACGGTTGCTATATATATCGTACTCACAAACCTCAAACATCTTCAGAACATCTGCAGAACCATCTGACTCATCTATATTTTCATGTCAAGAGCATATATGGACATATCTGTCAAGGCGTAAACTGAAACAAATGTATGCTCAACACACAGGATTGTAAACTGATTGTTGAAATATCAGTGCAATCGACCAGCAGATACCAGACATCACGTGGACAGACAACCTTCTCCATACCACATACCTCCTCCATTTTGGACAACCGACGTCACGCACCACCTGCTCCGTACTACGTGAGAAGTCGATCCATCACCAAATGCGAGGCTGCGGTCCTGACCTGCAACTAAATGCTCATTGTTATGGATTTTTTTCAGACTCATTGTACGCCAGACATTTTGAACAAGTGAGATCACAGACCACGTGCTCCATACCATGTGAGTAATTGCGCCACCATCAGGGCTGGGACTTGGAAACTATGTGTAGACTAGGTGCGGGGGCAAGACCCAGACATGACCCCCTGGACACGGTCGGAAGTGTCGTTATATGTCACAGGTTGCGGAGCTTGACCGGAAGTGACATTTCTTTTGTCACATGTGTGACCGGATGTGCCGTTATCTATCACAGGCGTGACTAGAGATGACGTCATGGGACACAGGTGCTCGGGCGATCACATTTTGACGGAAGGAGACTAATATCCCTCTCTTGTACGAAAAGTGTAAATAGATCAGCAAATATATTCTATTGGAATACTCTTTTATTGTTATTATTATTATTTTGACGGTTGATAACACGTAGACGTTGCTAGAACCGCATTAGGGACTCCAAATGAGTTTGTGCTTTATATCATGGTTTAGAACCTTGTGGATTGGACTCGTTTTCACTGTCATTCGTTGTCTTCATCAAAGTCACATATTTATCTTGTGGTGCTGAGCAGCACAAATTAATGCGCCGCTCAGACCCGCTGTTGATGCTTCCTTTCTTTGTCAGTGACCACACGCGTGAGACATAGTTTTGCTTAAGGAAGTTTGGCAGGCACAGTTGACGGCTTTGATCCCTTGAGTTTAATTTGCCTCATATTAAAGTCCATGATTTTCTCACTGACAGAACCTTCTGCAAGGAAACAATCATTTGATGGGTTCCTAGTTTTTGTTATTCGCAAGAAGATGCTTTGTAACATTCTTATCTTGACTGTTGACACTTTATGCAGACAAATTAGGCACTTTTCAAGCAACTTTTGGTAACGGAATAATTTTCTCTGCTGATTGTCAGTCATTATTTTCTCTTGACATGACATTAATTCTTTAAAAAAAAAAAAAAAAAAAGGTCAGAGTGCCTGACCGCACTCTTTATCTTTTGTAACTGTTTAGTATGAGCATAATATAATAGAATTATGTTCATTCTATGGAGATGTGCAGTTTATTGATAGACTGGTAGTAGTCACACGTTCAGCTGCCTTTTGCTGAAAAATGAAGGTCCATTTCGACAAAATGTCAACTCGATGAAAATTAATCTGTTATTATTTTCCATCCATCCATGAGTTTCCTACACCACTTAACCTGTTCAGGTTCATGGGGAGCTAAAGCCTATGTTATACAGTGGACCCCTGCATATTTGCAATTTGCCATTTGAAAATTCACCTAGTCTCATACTTTGTTGGGAGGGACCTATCCTCTTTTATTTGCAGGAAAAACTGGCTTTTTCACAATTTTTAGCATTTTTAGTTGCGCTATCCTGTCTACAGTATGTATGATCTTTAATTGCATTGTAGCGTCCCATTGGTTGAGATGATGAATGGTCACTGCTGGCTGTAAACATGGCAAAAAAGCCACTGAAATCTAAATTGTTATGCAATTTATATTTTTCTTTGATTTTCTCAAATAGTTGATACAAATGACAGCCACCATAATGTTCAGGTCATCAACCGTCAGAATATACTGTAATTAAAATGTTTTTGAACAAACCTCCCAATGATAATAGAATTTTTTTGCAAAATAAAAAAACTTAAAATGCACTGTTCCACATTATTATGCACAACAGTTTCAAGACATTTGACAGGTTTGAAAGAACTGAAAATTGTCATTTATTGAATTTGCTGCATTAGGAGGTCATATTTACTGCAATCAAAAGCTATTTCAGTCAAAAACATCTTAAGTCAAGTCACATTTTGACATAAGTTTCCTTATTTGATAGCAACTTCACAATTCTCCATTAAACTTGGGTTTTTGGAGACTTTCTGCTTGACTTTCTTTGAGATGGTGATGGTCATGCTTGAAGATGACTTTGCAAATGAAAGCATTTTTTTTCTTTTTTGGTACCATGGTCAGTCAGAAGCTCCACATATTTTTCAGAGGTGATTTTCACACCTTCAGGAAACCTCAAGGAGCCGGCAAGCTCTCCCCCCGACATGTTTCCGGTCAAATACAACATGTACAATGTGAGTTTCTGCTTGAATTTCTTTGCAGGAAGTCAGAATAGCCCCAGTAGCCTGCAGTCATTGTATGGGTATTATTGGACATAGCAGGAGGAAACAATGAGAAGACAAGATGATGTTGAAAAGTATAACTTTAAGTTATGTTCCTCAGAAATGTTATTTGTGCAGGTTACTTTTGCTACATAACCCAATTGTTGTGGTCTACAGTATTTATTTAATTTATTTGATACCCTAACCGAGCTATATTTAAAAGGGGAAAATGATGACCACATCTGCAACTGTAGTAGACTTGTTAAGTCACGCAAGTCATTTTGATATTGCAGTGCTGGAAAGAAATAGGACTAGCCAAAGATTTTAGTTTAATGTTCCTTTACATCCCAATAGTACCGAATATGGTTTTTTTTTTTTTTTTAAATGTCGTTAAGAGGCTCCTCCCAACTGAATAGCTTTGTTGTAGCTTAGCCAGTTCTGTTATCTATTTATGAAATTTTGTGTTTATGCACAATATTCTCTCACATCCTTTGTGTCTACTAGCCTCCCTCTCCATAAAAACACATGACACCCCTGAGTAGGACTAGATATGTTTTTACTTCCTTCTGCTTTCTTTTGATCATATAAACTGGGCCAAAGGATGGAATTTATTGCATCTAGCTTTTTCTTTCTTTCTTCCTTTCTTTTCTGGTTATATGTTCAAATGTAGCGATCGATCACTAAATCAAACCATTTCCACCTCTAGACCAAGCAAATAATTGAGGAAATAACGGACCAATGAGTTGACAATGATAACCATTGTTGGTCTCGTGCTTTTGTTATATGCCACAGAATATCCACAAAGCACCAATTTGAAGAGGGCTCCGACGGCCTCACACTATTTCTACTATAATTATTCTCAAAAGTGCTCTGTGGTTGAGTATGACTTGATCTTCACCAGAAACACAGAGGTTCAGGAAGTCTAGCGGGGGGACAAAAGTCTTCAGGGGATGTGGACCTAACCAGCTAAAACAGCATTTGAGTTGCCTGGAGATAATGGAACATTTATAATGCATAAATGGTGGAAATAAAGTCCTGCATTGCACAAGAAAAAATGAAATGGACGAGAGAGAGAGAGAGAGAGAGAGAATATGACTAAGTGGGTGGTGGCGATATGGACCCTTTCTCGCTGCTGATGATAAATGGTGGCCCTTTTAGAAGAAGTAAGAGTTTGGAGTCAATATGGGCGGCACGATTAACAATCACCGAGGCAGTGACATTTTGATAAAGCCATTTTTATGCCATATGCAGACTGCAATTGTTAGCAAACAGTCCCCGATGTGATACCACTGAGTGTTCTGGAGGCTTGCGAATGACATTTTCAAAAGCCAACCATTTTCTTAATTACAGAACAAATCATTGACATGTCTTACAATTTGTATTGTTAATCAGAGTTAATAGGAATGTTTTAGTAACTAATCTCCCCAGTTCCTGGTCTGTGTCCTCAATCAAGTTCCCGTTCCAAAAACTCCAAAATGCGAGTTGTGGTGGTGGGATTTGTGGGATTCTGTAATGCCCTGCAGGTACAATTTTCCATAACGTGGCAAACTCCCTATCTGCTTCCTTCGCCTTCTGATATGTGCTCTAAGCCCTCAGTTAGAAAGTCAAATCCTCCTTTGCTCCTTTTTAATCTTACCTTTTTGCACTTTTTACTGGGTTAGCGAAAAGCTGCGAACCAATATTTCCTACCCTCTATACGAAAGATGGATCTACAGTGTCTGTCCTTCAGTCAGTCAATCTGTCTGCAGTTGAGACAACCAACTAGCCATTTATGTATGTGTTCCCCGAAAGAATGTATTGTACATTTATTCTAAACCCAACTCTTAATTATTGTGCTGAGGTGTATTTATGTTATGTAGTCTTGTATCACCTCAACTACCACCTCAACAGCTTGACTTGACACAGAGAGGGAGAGCTTATTACAACTTATAAAGTGGAAAATTGAAAACCTAATTAAAAAACTACATTAAAACTAATAAACACTTTGCAACAGTATGAACCGTTGAACCCCTATGATCTGAATCAGAATCAGAATCAGAATCAGAATCATCTTTATTTGCCAAGTATGTCCAAAACACACAAGGAATTTGTCTCCGGTAGTTGGAGCCGCTCTAGTACAACAAACAGTCAATTTACAGAACACTTTGGGGACATAAAGACATTGACAAAAAACAATTGTGCAAAAAGATGCAGAGTCCTCTAGCACTTAGAGCAGTTCGAACGACTAATATTGCAATAGTCCGGTGCAATGACCATTGTGCAAAGGGCGCTGAGACTTCAAGGAGTGTATGCGGTTTAAAGTGACAAGTAGTGCGATCATCTGGGACAATGTCGGTTGTGCAAATGTTACAGATACTCCTCAATCAGTGTGCAAATGGAGCAGATGCTACTCTGGCATGAGTGGCCAGTATATGCAAATAGTGCAGCATGGCGAGACAACTACAGTGAGTGCACAAGTAATAAATAATTGGCCCCACAGAAATGTGACAACGAACTCAAGTCAAAAAATTGCCAGCTTGTTGTAATGGAATTATAGGTTAGGTGTTTAAGAAGTTGATCGCAAGAGGGAAGAAGCTGTTGGAATGTCTACTAGTTCTAGTTAGCGTTGATCGGTAGCGCCTACCTGAGGGAAGGAGCTGGAAGAGCTGGTAACCGGGGTGCAGACGGTCCGAGAGGATTTTGCACGCCCTTGTCTTAGTTCTGGCAGCGTGCAAGTCCTCAATGGTGGGTAGGGGGTTACCGACAATCCTTTCAGCAGTTTTGATTGTCCGTTGCAGTCGGAGCTTGTCCTTTTTTGTAGCAGCACCAAACCAGACTGTGATGGAAGAACACAGGACCGATTCGATGACCGCTGTGTAGAACTGTCTCAGCAGCTCCGGTGGCAGGCCGTGCTTTCTCAGAAGCCGCAGGAAGTACATCCTCTGCTGGGCCTTTTTGAGGACGGAGTTGATGTTGTTCGCCCACTTCAGGTCCTGAGAGATTGTAATTCCCAGGAACTTGAAGGTCTCGACGGTTGACACAAGGCAGCTGGACAACGTGAGGGGCAGCTGTGGCGAAGGATGCCTCCTGAAGTCCACGATCATCTCTACCGTCTTGAGCGTGTTCAGCTCCAGGTTGTGTCGCCCGCACCACAGCTCCAGCCGCTCCGCTTCCTGTCGATATGCAGACTCGTCACCGTCCTTGATGAGGCCGATGACAGTGGTGTCATCTGCAAACTTCAGGAGCTTGACAGTCGGGTTCGCTGAGGTGCAGTCGTTCGTGTAGAGAGAGAAGAGCAGCGGAGAGAGGACACAACCTTGGGGCGCCCCAGTGCTGATGCTGCGTGTGGATGAGGTGGCCTCCCCCAGCCTGACCTGCTGTGTCCTGCCCGTCAGAAAGCTGTAGATCCACTGGCAGATGGCAGGTGAGACGCTGAGCTGGAGAAGCTTGGTTGAAAGGAGTTCAGGGATGATGGTATTGAACGCTGAGCTGAAGTCCACGAACAGGATCCTCACGTAGGTCCCTGCACTGTCGAGGTGTTCTAGGATGAAGTGCAGTCCCATGTTGACTGCATCATCCGCAGACCTGTTCGCTTGGTAGGCAAACTGCAGGGGGTCCAGCAGGGGACCTGTGACACTCTTGAGGTGGTCCAGCACGAGACGTTCAAAGGACTTCATGACCACAGATGTCAAAGCGACAGGCCTGTAGTCATTCAGACTAGAGATTGCAGGTTTCTTGGGGACTGGAATGATGGTGGAGCGTTTGAAGCAGGATGGAACTTCGCACATTTCCAAAGATCTGTTAAAGATCTGAGTGAAGACTGGAGCGAGCTGGTCCGCGCAGACTTTGAGGCAGGATGGGGACACATGGTCCGGTCCTGTTGCTTTGTTAATCTTCTGTTGTTTGAAGATGCGTCTCACATCCTGTTCATGGATGGTTAACGCAGAAGTCAGAGGTGTGGTTGTGGTCGCGGGTGCGGCCGGGTTGGTGTGTGGAGTGAAACTGTCCTTTTCAAATCTGCAATAGAAGGTATTCAAGTCGTTGGCTAGTGTGCTATTGTTCTCAGCTTGGGGGGATCGTCGCTTGTAATTAGTCAGCGATTGGAATGCACGCCAGACTGATTTCGAGTCGTTCGCGCTAAACTGTTTTTCCAACTTTGCTGCATAGATCCTCTTTGCAATGTTAATTTCTTTAGTAAGCTGGTTTCTAGCTCGATTATACAGGGCCCTGTCCCCGCTCTGATATGCATCTTCCTTAGCTTGGCGAAGCTGCTTAAGTTTAGCAGTGAACCACGGCTTGTTGTTGTTGAATGTCCGAAATGATTTTGTTGGTACACAAACCTCTTCACAGAAACTGATATAGGATGTGACAGTGTCCGTATATTCATCCAGGCTGCCAGCTGAATTTTCAAAGACACTCCAGTCTGTGCAGTCTAAACAGCTTTGAAGTTCCATCTTGGCTTCATTGGTCCACTTTTTGACTGTTTTCACTGTTGGCTTCGCACATTTAAGTACTTGCTTGTACGTCGGTATTAAGTGAATTAAGCAGTGATCAGACGAGCCCAGGGCTGCACGAGGTATAGCACGGTATGCGTTTTTTACCGTAGTGTAGCAGTGGTCTAAAGTATTATTTTCCCTGGTAGGACAGTCGATGTGCTGCTTGTATTTAGGGAGTTCGTGGTTGAGTTTAGCTTTGTTAAAGTCCCCGAGAATAATGAGGGGTGAGTCAGGGTGTTTTTTTTCAATTTCGTTGACTTGTTCGGCGAGCGTTAGCAATGCGGCGCTCGTGTTAGCTTGCGGTGTGATATAGACTCCAGCCAGTATAAACGATGCAAACTCACGTGGCGCGTAAAATGGTTTACAGTTCAGAAACAGCGACTCCAAATGCGGGCTGCAGTGTGTGCTGAGCACCGTGACGTCCGTACACCATTTTTCGTTTATATGGAGGCATATCCCGCCGCCCTTCGTTTTTCCCGATGATTCCATGTCGCGGTCCGCTCGATGAATGTTGAAGCCGGGAAGCGTGACGGCGCCATCGGGTACAGCGTCGCAAAGCCAGGTCTCCGTGAAGCACATGGCCGCGGAACGTCCGAAGTCTTTACTGGTCTTTAACAGAAGATGAAGCTCGTCCATTTTGTTGGGTAGGGAGCGTACATTCGCGAGGTGGATCGACGGGAAGGCCAATCTGTGTCCTCTCTTGCGGAGTTTCACCTGAATTCCGGCTCGTTTTCCTCTGTGGCGCCGCTTCCGCATCCATGCGCCGAAAACCGCGGACGCCGCTCCGGTGAGTAACTCGGGGAAAAAACTGAGCGGATTTTCGAAAGTTGGTGACAGAAAGTCCGGAGTAGCCTCCTTGATGGTTAGCAGGTCTCCCCTTGTGTAAGTGAGTCGTGTAAGGTCTCCAAAGGGACGAAAAACACAAAAACGAAGACAATACTAGAGAGCGCGTTACCGAGGCGGCCACACTGGTAGGCGCCATCTGCTTCTGATGCTTCTGTAAACAACCATATGGTAATGGTGTTCATTAAAATTGACAAAGAATGGATATACTGCAGACATTAAATAGGAATGAGACCTTTGGCACTCCAGTGCAAATCCAACCCTAGTTTGTAAACTTCTGTTCACAAAGTACACAATGTGAAACCAGAGAATTCCTGTTGCCGCAATACCTGACTAAGATCGTCTGTGACCTCATTGAAAGTTAGGTAAACTTCAGATGCTGTTTAAATCACGGTTTGTCTTTTGGGCTGTTGTCTTAATATGATTAATGCGAGGGTATTACGATCTGCCTTTCATGAAATTACTGGCTTATCAAAAAGGATAGCTGGTGCATTATTGTGATATTTTCTTCATCTAACTCTCTATTGTCACTGCTGTCGAAATTACCTTTATGGTGGCTCAACAGTTTCTTAATACCATTTTGTGTCACATTCTCCTGAAGTGCTTTGTCAAAGGTTAATTTATTTTCTCTAATAGTCAATCCTGATTGTTTTTAAAGGTCAGTTTTGATGACACATACACATCCTGCCTGAAGAGACTGAAAACATTATTTAAGAGGGGAAGGAAGCATTCTGGTTGCTCTACCTTCTGGAAGAAACAACAAAGGAGATCCAGACCATGGTTAATTTGTTTGGCATATTTTCGGATGGCTGATAAACTGTCCAGGTGCCTCGTTACCTAATTCTCCATTCGGCAGGGAGCATGGCGTCTACAATAAGCACTGATGGAAATGTGTTAAATTAGTGAAGAGAGAGAAAAGCAGGAGCGACAGTCTGTGGAAGCGCTGAGTTGTTCTGACAGCTTCTGCTGGAGATAGTATTGTTTTGCCACAGAAACACAGTTTTAAATATTAAAACCTTTACAATCTGCTCCTTATTGTTTTAGGTGGTTAAAGACCAATGTTTCAGTCTGAGCAGAAACGGCACATATTTCTAACAATCGCAATGGTTTGCAGCAGATACTCAGTTACTGCATACTATAGCTCACGATATACTATACAAGGACGTGACCTGATCTTGCTTTGGAAAGTTTAGGCCTCAGGTTCCTCTGCACAACCTGATGGGGGGCACTTAATAATATGAAACAACTGAAAATGTGTTGTTGTCCATCAGACGTCCCAAAGCCATTGCAATTGCAGAAATTAGTATGATTTTCTCATTTTCAGAATACAGGCCATTTTCAGAAGGAAAAAAAACTCTGCAGTTGACCAACCTTTGTATTTTGATGTAAGATCTAAATCAAATAAAAATCCCAATATTAAGATACCGAACCATAAACAAGAAAATCCCGTCTGAGCTTACAGTCGTCCTTCTGCGGCTATCTAAATATCAGGCTGTCTTTCTGCTATCCCTCTCTTCGGGCTCGTTGATCTTTGCTGTTGCCACTCCACAAGTTCTGACTGCAGAATATCAATCAATCACACCACAGCACGGCTCAGTCTTTGTTCACCTCTTCTCTCACTCTGGCAATCAACTGATTGCGCTTCATCCTCCTGCACACCCCACAGACCTGTGCTGAAATGTCAACCAAATTAGCAGCCAGGATATCTGTTAGCATCCCTGAAAAACACATACAGAGACCTTCACATCTGCAGTAGCCATATTAAATTAATTCAATTATTGCGTTCTCCCAAATGTCCCACGGTCTAAACTGCAGCAGCCTATCATGGCCTCATGATGTACGTAATGTAGCCTACGACTATGAAGCTCCAGACATCACGTGACTAGTGTTGTTAGCACCTTCGTGCTGGAAGGAGAAGCAGCAGCTAAAATTAATTGCGCCAGGACCGGCTTCAAGCCTTGAGAATTTACTGGGCATTTTAATCACATTGATATTGAACGACACCAACTAAAACTTAAATGTTAAACACAACCGGCCGTTTAGGCGGCATCTTAAGGTGTAACAGAAAGAGCACAAAAATTGGCTGAGAGAATTGGTGGGGTTTTCAGCAAAAATAGTTTTAGTTACGTTCTACAGAAAAGTTTGCGACGAAGTGGGGGTTTACTGTAAACTGAAGACATCCTGTACTCAAGTACTGTTTTGTACATTGTTGCATTTTAACTCATTTCAGCCATCAAGGACGCATACCATATGTCACATTCTCAAAGGCCTTGCTCAGATTGTTCAATATTATATTATAGTTATGTCATAAAAAAGGAGTAGTCCTGTCCTATACTTACCTTAAACAAATAGCGCCTCTTTACACACAGTAACAATGGTTCCACACTCTGCTGTGATTTTTCTCCTGCTATAAAACCAAATTATCTTAGGGCAATTTGTTGGTCTCTGCTATAAAGTGTGGCTCAATCTGTCGAACGCTCCAGACAAACATCAGTTTATGGCACAGGAGTTCCAAATCATAACAGCTGTTCTGCATAAAAATCACAGCTGCTGTCAGGAATTCAGTTCAGTCAAAACGCTGCTCTGCTCTAAGCCTTGTGATAGCTTTTCACGCAGGGTGCATCATTACTCTTCTAGCAGGAGAAAAAGACAACACTGTCTCCGTTTCTTTTAATGTTAAAGAAGCCCAGTTTATGATGGGATTTTTTTTTTTTTTTGTTTGATCAGAAATTGTGTGATGGAGCTAAATACTTCCTACTGAATTGGCAGAACAGGAATTTCAAGATGATGAATCGTATTCTGGAATTGGTTGGTGGGTGCCTGGATGGTGTTAAATTCTTAACATTAGCTGGATTCACACGGAGCCTTGTATTCCGATTTAGAATAATAACAATATAATTGATTTCGAAGCACGAACCGAATGAAAATGCACCATATAAACACCTCAATCGGAATAAACAGGCCGAGGGGTGGAACATTCTTTTCTATATTCCTACTCTGTCTTGACGTAAACGCGCGGCAACGTCAACATTTACGCACTTAAAAACACGGTGACTTCCTACCAGAGCTGGTCCACGATGGAGATGTTTTTAACTACTTGTACCTTGTTTTTATTCAAGCTGTTGCTTTCATAAAAGCGAAAAAAAAATTGCAACTACTGTGCTAAATAGATGACTGATCTCCATCTTGATAAATCACGTGATGCTCACATCGATCTGCGCATGGCGCACGTCTGCAGAACGGCTGTTCTGATTAAATGTAGTGGCCCACGTAAACACCAGATCGGAATAGATAACGTTGCAGGTAAACAGTTGACCAGAGATCTTCAATTGGAATGATTTCAATCAGAATAGCAAAAACCTTCTGTAAATTTAACCAAGTATGATACTGTGAGTAATATACAATATAATAAGATTAGGCAGCTTGGATTACTGTTGTGGGATAACCACTGTTCAACCACCTCAAAATATTTATTTGTCAATAGAGTTTTGAGGAAGTAATGTGGGGGGGGGGGGTTCTACTCAGTGGTAAAACAAAGCTTTGAAAGCAGGATGTTTGATTTAAATAAAAGGGAACAAATAATTAAATGCAGGATGTGTGAACGTACGAGTATGTCACACTAATTCCTGACGGAACAGGGATGTCGTTCCAAATTCTCCACCGGATGGATTATTTGTCTCACATACATATGCTACTGGCATAGCACGAAAATGTTTTATCGATTTTTGCAGCTCGGTTACAACTCCATCCCTTGACAAGGCTTTCTTCTGTACATGGAACACAAAAACAAAAATAAAAGTCACACAAATTCCCACAACTGCCGTCTTAACAAGCTCTTTTGCATGTACTGTAAATCTATCCTTGAGTTGGCTCATTCAAGAAAACTGTGACTATAAGGACCACAAGGATGCAACTGAACAGCCTTAGTTCTTACATTAACTCCTGCAATATTCATGAAAATAAAAATATCTACAGGCTAATTTGATGAGTTCTTTCCTAACGGGCAGGCTCCATCCCCTCCATTGTGGTTCAAGATCCTGCTGATCACCTCTTTATATTGCATATTAGCGTTGGCATAATGTAGTAAGTATAATGTTTTCATCATTTTATCCATTGACTGACCATAAAAGAAGATCACAAGGTGATAAAGGAATAAAAGCTCAGAGATATGAAAAGAATATTTCAGTTCATCAGCCCCCTACACAGAAGCGAAATTAATTAGTTAGTCAGTAACCATTCATGAACATTAAAACACGTTTATAGTTTTCAGGCGGCAGACCTCTGACATTCTTTTAACAACTTGGAAGAAATTAATTAAGATCGAGGAGGGAAAGAAAGTCTTGATTTTTGAAGTGGTCATTAAGCCCTAGTGAAGATGTTGTTCTTCAGACTAATGACGTTCGCCATAAAGTGATACAATAATGTGGAACAATGCTGTTCTTATCAGTGACTGCTGATTTCTGATGTGCTGAATGCAGAATGTTAGATTCCCCCCCCCCCCCTCTGTAAATGGTTTCTGCACAAGAGTGTCTTAATTTTTAATCAGTACCCAGAGCTTGAAAAAACAAAACAAAACAGATGATCTGCTGAATACCGATCATTTGATTTGCTATTTAAATCAATACATCCCCTATTATGGTGTCATTAATATTTCATCAGCAAGACTATTACTTCAAATGAATAATTTAAGTGAGTTATAACAGTCAGTGTTGGAGGGGTTTAGTGGCACCCTTGTCCCGTAGCGTCTAAATCCGACCACTCCACCGTCAAGGTCATAGATCAGCTCCAGTGATGTTTTCTCTCGCAGAATGCCAGCTTAACAAATCAAAATATTGACAGTAAATGTATAGGGTGTTGCAGAAAAAAAGTGACATCATTTGAAATATGAATATTGAAGCCGCTGCGTCTCGGCAGACAAAATTAAACAGGCTTCCTGTTGGCAAAAAAGAAAAGAAAAACAATTACCAAAATTCAGCTGTGTTTAATTATTGCTTGACTTTCCCCAAAGTGTCTCTGTAATGTGGACTTAAACACTAACACAACACCAAGCGAGGAGGTGTCGGAGCGGACTAGCCCGCCATCTGTCCTGTTGGGGCCTGGAAAGCACCGCGTGACTCTGTGGAATATATTCCATGCTCCAGAGGCTTTAAGCGGAGACATTTCCGTGACTCAAACTTGTCGAGATGTGTAGGCAGAAGAAAGATGTGTGGTTTTTGATTGACAGTTGAGCGGGCCGTGGGTTCAGCGCATTCAGCAGAGACGCCCACAGCGTCTGATAGCAAAGCAAAGCAAATGTATTTATATAGCGCAATTCACACACAAGGTAACTCAATGTGCTTTACATGATTAAAATCATTTCAAAACAAAGAAAAAAAGCATCTTTATAAACATTTAAAACAAATGAAAAACAATACAATTAAAACAGCGTACAGTGCAAGAAATATCATTTAAACGTGGAAATGCTCTAAAAACCATGGGAAAAAAGAAGAGTTATGAACCTGGACTTAAAAACATGCACACTTGGGGCTGACTTCACTTCTGTTGGCAACGTATTCCATTTGTGTGCAGCATATTAGCTAAATGCTGCTTCACCATGTTTGCTTTGGACTCTGTGCTCCACTATTTGACCTGAGTCTGTCAATCTCAGAGCCCTACTGAGTTTATATTCCATTAGCATTTCATTCATGTATTCAGGACCTACACTGTTTCGTGATTTATAGACCAGTAGCAGAATTTTAAAATCTTTTCTAAAGCTGACTGAAAACCAGTGTAAAGGCTTAATAATTGGAGTAATATGCGCTGACCTCTTTGTTGTGGTCAGCATTCTGAATGAGCTGCAGCTGTTCAATGCTCTTTTTAGGGAGTCCAGTCAGAAGACCATTACAATAGTCAAATCTACTTGAGATAAAAGCATGGATGAGCTTCTCCTGGTCTGCTTGACACATGCAAGGCTTCACGCTGGATATGTTCTTCAGATGATAAAAAGGCAGTTTTAGTAATTGATTTGATGTGACTGTTGAAAGTCAGGTCGGAATCAGAACACCAAGATTTCGGGCTTGGTCTTTGGTTTTTAAAGAGAGTGACTCTAGGTATTTACTAACAGCAATCCTCTTTTCTTTATTGCCAAAGACAATTGTCTCAGTATTGTTGTGGTTTAATTGAAGAAAATTTTAGCTCATCCAGATATTTATCTGATTTAGACGCTGACACAACACCTCAATTGAACTGTAGTCATCTGGAGACACTGCTAGATATAACTGTGTGTCATCTGCATAGCTATGATAGTGAAAATTAAAGTTCTGAAGAATTGGACACAAGGGTAGCATATACAGTAGCAGAGAGGATAACTTGAAATTTCCCCCCTCAATTTTGAAGTCTCATTTGCTGTACTTGTTTTTTTAATTTTTTTTTAAATCATCTGAATTTACCAGGGTTTGTTAACAACACTGTTAAATTTCATCATTTGATTTTCAGCTTCCAATTATGGTAGAGGCTATACACTCTATTTGAAATACCTTTGCACCGTTATAATGAGAACCATACTTGAGTTAAACCCTCATGAAAGAATCTTTTGTGCTCAGCAGCATACACAACTATACACGATGTAATTTATGTATTCCAAGGACAAACCGATTACCGCATACTGTTTCTATTTGGTGTGCGTATTTCTTCCTACATCAATAATGTTTTGTCAATCATTTGGAACTGATGCTATTTGCATGAACCACATGATGAGCTGGAATTCGTTAAATGCTGTAAAACTTGAGGATCGTTCTCAGGTTAGACCATCAGGGGGTCATTCGTGTTTAATGCATATTCTTGACATATTGCTGTTATAGCCAAAGTTGTTTCAGATACTGTACTTATCTTTACCATCATTCCCCCCAGTGTTTAGTTTCAAAGATGTGGTGGTCACTAAATGGACTGGCCGTGTGTTGAACTTTTAAGAGCAGCCCAAGAATGTGTTGTATCCAAAGCATCAGTGAAGGAAAGCCTACACAAGTAACACTTCAAAAGCAGCACTGTGGTTGAGATCAAATGAAGAAACATACATAAAATATTGAGTGAGTAGATTTTAACCTTCCATATCTCCACAAGGCATAGGGATGAATCCATTCCCCGCTCTCTGAACTTCATCACAATGGAGATAGGACTTCTTTCAAGTGTTGAGCTGTGTTGGGTGTTAAGTAACGCAAGGTCAAAGTCGGTGTTCATGTCAGATTGTGGAAATGTCACGCCCTCACCCTCCTCCCAGCTCTACAGTGAAGAAGGGTGTCAAACACAGAGTAGTGGTTAAGTGTGCTGCACACAGATGGATGTGTTGATTGTATGAGGAGCGCTCATGTCCCACACAGCCACACTCATTCGTAGCTTCGCTCTCAGACAGGTTATAATTTCTGTGTAATTGCCTCCATTAGCTTGAGTGGCTCTTGTGAAGCTGGAGTATGTTTTGACATATTGTGAGTACAGATAGTGGGGCACGGCCTTTGCAAGCTCTTCTGTCCTCTTTCTGCCTCTCTTCAAAAGACAAAAAAAGTGGTATTGACTTTATTCATTAGCATCCACAAATACATTGATCCTTTTCAGCAAATTGAGGTAAATTGTTGTTTTGTTAATTCCCCAGATTAGTCTGTTAAAATCAAAACTGCGTGGCCAGCATTTCTTCATACGGTGCATTTGGATTCATGCTGAGAATTTGCTTCTGCTGTTTATTTTTTAAATTCATTTTTAATTTTGTTCCCTGAGAAATAATTAGCAAAATGTTCAATAGAAGTCGTTTAGCCATTTTTTTGGCTCCCAGAAAAATCTTATTCATGTACTCGTTCTTTTCCACAAATATTGTTTTACAAATGTTATCATACATGCTTTGACCTGGTCTTGATTTTAGTCTTGACTTGCTCCCAATTTCTTAATGCCAGGCTTAACTTGGTCTGTAGTCCTCAGTGTGTCTTGGCTTGATGGTTTTTGTGGTTCATGTTGTCAAAAACTAAGGAGTACCTTTGATTTTTTTTCTTTTTTCTTTTCTTATCCCTACCAAAGAGGGTTTGTTTTTCTTATCTATATATGTCTATATGTTAGTGATAAGAATTACACGCAAAGGACATTAAGAATTTCTGGTAAAGTATGTGTGAAGGGTCATGCGAACAGGACAAAGTCATTTTATTTTTGCTCAGATTTTCTCAGTGGATAATTAATGTATTTCAATGACAAAATTCAGGCAAATGCAACAGGTTAGGTATAGATCCAGTTTAAGCCCGTTTGGCATTGGCACAGATCCTTTTTTTTTTTTTTTTCTTTACATGATCAAATATAAACTCTGCTGTCTACGTTGTAGGGATGGTTTCAATCTGTCCGCATGGTCAAAATTTCAAAAAGTTACAAAAAGAAGTGCCGCAGACTTCCCGTGAAACATTATAACATTCAAATTGCTCATTGTGTTAAATATGGCCTCACAATTTGTTTGTTTTTTAACCAAAAAAGTATCTCTGTAAAATTCATTACCACTTTTCACCTTTTGGTATTTGCGGCTGGATATGTCATCATTAGTTCAGCACGTATACAAAGAGCAGTCTGACATGCAAAACAAAAAGCTTTTCATTAAATGGAAATGCGATGCAGTTAATGAAAGAAAAAGAGCTTCATTCAAATTTCCTATGGCGGTTCCCCTACATGACTCCTCCGAGAGGAAAACAAAAAAAAGTCAAACCACAACATTGCTAAGGAACAAGTCATTATTTTTCTGCCACCCATTCATATCCTCTGCAGGAGTATGCCCTTCTCGACAGTGCTGATAGCGCCTTATCTGCTTCCATCGCTCACACAACTCCCCCGTATCACTCCAATCCTCCTGAATGGCGTTCTGCACTCTGTTCTCCGTGGATCAATGGCTCATATCAAGTATAAACCAATTTCCTTTACAAACTGCTCTCTGGGAAATAAAGAGACGCGGTAGCCTGCTGAACCATTGTTCAAATAAATATTTGAGAACTTTGATTTGTACTGAAACTCGAGATGCTGTAAAATATTGTGGCTGTCCGATGAAAACTTCATAAGTCTATATTATGATGATTTTAGCAGTGTTGTGCTGTGTGTGCTGTAAAAACTATTTCTAAATAACAAATGATGAACAATAACGCAAAGTTTCTAATAATTATATCCTTTGGCCACCACAAGTGTCCAGCAAAATTCAATTGTATTAACGCTCGCTGGCAAACATGTTCAAACATTGAATGAAGCTCTTTTCCTTTCATAAACTGCACCACATTTCCCTATAATGAAAAGCTTTTTTTTTTGCATGCCAGACTGCTGTTCGTATACACGATGAACTAATTACGACACATGTACACATGCAACATTCAATAACGGCTATTTTGTTTCTGGTGTTAGTATTCTGCATTCTTTCATGCGGCAAAGCACTTCTATTTGGCTTTAAAAACAAAACCGAGACAGCAAAAGTACTTACATTCTGTACCTAAGTAGACGTACAGATACCTGAGTAAATAAAACATTCCTATAAGAGTAGAAGTACCGATTCAACTCATTTACTCAAGAGTTAAAAAATACAAACTCTGAAATGTGCTCAAGTAAAAAACGTTTTTCTGTCAGTTATATGTGTTACCCATTTTCATAACATGACACAATGGAAAGAAAACATTTTCTTCACACAAGTCAGTTTCTCTCTTTTGTCAACTTGCGTAGTGCTCATACTGAAAAGAAAAATCAAATCACTCGAGACAGCTTTGCTCCAAGCTACTGTAAATTCTGACAGGATAATCATGACTGAACTGACAACATTTCCTGCATGATCAAAACAACATAACAAAAAATGCTAAATTAGGTAATGATAACAACTGAACCTGTATTTTCCCACATTTTAAATGCCAGAAGATTGTGTATTTAAGGCTGGCATGAGACAAGACATTCGCCACAAACCATTTTTCACGCCGACGACATCATTTTTTAATTTCTTTTTTTTAATCTTTAGTAAGGCGTCATTGTTAATGCTCCCTGGTTCATGTTCCTCCATGTCGTTGCTGTCCCTTTTTTACGCCTTATACACTAAGTCCCCATGATCTCAAACAATCCAGTCAATCAAGATATTAAGTCTTTGGCTCTCTCTATTTCCGTCTTTTTTACATTGTGTCGTCTACAATTTACATTGGACACTGTCCGTGAGGCCGCACCTCTTCATCGTCTCGCCAAAGCGTCCCACGTTTGTCCTCAGGTAATTGAGTGTTGTCCACTGCTTTCGCGGCAGGTCCTGGCCAGGGGCATCGCTGGGGTCTTTGCTGTAGTGGTGCAACCTGGATTGTTCTGCTGCCTTCCATTCTTCCCTCAATCTTGCCTTAACCCAGGAAACCTTGCTGAATTCCGCTGGTGTTGTGCGTAGCAGTTCCTGCGGTTGTAGGGCGAAGGGATGTCGGGACTTAAGGCGATTGCGCCGAGGTCTTTCCGTAACGATCTTGTGGAGGAAATGGGATTCCCTCGTCTATGCCTTCCGATGAAGAGCAAGCACGGCTCCTTCTCGACTGACCGAGGCTGGAGCAATACCGACGAGGACAGGCAATTGATGAGTTGGAGTGGCTCGTACGCATCCGGAGACAGTCCGTAGGGCGTCGTTGAGGGCAGTGTCCAGCTTGTTCACATGTTGGCTGCGGCACCAAACTGGAGCACAGTTTTCGGTGGCAGTGAAGGTCAGGGCTGGAGTGGAGATGTGCGGTGTCTTTGTAGTTGCTCCCCATGTTGGTACCAGCTAGGCGAGGTATCAGTGCAGCACAGGCGGTGGTCTTCTTCTTGGGAGTTGGGACATTAGCATGATAAACCACGATGTTTATTTTGCAGGTTGCATCCTTAATGTTGAGGTGTAACAGTCTTCTCAACACTCAGCTTGAGGCACTAGTTCTTCAAGTACAAAGAATGCTCATGTCCTCTGAGAGACCACTGCTACCATGCAATGCTCTTATCTCAAATGTTTGCTCGCAAAGCAAGAAATCGGACAAACGATGGCTCATATCTCGAGGCACTACTGTAGATTTATCCTTTTCACAATTTCACACTGGTCTAAGGACCACTTTTGACAAGTCTTGGTCTCCCTGCCTCTATTGTCAAGACCAAAACTGTGGGGACAGCATTGCTTCACCAGTATGTTGGACGTTTGTTAATGTGGTGTGCTTGGCTTTAAAATGCATTTTTAATGCTGTTCTCGCAGGAATTATTTGGAAAATGTCGCTGCAAGAAAATAGAAATGAGGTTTTATCCAATTTGCAGCATTGTAATTTTCTTCACCTAGCTTGTGCTATATGGTTAGTATAGCACACCGCCAAACTTAAACACCGCCGTTGCTTTGTGTAACGTGCTGAATGACTCATAAAACAATTACGCTGAGGATGGAAGGAAAATCTGATGAAATGTGTTATTAACGGCACATTTCAGGAGCACGGCCAGGTTAAAGGATGTATTCGCTAGCTGCTGCCAGAGACATATGGGTAAGTTAATTCTCACTGAAAAGGTCTGATCTCCTGCAAGAATCGTTTTCTCTGAACCTCCCACTTAATGTTTTAACACTGTACTCCATGTAAATGCGCAGCATGGCTCTCATGAATACTGAGAGCTCTCCTTTGCACATGAATTGTCAGAGTGGTTGGAAATCATTTAATTCTTTGGAGATGGTGATTAACACATACATTCGTTTCAGGCTGTGCACCTCTTTGATGCTAGTGGAGAGAGAAACGCCACAAGAGGGAACGAGGAGGAAGATTGTACATTGCCACACACCATTACCGTGATGTGTGGCAATGCACGAGAAAAAAATAGCCTCAGTCAAAAGAACAAAAAGCACTTCACAGCTGTGACTGTGACTGTGCTGTGCAAACTCGTAATTATGCTCACATCTCTCATGTATCAACATATTTTTGCACTATTGTCAAAATAAATAAATAAATTGTACCGGCATTACCAGATAACTAGCAACCCTTTATTGCTCAGTGACTGTTTTTCTCAATGTCTTAACGTCTCCAAAGTGTTCTCTGTCAATTGGCTCTCCGTTGTCGTACTAGAGCGGCTCCAACTACCGGAGACAAATTCCTTGTGTGTTTTTTGGATATACTTGGCAAATAAAGATGATTCTGATCCTGATTGGCTCATATCGACATCCTGTTCACTTAAAAGCTGCACTCCTGAGCTGTTCTGCAAAAGTCCATGTACAGATTTATTGAAACGCACGAGGTATTTACAACATGCAGCGGTACTTTAAAGGTCGACCACAAACCATTACCATTTTCATAACATACCGTATGGGTGCATATGGTTTTGCGTAAGTGCCATTAATGAAAAGGCGGGGTCTCCTGCTCTGGAAGGAGTCTACAATAACACCACAAACAATTGAGACATTGGTTGTTCATTGCTTTATGTTTTTAAATAGTCACTACAGGGGTAAGATAAGTTGCTCAACATAGTAACTCATTTGCTTGGATTGCAAAACTTGAGTTTCCATAGTTGCTTGCTTCGTCGCAGCGGTCTTGCTCCGCCACTGGTCATCCTGGTCAACAAAAATGAATAAAAAAGCCATACTTGGCATTTGCTTGGGACAGAAACGCCTTCCAAAACCGAGTGATTTAACCCAACAAGCAGAGTTTGTGTTCTGGAAATCTTAAAAACTTTGTGGTTTTTGACGGAAGAATGTTAATCAGTCTAATACAAGTATTTTAGAAACAATAAAACACACTTTAGAAAGTCTTAACTGTAATGACAAATGAGAAGTGGTAATGAATATATGAATTGTCATACAGGTATACAGCATAATGAGATCAAACACTAATGTCGTGTTAAAATATAACACTGCCATTTGTTGACAAGCGACAAGCCTATGGCAGCTAACCAGTTGGCTAGCTACTGTAGGTCGCGTCTTGTGCTGGTAGCTAGCGTAGCATCTTCACTCAAACCGCACAAACAGACTCAAATGCACAAGAGACGAATGTGCACTGAATGTGACATTTATCACGACAGTTTGACATCCAAATTCGTACGACATGTAAGGCATATTTAAATGGAAAATATTATTTTACCTACACATTTCACATGCTTTAAAGCGTTCATTTGATCACTTAAAGGCGAAGTTGAGCAGTTTCTAGCAATCCCCTAACCACATGGAATTTACTGCTCCTTCAACGATAATATGCCGATACGGTCCTTTGGTTAAATATTTATTTTTTAAAGGTCATTGCCCATATACTGATTCAGAAGCCCGTCCTAAAGGGCATCTGGTCCTGAATGAAAGCAAGGTGAAGGTCATTTGTAGAATGCAGAATCCATCTGCACATATAATATGTCTCTCAAATGTAAACTTATAGTCAGATCATTCATTATCTTTGGCGACTTTACTTTTGGTCGTGCTCATTCCATCAGAGTTCCATCAGAGGACTTTGTCCTTCCCAAGTCAGAGGCTCTTCTCATCCATAATATATGGTTACTTAGTTATGCATAAAACATAATGTATTAATGTGTCAGATGTTTGCCTTTTGACTACATTTGTACAGCAAGGGCAATACCTTCATCATCATCAATCACCTCCTTTGCACCTTAATATTTCCCAGGCGGTTGCAGCAGTTCAGATGAGATGGATGGATGCATAGATATTGCTAATACATTGATATTGCTAATACAATGTGGGAAGTTTCTGTAACTTTTTTTTGTGCTACAATGTTTGGTAGACTACACCGATTTTATCGGCTTGATCGGTATCGGCCGATATTTAGCATTTTATGCTGATCGGCCGATCGGCTTTAAAGTCATAATTCGCCGATCCATTGATCGGCTCCGCAAAAGGCATTTATTCCGCATCGCATCGTGCACAGTATATTTCAATCCAAAAGCTAGTTTATTTTTAGCCTTGTCGCGTGTCTTTTGACGTAGTACTGTAAATATCTGATGGCCAATAAAGTTATGGGGAAAAAAAATTATAATAAAAATTTCGGCGGTGTGGGACAGACAACACGTCTGAGACAGACACCAAGTAATGCCCGGATCAGACTACAAGACTAATTTGCTCTTTCACGTTTGCACTTTGTCAGACTACTGCAATAACATCATGTATTCCGATACCACCGCATCCCGTTTTTTTACGATCATTGGGCTTTATCTTGTCAACTCAAATGCGACCAGATAGACTCGTTACCGTGGCGATGACACCAAGAGTGGATCGCTCTGACTGTATTATAAGGTCAAAATGGGGAAGAATGTGTGTTGGTGGTCACCGGTGCTCTTGAGAGGACGTTCGTTTAAGGTTTGCTTGAGGTATTTTCCCATACTTTTAATACGATATGGCTCACAAGCAGGCAACAAAAATGTTATGTAGCCTAACAAGCTAGTGCTAGCACTAACGGTTGTACGTAAACATGCCGCCGTTCAGTCGAATCATGCTCTAAATGTTTCAGTGTGGGTGAAGTAATTTAATTACAATAAAGTAATTTAATTACAGTAAGTTAGCACCCATAATTTCTGTCATGTTGTAATGTTGGTTTGACCTGACTGATTAGAATACATGACCTGACTAGAGCAGTGATTTCCAACCTTTATGGAGCCAAGCCAACATATTTTACAATTGAAAAATCTCACAGTACACCAACAAACAAAAATGTCATAAAAAGTGGATACATTAATTACTGTATGTACTTCCTGCCATCTAATAGAAAACCATTCACTACGCCTCACCGGCAGAAATAGAGGAACAAAGATACATTTATTGTAAATATATTTTTTGAGCAATTAAGTACACAAGTATATACAGTAAATGAACAGGTCATTTAAATAGACACATTGCTCCATCTTGTGATCGTTTTTTTAAACCCGCTTATCGGTGATCGGCCCCAAAAATCCTGATCGTGTGAAGCCTAATGTTTAGAATAGCATTTTGATGTTGTCCATATGCCGCTAGCATTAGTAAGACAAAACATCTTGGATGAATATGTGTGCATCCACTCTGGAGACTACTTTGGCTGACATTGGTTTTATGGTCTCCAGTGTTTTTCTTCCCTGTTCTGACATTAGCTTGTTGTCTATATCAGCAAACATACTGATGACAATTTCAAAACCCTGATGAATAGCTTATGTATGTGGCATCATATATAAATGTATCATGTTTAAAATTGTATGTGCTGTGAATCATTAAAAAAACAGCATATCATTTCTGATTTGGACTACAATTTAGGCATCAACATTTTTCAAAAATACATATTTTTTTATATTATTGTTGTTGTTATTATTATTATGTTTTCAAGAAAAAATATTAAACCTTCATATAATGTGACTGATCCAGGTCAAGCATCAACAGTACACTTTTTATGAGGTATTTAATTCGTCATGTGATGTTTGGCGCGCACCCTATTAAAGATATTCAAGTACCTGAAAAAATATATATTTAAAAAATATAACTGAATAATGTATTTAGAATTAAATAAAGGAAGTTACATTTTCTTTGACTACTACATTAATTTTAGGATTACTTTAATTGCAGTAACAAGGTGGCAAAACAATGCTTATGTTAGAGTTTTTGCTCACGATTACATCTGTGACATCTGTGTTAGCTGCAATGCTAACTGGTCAAGAACAAACTTAACTGTATAATTAAAAAGACAATCTTTGATATTAGTATGTCTTTTTCAGACAATATGAGTAACAAGGTTGCGTTTGTTTGAGTGACTCACCTCATTACGGCTGAAAAGATAGAAAAATAAAAAACCGAGAAGCAATGACTGACCTTAGGTCTACCCATGGTCACAGCAATTAGATTGATGATGTCATTTCTGCTGAGTCATGTAGCTCACTTTTACCCACTCTTCCTCAACAAGGCTAAACATGTTTGCTAACAGTTTCGTTGCCCTTAGATTAAGTGGTACTGATGCATACTTGGGCAGTTTCTGTGCCCTCAGTTTGTCTGATTTGGCCTTTCTTCCTTAAACTCGTCAACATGTTTATGAAATCACATCCCTACTCAGTTGCTTAAAGATTTTCAACCACACTTAACACTGCTGTCGTCAACATGAAAAAGGTCTTTATTAACAGAAACAGTCATTTAGAGTGGCTGTAGTCAAATATCTTAAAAAAAGATAACCTTGATCCAGGCGTCTTCGCTAATGACAGACCAATATGCAAGCTTCCTTTTATGTCTAAATAGTTATGACTTTGTGGAATGCAATGATTTATTTGAGAATTTTCAGTCAGGGTTTAGAATGCATCATAGTACTGAAACAGCATATGTAAAAGTTTCAATTCACTTCCTTACTTATCCTTTTAGGTCTTAGTGCGGCACCAGAAGGAGCTGCACAATGTCAATTGAAATTGAAGCAAAAAATGTCTAAACTGTTTAATTCTTTACGTTCTATTTTATCAAGTCATTACTGTATTTTTTTTTTTTATATAAAGTACAACATTGTGAAGTGCTCCTCTCTTTTTTTAAAAAAAAAAAAAAAAAAAAAAAAAAATCTTTTTTGTGTGGTGGAGGCTGGAACAGATTCATGGAATTCGCATTCATTTCAGTAGAGAGATGATTTGAGATACAAGTATTTTAAGTTACGAGCGTGGTCACATGACGAATAAAACCCTTATCTCAAGACACCACTGCATTTCCACTTAAAGACAAGCTTCATATGTCAGGGAGGAGCCTGGTTTGCTAGTGAACCCATGTGCATGGACAGGTGCACTTCAGGTGCATATTTTCAAATCATCATCAAGGCATGTATTTTTAAGGGTATTCTTGTAAGGTGGGTTTGAAATTATATAAAAGTATTGGTGGTATATTTACTGTTTCAACGATTAATATGATCAATTCTAATCATTATTAGGGGGGGTGCCAATTACTCGCGGTTTTTCGCTCAGAGCGGGCTCAGTGCTCTCACCCCTATATATTATTGGTATTGTACTCATTTCGAGTGTCTTCCAGTTGGATCCTCAAAATTTACACTGGCTCAGCCATGACATTGATGGAAACGTGCCAAAAGGAAGTAGTCGTGCTCAGATGGTTGGTATTTGCAGTGAAAAAAGGCCTGTGGATTAAATATCTAAAACGCCATGTCCATGATCTCGCCTTTAATCTTCTTTGCATTCAAAGTCAGAAGGAATAATATCAACTTTTTTTTTTTTTTTTTTTTTTACTCACAAGGCTTTTATTGCAACAATTACACAACTTGCACTAGCTTAGCTTTTTTTTTTCATAAATAGCCTGTGCTGAAACATTTCTGTGCGTGAGAGAAAAATCATTGACTCCTTCAGTTTGCACTCATCAATATCTGCGAATTGAGGGAATAAGAGAGAAAGAGGGTACGGCTCTACCTCCATCATGGCTGACCTGTCATTACATGTAGACAAACTGTGCGGGGATGATGGGGGACAAAGGAGGCGATTAGTTGCACAGAGTAGTGGTAACACACTCCCAGGGGCGCAGTAAGTCAGGCCGCTCAATGCGACCGGGTTCACAGAGCAATTAAGCCGGCCGAGAGAGTCAAAGTGGCTTAGCCCGATGCTGGGCCGCTCTGCACCACTGTTGAGAGCAGAGGGTCACTTTCAATCCCTATCAGTCTACCTGTGTGTCTTAATGCAGCCATCCACACTGCCTCCACCAGATGAGAACACAGCTGAAGGGACAAGCGGGGGCCACTGCAGTACATGGGAGCGCTTATTCGTCTCCCTGTCCTATAATTGCGCCTGACACATCCAGTGCCTTAGCTCCCAGATTGCCAGCAATACATATTTGCCTTTTCTTATTCCCTCTTTCTTAATGAATTATTCATAAGGGTTGAACAAGGGGCATAACAGAGCTTTTGCCAACAAGTAAACATACCAATAAAGGAAGAGATGGCGCCCCTAAAATATATCAATCACCCTTTGTAGAACAATTGCAGTAGCGGTGTACACACATACCGATAATCAGGCCAAATTTGAGCATTTTCCTTTGACGATCGACTTTGAGATGTCTGCAGAGATATTATGCTGTGGTGTGAGGTGTGATAAGAGTCATTTTTCTTCTCCGATCTGCTCGAAAAATGGCCGGGGCCGACATTCGTAAATGTGAAACTTGTTCTAAGATCGCAAATCCCTATGTGTGTGGTTAACGCCAAGTCGGGTTTGGTCAATTAGGAAGCGACCTATAGTTTGCGCTATTGCCGGACAGAGGAGCAACTGGTTGTGTTGACTGTTTGCATAATGTATCTCACAAGTCATTCACCACAATAAAAAAAAATCATGGGAAGAGTTTGCACATGCAATGTACGGTAGTTAGCAGATCAAATAACTGTTGGCATAGCTTCTTCTATTTCTTCTTCAATTCATACTTTTTCTTTGCATTTTCCACTCGACGTCTAGTTTGAGGGGAGGAAACTTGCAATTGTCAGTGGACATATTGTTGTATTTGTAATGTCCTGGTTTGGTTATCTTGAATAGACCCCACATTATAAGTGCAATAAGAACACACTTGTGGGGTCTCTTACTTTTTAAAAATCTGTTAAGATATTACACATGTATGTGTGTATCCCGATTTAGTATTCTGGGGTATGCGTCTTTCTGGGGTAAATCGAAGAAAACTTAATTATTGCTATAAGTGAGGCTGCTGCATGGACTGAATGCATTAATTCCTTCCTAACTAAATATTCCATTTTGTGCTACTGTTTGACCTCCATAGCTAGAAGAGTGCAAACATATTAATGAAATTGCCATTGTAGATACTTCCCATTTTACAAGAGTCCCATATATATATTACCCACGACTGCCAGGCAATCAGAAAAGCCAATAAAAACCTCAGTGTACTGGAAGCATTTTAACAGTAAGGCCCTTGGACAATTCTCAATCCTCAAAAGGTGTATTTTTGATTTACTTTTTTCCCCTCCCCATCCGCTACCAGACTGCAAGACAAGCAAGATTACAAGAATGAAGGCGGCGATGCCTTGAGGGGGAACAATTTCCAACTTACTAGCAGCGCATTCACAAGCTCTCTCTCACCTTGAGGGTCCACCGAGAAATCTGCGCTCCAATTTACAGCTTCCCCAAGAATGTGTGGGAGCCTGCCTGTCCTAAAAATGAGTTATTTGGAACATTTATTTAATTTGAAAGGAAAAAGGGTCCGCATCATCATCACAGGGCTATTAAAAAAAAAAAAAAAAAAAAAAAAAAAAAAAAAAAACAGACGTACTTCCTGAGCATATACAGTTTACTGCATCTCCTTGACTTTCAATTTACACCAATTAATTCTTAAGCTTCTCAATAGAATTCATGTATGTTAGAGTGGATTATTCCACACATTGGGGGTGGGGTCGGTTTATTAAAATTTAATCAAAGAGATGTTAAATTGAAATATGTTTTCAGCAATTCCAGCGGTACCACGGCCCATTTACCTCCCGTAAGTCACTCTATTCATCGTTCCCTTTTTTGACTCCTGTGTCTACTTATTAGTGTTTTCCCCCGTGTTCCTGCTCCACGTCATTCCTGCCGCCAAGCCAGCCGCCTGTCCACGCCACCGCCATTACCTTTCCTCAATAAACTGTTCATCATTTTACATTTGCCTCCGCCTGCTCTTGGATCCAGCTACTCCCCATACGTGACAGTCACCTGTCAGATAACTGATTTTGTAATGATCTGGAACTTTTATTTAACAACTCTTCTGTGAGAGCCCTGTGAAAAATTGGCAATAACAGAGACAATTCTCTTTAAAAGAGAATTGACTACAGTTCAATTGAGGTGTTGTGTCTGTCTAAAACAGATCAATAACTGGATGAGCCCAAATTTTCTTCAATTAAACCACAACAAAACTGAGATAATTGTTTTTGGCAATAAAGAAAAGAGGATTGCTGTTAGTAAATACCTGGAGTCACTCTCTTTAAAAACCAAAGACCAAGTCCGAAATCTTGGTGTACTGATAGACTGTGACTTTCAACAGTCATATCAAAATCAATTACTAAAACTGCCTTCTACCATCTGAAGAACATATCCAGAATGAAGGCTTGCATGTGCCAAGCAGACCAGGGAACGGTCATCTGTGCTTTTATGTCAAGTAGACCTGACTATTGTAATGGTCTTTGCAGCTCATTCAGAATGCTGCAGCTCGGGTTCTGACCAGAATAAAGAGGTCAAAGCATATTACTCCAATTATAAAGCCTTTACATTGGCTCCCAGTCATCTTTAGACAAGATTTAAAAGTTTTGCTGCTGGTCTATAAATCACTAAATGGTTTGGGTCCTGAATACATGAAAGAAATGTTAATGGAATATAAACCCTGTAGGGCCCTGAGATTGACAGACTCAGGTCAAAGAGTGTAGCACAGAGTCCAAAGCAAACATGGTGAAGCAGCATTTAGCTATTATGCTGCACACAAATGGAACAAGTTGCCAACAGAAATGGCACAAGTTCCATTTGTGAATATTTTTAAGTCCAGGTTAAAAACTCTTCTTTTTATTTTTAGAGCGTTTCCAATTTTAAATGATATTTCTTTCACTATAAGCTGTTTTTTTCTTAAATTCTTTTAATCATGTCAAGCACATTGAGTTACCTTGTGTATGAAATGCGCTATATGAATAAATTTGCTTTGTTTTGCTTAAAACAAGTGAGTGAGCTACTGAAATGGTTTTGTAGTCGTCGTCGTCGTCCCCCAGGCAAAACATGATGTTGTGCTGTGTTACTTCAGTCTTTATGCCTGAAGTAGGTGACCTAAACTAATAGCTTTGACTACCATCGGGTCAAAAGAGAATGACGGGGTGTCATTTAGTCACTTCCATCTAATCATTGTCAGTGTCCCCATCAGCAATTAAGATGAAAAAAAAAATCAAAAATGAATTATTTTCTATATTTAAAACAACAGTGAGCATCCAGGTTAATCCTAAACTGGACTATCACCATTTGTCTAAAAAATTCACAGGCGAGGGGAATCTGTTTCCAAAAGTCCAAAAGTAGTGACGGAGCTGCCCAAGCCACAAATCATAAAAGCGGTTAAGGCATGCCATCTTTATTTAAAGAATAATGTCTGCAGGCCGTGTGTCTGTCCCAACACTGCTGACATCAAAATGATCAATGACAGTAGATCAGCCCCATGGGAAGTGTGTGATACACATCACATGATTAATTGCTTTGCCAGCTGTCATGAACTGTACTGGACCAGCCCAGCGAAGGCTTCATAAATCATCAGCATTCTGACGTGAAGTTTTGTGCACTTTATAAAGGCTAACATTCAGCATGCTCAACTTCTCTGCCTTTTGATGTCTCGGGGAACATTCTAAGATCGAAGTTTGCCTCCGATTTGGGTGGTTTAAATAGTTACTGTTTTCTCTTGACAGTATTCTTATTTAAAATGCCTGCAGTCTAATAATGAATTAAACATGAAATGCAAGAGTATAAGCCATCCCGCAGGAAAGTCTGTCATGCACTAATGAACGTCTCTTCAACCTGTAAGTGGTTCACTCTACAAAGAATAAATACTCCAAATCAAAGACGGCCTGATCGTCTGCCAGCGGCTAATAAAGTATTAGAGGAAGACGGACCGTTTACACAGCTAGCTGACATATGGCAACGTAGCTGCCCCCTTGGCATTTTTCTTTACTCAACAACCACTCAAGAACATCCAAATTACATCGCATCTTAAATAAAATATAAGGTATGTCCTTGGAGGTGCGCCTGGCCGAGTGACAATTTGATGGCAGAAAGTCAGTTTATTATATAGTTTGTCATATTCTGAAGTTTGCGGACATGTGTGGTGCATGTTAAATGTATTGCATTGATAAATATGTATTCCATTGATAAATATGTGGACAGCAGCCATCAAACCCTCTGAATTATTGTACAAATCAATGCATTGGATGTATTATTCATTTTATTACTTTTTTTAAAATCACCACTGGCTGGCACAGCTATGGGTGGGTTGGGCACACAAACGATCGGGGGTGTGGATAGACATGAGGTCTGCGGGCGTATTAAAGTCGCCAGCGGTTATCACCAGCTCATTCTGTATTT
Source organism: Phycodurus eques (assembly GCF_024500275.1). Lineage (NCBI taxonomy): Eukaryota > Metazoa > Chordata > Actinopteri > Syngnathiformes > Syngnathidae > Phycodurus > Phycodurus eques. The sequence continues at coordinate 23,496,147 of NC_084537.1, read as the reverse complement.
AATAAGTGTACCCACTCACACCGGTCAAGAGCAGTGACAATGCTCCAATCACACACGAATCGCTGCGATTCCGCCGAGACGTCTCCGTGTGATGCTGTCATTGCTCCACATTTAAAGGGAGTGAGAGGAGCCGATTTGAACGGCGGCGAATGAAGTCGGCTGTAAACGCTCGCTCCAGGCATCTAGTCCAGGGAATACGTTTATTCAATTTAAAAGTGCATAACTAAATACCTGCGATTCAGGTTTTCTGCCTTAAAATTTTGTCCAGTGAACCATTTAGGAATTTTACACAGCATGATTTATATGCGGTGTCGCAATTACAACCCCAATTCCAATGGAGTTGGGACGTTGTGTTAAACATAAATAAAAACAGAATACAATGATTTGCAAATCATGTTCAACCTATATTTAATTGAATATACTACAAAGACTATATATTTAATGTGCAAACTGATAAACTTGATTGTTTTTAGCAAATAATCATTAACTTGGAATTTTATGGCTGCAACACGTTCCAAAAAAGCTGGGACAGGGTCATGTTTACCACTGTGTTGCATCACCTTTTCATTTAACAACATTCAATAAACGTTTGGGAACTGAGGACACTAATTGTTGAAGCTTTGTTGGTGGAATTCTTTCCCATTCTTGCTTGATGTACAGCTTCAGCTGTTCAACAGTCCGGGGTCTCCGTTGTCATATTTTACGCTTCATAATGCACCACGCATTTTCAAAGGGAGACAGGTCTGGACTGCAGGCAGGCCAGTCTAGTACCCGCACTCTTTTACTACGAAGCCATGCTGTTGTAACATGTGCAGAATGTTGTTTGTCATTTTTTGGCTGAAATAAGCAGGGGAGTCCGTGAAAAAAAAGACGTTGCTTGGATGGCAGCATATGCTTCTCCAGAACCTGTATGTACCTTTCAGAATTAATGGTGCCTTCACAGATGTGTAAGTTACCCATGCCATTGGCACTAACACAGCCCCATACCATCACAGATGCTGGCTTTTGAACTTTGCGTCCATAACAGTCCGGATGGTTCTTTCCCTCTTTGGCCAGGAGGGCACGACGTCCACAATTTCCAAAAAAATTTGAAATGTGGACTCGTCGGACCACAGAACACTTTTCCACTTTGCATCAGTCCATCATTAGATGAGCCCGGGCCCAGAGAAGCCGGCGGCAATTTATACATTGATATCCTTTACACATTAATGTCGGTTTTTGATGCAGTGCCGCTTGAGGGATCGAAGGTCACGGGCATTCAATGTTGGTTTTTGGCCTTGCCCCTTACATGCAGTGATTTTTCCAGATTCTCTGAACCTTTTGATGATATTATGGACCGTAGATGATGAAATCCCTCAATTCCTTGCAGTTGTACGTTGAGGAACATTGTCCTTAAACTGTTCGACTATTTTCTCCCGCACTTGTTCAAAAAGAGGTGAACCTCGCCCCATCTTTGTTTGTGAATGACGGAGCAATTCAGGGAAGCTCCTTTTATACCCAATCATGGCACCCACCTGTTCCCAATTAGCCTGTTCACCTGTGTGATTTTCCAAACACGGTCACACTAGTAAGGAGCCACCTGTCCCAGCTTTTTTGGAACGTATGGTAGCCATAAAATTACGTATTGTAGCCATAAAATTCTAAATTAATGATTATTTGCTAAAAACAATAAAGTTTATCAGTTTGAACATTAAATAGCTTGCCTTTGTAGTGTATTCCATTAAATATAGGTTGAACATGATTTGCAAATCATTGTATTCTTAACACAACGTCCCAACTTCATTGGAATTGAGGTTTTACATTTAATCTGTAGTAAATTATGTTTGTTTAAATTAACTGGAGCAATTTTCCCTAAGTACCCTGGTGATTGTTTATAGATACTATTTTTACAGAAACCTTCCCAATTCTCATCTCATTTAAATGCAGTTCAAATTCTATTACGTTTTTATCCGTTTGCTTCCATGCAAAGGCCACAATTAGTCTCTTTAATGGCTGCATTAGTAAGACGGGCCACTGGAGGAACATCTTGGGTATCATTACACACCCACCCACCAACCACCTGCACACACTTTACTGTATGTATGCAGTTCATTACTCGCACATTTACGTGTCCGTGCATATGCTGAAAGGACAGCAGCAAAGGGCTAGAGGTGAGTATTTATGGGATAAAACAAGCCCTCCATCACAAGACACATTATCAGCAAAATGGATGGGGGAATATAAAATTCCGGCTGGCTTGGGGATACAATCCGGCCCGCAGGATCAATTTGAATGGGAAGAAATACAAAAGACATTGTAGTGGTGGGGACTAAGGGTGATTTTGAGAATTATTATGCTCTTGTAAGAAATGGAATAATTATAATTTCTTTATACGTTTATTCAATTTAAAAGTGCATTACTAAATACCTGTGACTCAAAGTTTCCTGCCTTAAAATACAATAACTGTGATCAGTTATGATGCACAAATTGTTGATGACAAATTGAAGCAACTTACTGGATTCTCAAGAAATACTTTTTTGTCAAATGATTTTAAGAAATTCGTTAAATATAAAGATTTATCCTAATTTATTTTGCATTTAAACAAAAAACTTTAAAAATGATTTATTATTATATCAGTTCTGGTAAGATTTTAGTGATCCTGTCCCTTTGACATCAAATTTAGATTTATGCGGCCCCTGAACTACAATGAGTTTGACACCCCTGGATTAATTTGTTGGGATAATAATATAAATGTACAGCAATTCAAAGAGGGCCTTCACACCAACTGGTGCTCGGGCACTAAATATAAATAGAAAAATCTAATATATATGAAACATTTATTTTGATCAAATGGAACGACAGAAAGCAAGCAAGGTTTTGTTAATGAAAAGAAAGTTATGCATGGTAAACAGGAGACTAGGAAATTTTGTTACATATGCTGAAGTTCATCTTTTCTCAAAACCCTCTACTTCACTGCAACCCAGCGACAGGTTCAGTCAGCCAGGGCAAGGTCAACAACACTCACGGAAACCTCAAGACACAAGTCTGTGCAAAAGTGGTAAAACGCAATTTCAAAATCCCAGTTATACCGATATGGGCATATTTTTCACTTCACAAGGTTAATTGCTGGACACAAGAGCTCTTTTAATTCACAACAACTTCCTTTCTCAGTGTTTCTGCCCCGGAGACTGCAAATTTTCACCTAATACTTATGTATGGTGAATGATGAAAAATTCAAGGTTAGAGTAGAAATGATTGTAAAAGCAGACTGCAATTCTCAAATACATGTTTCATGATAAAGACACTTAAACATACTTTTCTCCAAAATTATTGGAGCCATTGATGGCAATAATAAAGGCTTTCATGGTGGCAAGACTGAGCATGGAATGGTTCATTTCCTTTACTCCTATGCAGTGGGGGTTCCTGAAGTTTACAGCATGTGCATCCCGCACAGGGTGGCACTACTGGTGGGGGGTGGGCCTTGGTGGGGCGGTGGGTGGGGGGTGGATTGGTGGGGGGAGGTGTTGGCAACACCAACAAAAACCCTGCTATTTTATATTTGGTGCCTGAAACAGTTTATACGTAATGGCATGAGCTCATTAATATTGGTCTTTGTATAGGAAATGTCATTGGTAGTCATATCGCGTAAGACTGCAGGAAAGCTCGCACCCAGTAGAGAAGACGTGCGTTGTAAAGCATGTTCACACATAAATACCGCTTGTTTGCGCTGCAGGTTAAATAGCTAGGTTAAAGGCTGACAACAGACCTTGAGTTGGTGTTTGGAGTCACTAGCGAAGAATGTGATATCAGCCAGCAGACGCCAGCGCTCACATCAGTACACTGATGCCGTTGCCACCAAGGACGTGAAGCGAGCTTGGAGATGTTCGCAATAATCTATAGCATCTTAACATCTTAACAAAGAGCCACCTGGGAGACATATTGGACACCATATAGAAGAAAAATGATCGCTGTTGTGGTTTTGTAAGGAACAGCAACCTAGTGCTATTATCACAAAATACATGTAGTTTGTACCGCTGTTTGCCATTCACCAACACAATGCAACAGTAGTCTGCAACTGCATTCTGTCACTTAGGAATAGAGAGAATAGAAAACTGTCATACTAGCAGCAGGTACTATGTATGTATATATACTATGTATGTGCCACAATAATGGCATCCACAATCTGAATTATAAAACATAAGTTACAGTGTCTGTCTTCTTCAACCAATGAAGACACATTTTGTTTATGTGTATTTGTATTGTCCACCAGAAATGTTCTTTAAACTCGTAGAACTATTCAAAATAATAGCAGTCCAACTTGACAAACCAGATGATTCACTGTTTTAGGTTGAAATTGTATGATACTTGGCAAATAACCAGTAGGCGTAGTAACCAGCGGATCCAGCATTTCTAATATGCGTGCCCCTGAGTCTGTGCAATTGAATAATTCATTGAAAGGGCAGCGTTCAAAATAATAGCGGTGTAGTCCTATTAGTGAGGTAATTTATTCAGTAAAAAAACAGGTGTCCATCAGATGGGCCTTAGTTAGGAATGAAGCCAGCACATCTTGTGGGCGCATTTCCCTCTGAAACCCTGTGAAAACAGGTTCTTGTAGACACTTTTCAGAAAACGAGCGCACGCTGATTAAAACAATGATTGGAGAGGTGAAAACGTATAAAGAAGTTCAGGAAATGATAAGATGCTTCACTAAAATTATCTCCAATGCTTTAAAATGGAGGACAAAACCAGAGCGATGTGGAAGAAAACGGAAGACTGCCATTCGAATGGATCACTCACTCACTCACCTTTCTGCTAATGATTAGCTCAAGGATGATCAAAGACTGTGACTGAATCTCGCAATCGCAAAAAGCCCCAGTAAAGTTCCTCTGTAAAACAAACAAACATCTGAAGATGTGCAGTTTGCCAAAGAACATATTGACTGACCTAAAGAGGAACAGAAACAGTTTGTGGGCTAATGAGAATAAGATTGTTCTTTTTGGGTTCAACGGCCACAAGACGGTTTGTCAGATGACCTCCAAACACTGAACTCAAGCCATGCAACATTCAAAAGACATTGAATCATGATGGTGCAAGCATTATGATATGGGAACGTTTCTCTTAGTGCCAGGTCTATTTACCGCATAGATCAGTTTGCATATATCAAAATACTATTCACTGCCAGCCTTCCCAGCTAACATGGATATTTGACTTCTAAAGCCGTCAATGGCAGTGAATGTGTTAATTAAAGATATCATGTTGCCTTATGGGGGGCACGGTGGACGACTGGTTAGAGCGTCAGCCTCACAGTTCTGAGGACCCGGGTTCAATCGCCGGCCCCGCCTGTGTGGAGTTTGCATGTTCTCCCTGTGCCTGCGTGGGTTTTCTCCGGGCACTCCGGTTTCCTCCCACATCCCAAAAACATGCATTAATTGGAGAAGCTAAATTGCCCGTAAGCATGACTGTGAGTGCGAATGGTTGTGTGTTTCTATGTGCCCTGCGATTGGCTGGCAACCAGTTCAGGGTGTACCCCGCCTCCTGCCCAATGACAGCTGGGATAGGCTCCAGCATGCCCGCGACCCTCGTGAGGAGAAGCGGCTCAGAAAATGGATGGATGGATGTTGCCTTATGCTGAAGAGGGAATGCCCTTGAAATTGGTTTTTCAACAAGACAAGGACCCAAAAACACCATGAAGCGAGCAGCCATCAAAATTCAAGTTATATAGTGGTCATCCCCTCACCTGGGGTGACATCAAAAATGCTGTTTCTCAAGCAAAACCAAGAATGTTGTCAGATGATCCCGGCCTGAAATTCATGTTGACAGGTCATGTCACTGCAACACAAATGTGAAACAGTGGTTACACAATTAGTTTAGTGAGTAACTGGAATGCTAAATCCTAAAAGATTTTTCATTTTATACAGGAAATATTTGAGTTTGGAAAGACACATGTAGACACTGGTATTTTTTAACAGCCCAATATTATAGTAATAGTAATAAATTGATACTTTTTCCTTCAGTTTTCAATGCAGAATCTAATGTGCAGTGTTCCCAATGCATTGAAATGAAAAACTATTATAAGGGTTTTGAGCTTTACTTATGTTTTTAAACATGCTGCTATTATTTTGAACACACCTGTACATTCCCTTTTGATCAAACCCCCCCCAACCCCCACCGGCACCTTAATCGTAAACCATCATTAATTTGTTTTGATAAACCATGTAGTGACAACAATTGATAATGAGCGTCATGTTTTGAGAAAATGATTGATCATAAAGGTATATTTAAAATGAGCTTAGTCTGATTGATGCATGTGGGTAAAAAACAAATGAGAAAATTAGCCACATAATAGTGATGCATTTTTATGAAATAAAGACACGTGACAATGTGATGACATGCAAATGTAGTGGAACAATATGTCCTCTTTTGTTAGTATTGTTTTTTTTCAGTTTCCTCCACTGTTGTCTTTCCCCAGTGTTTAAATCGTTATCCACCCCATTCCTATTAGAAGCTGGTGTTTTCCCTCAGACCTTTGCCAGAATTTCCATCCAAGCATTCATGTTTCACAGCCAATTTGACTCCCCTTTTTCTGACCTTCCCTGGATTTATATCTTTTTAATATTCCCTTGTCAGGTTTTGTCTGTATCTGCCGAGTGCTTACTAGTGTGACCGTGTTTGCTTGTAACGCTGCCAGTTTCCTCAGTAACCAGTCCCAGTTCCCCGTGTATGTCTCGGCATCCAAGGTCATGCTTTGTGTGGTAGCGTTGCTCTGCTTTAAGCCTCTGAAATTTAATTTCAGTTAGAACTGGCGCTGTAAGCTTGCCTTGCCCAGAAAGAAATAATTTCTGTAACTAATTAAAGAACCAAAACTATCATGAAGCGAGAAAGATCAATTTCACACCATGCATATATTCTGGAAGTAAATTAAAACCTCTTTTAAGTATCGGGAACATAAAATAGAGATGGGAGATGAGCTACATTCAATCTCATTACCGCTTCCCCCGTGCTGACTAGATGGCGGCCATCCCAGCTGACGAAGGGTGACAGACAGGGTACGCCCTGGACAGATTGCCAGTCAATCACAGGTGGGATAAAGAAAGCTCTGGCCTCCCAAGTGAAGGAGACAGATGATCTTTAAAAATTCACTCAAAGTTTAGCAATCAGATGATGTCCTTATTACCCCCAAAGTCAAGTCATTTAGAGCAGCGTGTCTCTCGACTTTGATTGACGTAATCTGCGTAAGGGACACAAACAGAGCAGATGGCGGAAGCCCAGCAAGGATGTGGTCAGGTAATTTGTGTCCACAAGAGAGTCGTTCTCGTGAACTGAAGGAGGAAAACTGCCTTTGCCTTATTGAGAAAAATTCTCTGAGAACATTCTTCTGAAAGCAGACGACCAAAATTAGATTAAGCTGATGGAAAAGGTGTCGAAGCTAATGCTTTGGCTCGTTAACACTGTGGGTTCTCGGTGACCAAAAATCTACCCGCAGCCCACATGTGGCTGCCATTATAAGAGGCCTTGCGGTTTTGTAAGTCAGTGACCCCCAACTGCTGTGATGAATCAAGAAGAAGGAAATGTTCTCCCAAAATATTTAGTTTGCCTTTGCTCTGTTGCCTGCTATTAAATGTCTTAATATATGGTCTCCGGGTTCCTGTGAAACCCAGAACTTGTTTTGCCGGATACATTAGCGCACAACATCTTGAACCGTTGGGATGCATTTTCATAGTGTTGTTTTACTAATCTTATTGGATTCAGAGTTTAAATGAGTCTCTGTTTGGAGATATAAGATATGAGTATATGTTTATATTGTAATCAACCCTTTCTAAATGAATGAGGGGCAGGGGGGGGGGGGGGGGGAACAGAAGCACCAATCTTACCTTTTTGAGGGACACTTCTACATGGCAAGTTTCCTCCAGGTTGCTTGAGTACTAAATGTATCATTTAAGATGGCACATTTATATTTGACATTTAAGATTTCTGAGACCCTTGTCTCATTCGTTCCAGCAACTCTGAAGTGGTCTTTTAAATACAAAGAAAAGTAGCTGGACATTTTGGCAAGGTAAAATAAAGTTTTTTGAAAGCCAAAAGAGAAAAGTCAAATAACTATAACGTTGATAAATTGCTTCAAGATGGGGTTAAACAACAGTAAGTTCCCAACAAGTAACAACATTCATAAGACTCAATTAGTTGAGTGATTATTAGTCACATCCCTAAAGGTTTTTAGGTTTTCATCAGCCTGGGTTGTTTTGTTCGCATGGAGTAGGAATACGTAACGTAACAGAGGGCTGGGCCAATCCGACATTGTCCTTTAAGTCAATAATGGATCAAATTGAATGACTTTTAAAGATTTAAAGATTTTGGCATATGTTGGTGATCGATATCGATCGCGGTCGCCAGACCTTGGTGGAGCTCTACGCTGTTCTGAGTTTCATGCTAGTTTGCATCTCAACAGTTTTATTCTTTACCAGCGACTTTTTGGAACTGTACCACCCTCAGTGTGGGTTTTGCTGAATCAGAACCACAAAATATGCAATATGTCTGCATTCAGATTCACATCCTCAGTTCTTTGATTCTAATCGACGAGGACTCAAAGTTGGATGTTTTTTGCTGAGTTTCCTTTTGGTTGGAATTTGTCAACGCAGTATTCCCAAGGAAACCCAGACCTTAAAAGTTGCTCATGTGAACAAGGATTGTGAAACTGTCCAAACAGCTCACTAACCTGCAGAGCATCCAGTAAGGCGACACTGGAAGAGCCTCTTGCCATCAGATATGCTCTGCTAGCAATCACAGCCCACTGAGTCACATGCAGGCCTGTGGAAAATGTCAGATAAACATCACACTGGGAACGAGCTTCCTCTCCCGTCTGTCAGAGTTAAGTGGGTTAAGAATAGCGCCAGAGATGGAGCTGCTTATTTTAAGTGACACCTGGAGTGTCCAGAGGTCAAATGAAATATACAAGGTTAGAGGAGACGAACACTGTGCTGAGTAGGTCAGATGACTGTGGTACGGTTTGCACAAGCGCTATGTCTTGTGTTATTCTTCCAACGTCACTGCTGTCATTCTGTATTATGTGCAAGTGAAAAATCTATGAGAAACACAGGGACTGAAACCAGAGCCAGGCGCTCACAGAGTTCTGCAGCAGGAACGCTGCATTAGAACTGAAGTCGGGCCGCTCTCAATCATCCAATTCACACCCTCGCACAAGCGGTCACAAAAAAACTTGTCGGAATTTCCTGCGAGACTGCACCAAACGCAGTTAGGAACAGCTCTCGCTCCAGGAAGGTATTATGAATCACACAAGTGCAGCTCTGATATTTCATTTATACTCCACGTTTCTCTCCTCATCGACCGGAGGGAGAAAGTTGCCTGTGTAACATCTTCTGCTGTGTCCTGACATAATCCACCGCCCTGCATGTTACACTTACTCTTAATAGTTTTGTATTGTATATAAAAAAAGCTACTTAATAGTTTAATATTTAACTTTTGGGGTTCATCATGGGGCACTACAGGTAATAGGGAGTGATTCCGAACACAGCGTAGCGTTTTTACTCTGGTGAACGTGTTTTAAAAATCCTCAATGTAAGCGGTTGCTCCTCTATTTGTGTTCGGCAACATTGCGAGCTTCAGGCCGCTTGGTAATCGGCTATTGTTCCGTTTCATATCACAATCACAGAGTCGGTGGCTCGGCCGAACTCGGGGTTGACCACACACACAAAGATTTGCCGATATAAATATTGAACAGGTGTGACATTTACAAGCGTCGTCCCTGACCCTTTTCTAAACGTGTCGCGGAGGGAAAATGACTCCACACCACAAGATAACTGGTCAGGATAATCTTTTCGAGACATCCGATAATCAGACATTTGCTACTTTAATCAGAACGGAGGAAAAATGATCAAATTAGGTCCGATTGTTGGTGTGTACCTTTTCTTCCTTTCATTTTCTCTTCTTTTCAATGCACATGAACACCTCAAGTGCTAAATTTCATCTCACCGGCACCATGACAACCACATGACGCGCACGGATGACGCAATGACACGAGCTTGATATTCACTTGGTCGTAGCCAAGATTCAATGCAAGCTCCATTGTGCAGTGAAGTGAATCGATGACCCAGCCCTTTTTACGTCGTTCCACGTGGCTTGCTTTCGTCTTGTGAGACTGGAAAAGGCTTAATTATTACGCCACCTTCGTTAATTGCCGTGCGCATGGCTGTGCCACCTCTTCCGTCGCCTTCCTTGGTGGTCACGGCGACGGTGAGGGTTTGGCGGCGAGTGCTGTCAGGTCGTGACGGATCCAAGTTGCAGCGGTTTGCTGGCTGCGGCACTAAGGCGCAGTGTTTAATTAGCCCTGCTGTGCTGCTCCTGTTTATTTCCCCAGTGGCACTGAGTGGCCAGAGAGAGCGAGACGGAGCGAGCGAGACAAGACAATCGTCATGCACACATAGACTTATACACACCATATAGAAGTATAGCTTATTTACATTTGCCCCAAAGCACAGAGCTGCAACACCCAAGACCCAACATAAGACCAGACTAGACTTTGCTCTTTTCATTTTCTGCCAAATGTCATTCCTTGCCAGTTCATCTCATAGGTCTCATCTCCTATGATCTCTTCTCTCTTTAAATTTACAAAGTAATGCACTGTGATATAAAGTTTTCACAACTCAAATATAATAAAAAATGTTTGTTATTTGCTTTTTGATGGCTGAGAATGACTTCGAATAGAGTACTAAACGTCCTGCCGTCAAATCGAGTACTAAACTTTAACGGCAGTTGTGGCCAAAGTATGTCCTGTCACTGAGCATGAACATTATTAAGTCCTGTAGTATTTGTTGTGTTAATTTAGCAAATGTTTTCCTCAATTCTTTTTAAAACATTATTTTATTAATTGGTAACCCATTAAAGAGTTTGTAAAGGGACATAAAGGTTTGAAACACAACAGCGAAGTGTTTTTAACAAGCTTGCCAAATTTGAATGAATAAAACAATTGCCAAGTATATAAAATAAGGCTCCAAAATCAAGAAAAATATGGGGGTCAGGGGGGCGTATGAAAAATATTCACCTGTTCGAATACGTGATCGGCAAATTTACAATAAATTTTATTACATTGTAAATCCATTGGTCAGCGGAGTGTGGCCCTGTGCGTTCGCACTCTTCTCGTGCTCCTTTAGTGCGAACAATATTTGTCGGAAGTGTAGCTTATTTGGCATCACGGAGGCGACTTCGAGGAGCCGTGGTAGGACGGTGGTGTTGAGCCACGCTAGCTAGCCAGCCCCAGTTATCTTAGTGCTTAGCATTCTCCAGTAGTTCCCAAGCAGCGCTGCCAATTTTCACACGGAGTCATCAACAAATGTTATTGTGATGGGTTGTTAAGGTCTAAATCTATACCGTAGGCCAAACCTATACCGTGTATACTACATATACTGCGCACCGAGGTTGAGCCTCTCCCAGCAGACCCTGGGATTGGTTGCCAGCCAGTCACAGGGCACATATGAAGCAAACAAACATTCACAGTCACAATCACATCTGTGGGCATTTTAAAGTCTCAATTAACCCAAGAAACGTGTTTTTGAATGTTGGAGGAAGCCTTAGCATGTTGCTTTTGTTCAACTATTTGACATAGTTTGCTTTTGTTTAACCTCCTTTATAAATGACCTGGCTCATCTGTCCCTTTTAAAATTCGAGCACAACTTTTTGCCAACCCTATCCTAAAATCAGGATTTCATGATGGTGAAGATTAAACTCCCGGACCTAGTAAATGTTTCATATAATTGTACGTGCATCCACACCCCCAAAACAAAAACAAAAACTTGTCAGAAGTTCTGTTAGACCTGTGAGTTTCTTGGCGTCCTTGAGGTCATTGAGTTTTCCTTCAAAGATTAGCTGTTGGATTTAAGTGAGGCTCCAGTGAACTAGAAGAGAATTACTGTTGATCGCCCCAAGGTCTCCGTGTGGTGGCAAGAAGCTTCAAATCAACCAAGTGGAGCGATGCGAGGAGACGGATAAACCCTAGAACATCCTGTCAGACAGACACATTCACCTATAGTATTCTACATTGTCGGAGCTGCTAATGGTGCACAAATAGAGGGATAGTATGTTCTCACAGCAGTTGGGGGATCAGTGCCTTGCTCAAGTGAACCTGGAAAGGTACTGGACTCTTTGTCAGCAAACCTTGAATCTGGAACTGGGCATATAACGTGCAAATAAAGCCTGTTATACGCCTACTTCCAAAAAACTCTGCATGGTGACTAACTCCAATACTCGATTAATGAAGGACTGCCGTTCCTACGACACCTACGACCCAAATTTGTACTCAAGTCTGAACACACACAGTCTCACTCAGTGCCTCCAGTGTTGTTGTCCACAAGTGGAATGTGGTTAAGTCGCAATGACACGATTAAAGTAATACGTTTTACATGAGAAAATGTACAATTTTTCCACACACCGAATGAAATTCCATTCGGATTTGACTTGATTAGATTTATTCCGATTGAGGTGTTTAGATGGAGCATTTTCATTTGGTTTGGGCTTCTAAACTGATTGTAATCGGAATAGAAGGCTCAATGTAAACCCCCCCCCCCCCTTATAGAAAGTTTTTTCCTATAAAATGTACATACACATGGAAATAATTCAAGAGTCACACATCTTTAATATGTTTTGTTTACTGTCTTGTACACGGACGAAAAGAAGCAAGAAGGACGTTGAGGAATTCGTTTGAGGCACAGCGTTGTGCAAATATCAGCCGGATGTGGATTTCGCCTCGTCTCCATCACCTGTGATTGAGTCATCAGACTCACAAATCAGGGCGGCAACAGAGAGATGGCCCAGCGGGACGTAAAGGAGAAATATTTGCGTGCAACGTTACGCTGACTCCTGAGCATCGGAATGAGACGCACAATGGCAGCTTTATTGATGTTATTAATGTGTTCTAGACAACTTAATTTGTCTGTCACTGCGCAGGCTTCGCTGGAAAAGATGGAGATTAGCGTCGTGACCCATCCCTCTCTCCCTTATACATCCGGCTTTGGTGTTTTTCTCGAAATGCGTACACGTCTGTGACCGTGAACCTGGATTAAGCAAAGGTCCTTGGCAGACAAAGAGATGTCGAAGAAAGACGCTTCTTGCTATAGTGCCTTGAACTGGAACATTTGGAGTAGGATTCTGAAAGATTACTGCCGATGTATACTTAACCTGTTCATGGGGAAGGGATAGGGGAAGGGGAAGGGGAAATCTATTACCGGGAAGGGAAGGGGAAATCTATTACCGAGGACAGGCGTGATAAATTGATCATCGATTATGAGGAATTTCAATAATGCAGCGCTTGAATCAACAAGTTTGTGTTGAGTCGTCTATATATTGGCAGTGGCGGTATCTTGGATTTTACAATTTGCCAGCATACGGGCCTGACTAGTTGCTGACAGACAGTAAATACAAAAGGGCAATCTCTTTATATGATTATACCCGGCAACTAATGTTTATTCCTTTTAAAAATAAAACAAAAAAAGGTGGTGTGTTTCCATTTTGAAATGGTCCCAAAATGACCTACCCATACGGTCCCAGTACGCTGCAGGTGCGTAGATTAGTTCATAACATGCTGTTGTCCGCTGACAGAAAAAGGGGTATATGCGCAGCCAGCTTCCGCGTTCGATAAAACGGGTCAAAGCACTTCCTTCCGGCACAAGTAAATGGCCGAGCCCTACGGCAGAAGACTGGGACAAAGAATCCGGAGGAACATTAAACGTACACAAGATGTCTTCAAGAGTTACCAAAGAGGACAATATCTGATGTTTCGGCTTCGTTTGTGTACACATCCATAAAGATGTTCGTCTTCAAACCATCATGTCCTTAATGCGCGGTTATGCTCGTTATCGCAGCATGCACAGGAAATCCGCCAAGCTGTTTTCCGGAATGTGAAGAAATGAAAAGCATCATTTGGAAAAAAAATACTGTATAACTGTATAACTGAACTGTATAAACTTGGATTCAGCAATTATTGGAAAGTTCGCACCACAAGCCACTACTTTCCCCCCCCTAGCTTTAACCCCGTTATAGATTTTTAAAAACTCACACTTGTTTTTTTAAATATCAGTGCATGAGGTTAAAGCATTCCAAAACATTTTGTTGGGCAGATGCTTGTAATGATCAGCAACAGTCAAACTTGCAGTTTGATTGTTTTGGATGGGCAATTATATTCAACAACGCTCCCAGTGCTTCTTCATCTCTGTGTTTCTTGTCTGGCAAACAAGGCCCATTGTTCATTTCCTTTTTTCTTTTCTCCGCCTCGCCGGAGTGCAGGACAACCGTGTTGGCAGGGGAACTGAGCCAAGTGTGAGCAAACAGCCTCAGCATGATCAAAGCTGCTGAGTGGATGAGAACACAGTGTACAGTGTGGAGCCAGGTGAGAGGTGAAGTTCTCCCACACTGCAGTTCACCAGATGAAATGGAAGCACGGCGTATTACGGTGGTCTAACGTCAAAGAACACTGAAACGTAACATCTGTAAATGCCTTAAATTTAACCGTGCTTGTCACGGGGTGACTGTAACGTTACCCGAGGAGTGAGACAAACACTCGAAACAAGATGTCAGACTGAGACAGGGTAACAACCTGCCGTACATTGTCACGTTCCAAATCTGCCACCTTGTGCATGATTAGCGCGTTTTTCCCCTGCGGCGAACGTTGCCGCATCCCAACGGAGGCACAGAGACATGTGACGCCACTAAGCACTCTCATTAAAGACTGCAGGCGGGCACAGTTGAGCGAACGCCGTCTTCGCCGACTAATGGTTGCATGTTGGGATGAGGCGCGCAGGAACATGCATAATTGCAGTGTTTGAATTAAATGCAGGCGGTGCCGGTTACTGCTCGGGAGCCACTTTCCATCACTGTACACAATAGTAGGATAACTAGGTTATGGTAATAGTAATAATAATAGAGGACGACGATGACGCAAAGGGACTGTGGAAACAAAGAATGACGTCACCGGCAGGCAGAAACACAGAAAAAAAACAGGGGGAGATTGTGGCCTAGGAAGATCCACACACACTAGGCAGATTCTTGACATCAGGCAAAATAGGTTAAAAAAAATGAGATTTGACTGACTCTGAAAAGTTAAAAAGAAAAACAAATTCTTTCAGAGGTATCAGCACGCTTGAAATTGCAAAGGGATTGGGTCGTGATCACAGAACTATTTAACGTTTTGCTGCCAAAGGTCAACTGGGTCGAAAGAAACCTGTTGAGAACAAAAAAAAAAAAGATAACCAAAGTTTTACTAAGAGTAAATTGTGAAGCTAAAATGAACCCATTGTCCTCCAGTGCGCGGATATTTCAGAACTGGAACTTACTCGGCGTATCCAAGAGTACCAGGTGTTCAGTGCTCAGAGACACGGCCAATACTCGGAGTTTCCAAAAGTACCAGGTGTTCAGTGCTCAGAGACACGGCCAAGTTAAGGAAGGCTAACGTCCGACCAACATTGAAAAAGTCACGACTGAGCAGAGAATGACCTGAAGACTTTCGATTTTTCAAAGGTGTTATGGACTGATGAAAAGAGAGTTACTCTTTACAGACCAGATGGATGAGCCTGTGGCTGGTTCAATAATGGATTGAGATGGCAAAATGTATCATCAAAAACACAATAATTGTGCACGCAGTGCTGCTTCTATTTGCTGCCAGATGGCAGTACTCTCCATTCCAACAATTTTATACACTGCTTATTCTGTGCTGGGTCATTGGGTAGTGGAACCTTTCTCCACTGACTGTCGGCGACAGGCAAAGTACACGCTGTACAGTCAATCGCAGTTTTGCATACAGACGACAAAAAAACGATTATCCTTCGATGTTGCATCAGTCACGCCCTTGGTCGGAATACTGTGGGTTTAGCGTTTGCCGTGTTTAATGGTGGCGTTAAGTGGCATATACACATCGGTTTTTAATATGTTAACCAAGTTTTAAAATGTGAGAGACCCCCCACACATGATAAGGAAAAATATTGACGTATGTCACAAAATGCTGACCTATGAGATCCAGACTGCCTGAAAAT
The DNA here is from genome assembly GCF_024500275.1 of Phycodurus eques. Lineage (NCBI taxonomy): Eukaryota > Metazoa > Chordata > Actinopteri > Syngnathiformes > Syngnathidae > Phycodurus > Phycodurus eques. The sequence continues at coordinate 23,480,137 of NC_084537.1, read as the reverse complement.
ACTAAAACAGAGTAGTCGTAACTCATCTGGTAGCTACACAACAGTGACAAAATATTCTCATTCTCACTCAACAAAACCAGTTGCTCTTCTATTTGTGTCTGGCAAATGCGCAACTTCCGGTCACTTCACCGTCACAATCACAAAGTCCTTCGCTGAACCGCACTCAGTGTTGACCACACACTCACGGGCCATTTTCTCAGCAGATTTGGGAGCAGAAAATCACTCTTAACACAACCCACACCACAGGATAAGCTTTCAGAGGCATCCGAGAATCAGGCCTTTGCTCACTTTGCGCAAGGGAAAATGCTCAAATTGGTCCCAATTGTGGGTATGCGTGAACCCCGGTTTAGCAGCACCGGTATAGTAAATGTGCACGTTATAAGCGCCAAAGCAACAATAGCCCCATTGTACACCATTGTACAACCTAATGTACTTATGACACTCAACACTTTTCAGAGGACCAGATCTCAGTGTTGGTCTTACACAACGCTTTCGAATACCCTCGCTTGGAGTATTTGGGTTTAGAATTTAGTAATGCAACTCCAGTCGCACATTTATATTGTAGTAAATGTCAAGAGTTCTAAGCACAAAAGAATCAATAGCCCCGTTGCCATTGGTGTTTAGTTTCTAATGTATCTGTGACCATGAACACATACAGTGCCATGTGTGCAAGGTGTCGGTCTGATCTGAAACCATATTTTGAATAGCCTTTGTTGTAACAAAAGAAGAAAAATGCATTATAAACAGCCAGAGTCATGTTGTCTGCCATTGCTGTTTCGGTGTGGTGTATTTGGGATTCAGAACATTTAACAAGCATGTCATGTTTTCATAGATTAACCACTGCTCTGCTGTGCTGCGCAGTGCTAAGCATTATGGCGGGGACTTACCCGACCTAATCCACCTCTTAAAAGCACCGCTATCATGTTGCAGTTGTAGAAAACAACAATGCTACACAAAAAAAAAAAGCAAAATAACGGCATGCAACTGTGCCGTGAACAGTAACGGTATTTGGAGCAGTTGAGAATCAATATTTAGCGAATAACGTAGCCAAAAAAATAAATAAAATGCAGATCTTTAAATGTATTAGTCTGTGCAGATTGCTACAGACGAAATTGTTTTGCTCTTACCAACCAATCAAGAGGATAGAAAAAAAAGCTGACATGCTGTGGGTCAGTTGCTGGCCCCCTGAGACGAATTTGAAATCTGATCGGTTGAAGAAACAGTCCCGTCGCTGATTTTGTTTGTTACATTGGCCAGCACCACTGATTCTGAAGCGGAGCAGCAAAGACAAACACGACAGAACGAAGAAAATAAACTGTTGGCCATAAATCCATACAATTTCATGGAACAAATATTTGAATTTAGGTTGTAAATGCATGTGCTTCTAAAACGGTTTATGCCAGGAGAGAAGGCCTTGCTCACCCTGTCGACCCACTTTCTCACATCATACAGTAGACTGTAAACAACTGTGTGTAGTGATTCACCTCAAAATAACTGTTTCATTATCAACTGAAATACTTTTGACTCTTACTTTAGTGGTCTATAATACCGGTGATCCAGCCCTGGCACCTTTAATGTTGGCTGTTAACTTAACAAGTCGGCCTAGAAATACCCACTGCAGTTCCACCCAAAGTTATAAAATCATGAGGGAATTCAGGCATTTTTACATGCTGTAAATGCACACACGCCTATAATCTCCGTCTGCGTCTTTGGCAAGATCGCTGTTCCCTCTGTATGCAATTAAAATCCCACTCAGGAATACTGCACTGTGTCCTTATTAGATGTTTTTCCATAGAGTGCTGCCAACAGTTCTGCAGTGTGCACGCTCCTACGACTCCACCCACTAAGTGGTTTGAGTGATCTGAAATACCTTTTTCACATTTCTGCAGCCCAGTCCACATTTCCGGAGCCGCCACCATTGCGAGCTCATTGCGTGCGCCCATTACCTTGTATCCATGGCGGTGCCATACAATAGGTCCGCTCAAAGAGGGCCACCGGTGCGTGGGCCCCCGCCGTCGTAAATCCGGTACAGTCTAAAGCTGAACCTCCTTTGTGCTCAGCTAATGGCACTCTAATCGTCAGTACCACCACTTGGATGGTGTGTGTGTGTGTGAGGAGAGTGGGGGTTGGTGGCTTTCTACGGAGCTCGAGTAAAATGGAGCATTTCTATCCGAGCTCAAATGAGCCTGAACTGATCAGCCAGCCTTTTTGTCTTTCTTACAAATGTGCTAGCAGTCTCAGAAACACTTCCTTTTGTGGAGATACTCAAATTAATCATTGTCTTAAGGCGCACTCTGGCACGACGCTAATATCCCCATGAATAAAATATAAACTTCCCATAAGGGATTGTCAAGCCCCTGCTCGCATTTAGACGGATCTCGTTGTACCTTTTGTTACTGAACTGGGTCTTTTTCTTTTGTTACTCTCACTCTTTTTGTTGTCTCACCTCTCTGCTCACCTGTATGAATTTGAAAAAAATAAAAATGGGCGGGTGTGCAACAGTGCTGTTCACAACCATATCCAATTAGATGTGCTTGCTTATGTCCCGGTTCGCTCTGGTAACCAGCCCGTAACACTATGATTACTCTATGAATGTGAGCGATAACAGCCATTATAATGTTTACGGCATCTGCAACATGAAAAGATGTGAAACTTAATGGTGATTCATATTTTTTTACGGCGTGTATCAATGCTTAATGACAACAGGATGTAGTCATTTGCCTTTAAATTAGCAGTTATAACGTGTCTGTCATTGCCATAGCGACCCTGCGTCGTCTCTTTGAGCTGTGAAAACGAGCTTAGAAATTCACACTCGGTTTCACTGAGAATTTTGCTTGGGAAAAATGAAACGAAAACATCTCCACTATCTCACTGCTCCTCTACGTGTATTGTTAAAGGTACTAATTAACCAATAATCTGTGACCACCCAGAATAAGATGCAAAACATGTACTTCCGCTTCCATTGACAAGACAAGTGGGATAATGAACGGAATATTTTGAGCAAACCCCAAAATAAATCAGTTGTGCTGATTTCAACACTGAATGTGACTACAAACAACTTTCATAACATTGTGAGCTATGTGGAAAGGTTGTTTGACTACGCTACTGAACACTGCAATCTGACAATCATAAATGTCTTATAAATATTCATAAACTGGATGTTTGAAGGTAATTTTATAGCCATTAGGCCTTCAAAAACATTGCAACTAAGAAGAGAAAAATATTCAGTGGGCTGGCCAAGGTTTTGGTGATGCCCACGCGAAAACAAATCGTCCTGGGGAGGGCGGGCTGCACAACTTAAATTAGTATCTAGCATAACGTTACCATGTTGGTGCCGCATTGAGTTCATTAAAGGCTCTAAATTGTTAATGTAGATGACAGCACAACTTTATTCAGACAAATGTGCAAACACACCCAAAAAAGAGCTGTGCCACAAATGGTTATCATGTTTAGTTAAGTTTTTTCTTTTTTCTTTTTTCTTTAAGGCTGATGATTCATTTGCACACCAAATAGCAAGGGGCAAGTTAAAAATCTTAAGGTCTTTCACATTTGCCGTTGAGCTGTGTAGCATCCTCTTTTTTTTTTTTTTTTGAGAGGAAGCTAAGGAGTCGGTGGGAGTCCTCTCAAGTCAAGGCGAGCTTTTATTGGTTTCGCTCCTGTAGCCTACGCGCACGTTTTCCAAAAGCTGCTTTTGTCTCAGCCAATCAGTCCCCCAGCAAGCTTTGGCAGCAATCACAGCGTTCCGAACACAAAAGAAAGCAGTCCACCGTCTTTGGGAGATGCAAGTGCCGCGCTTGGCAAATACAAAAAGTGCCTCTGCTTGAGCTCCCACCCCCACGCACACGCACGCACACAAAACTCACTTCGAACTTCCCCTCACCGTCCTCCTCTCATGCTTGATGATCAAGCCTCAGAGGAAGAATTAAGTCAAGAGCCTGATGGGATTTTTTTTTTCTTTGGCTGCCAAAGCCTGCATGGTTGCTGATGGAATGCAGCCCATAATTTCACATCAATTACACCATTTGGAAACGTGGCTGTGCCCAGTGCACGATGCCCAGTCATTTGCTCACGGAGACCCACTTACTGGGTTTAGGCAAATTCGCAGTGAGGTTCTTTCTTTGCTTGGTTTTGAGTGACATATCACGACAGCTTTGAAGCCGGAGTCGACGCAGTGTGTGGGTGTTTCCGTATGGTTACGTACGGTATAACATTTCGTTATGCATCTCTCGACGCCGCGTGTTTTTATTTACATGCAAATCCAAATGAGAATTTTTTTTATTGTCCTTAAATAAGAGGCTTTCTCTGATGCAATCTTTTGTGGACACACATTATTACCCCCGCGGCTTATGTTGTAATACACCAGAAGGCGTTGTGTCAGATATTCAGCCAAGGTAATTTCCAGTGTGTAAACACATATGTCATCCTCGATAAGGTTGTGCCCATTAGTCCAGAAATGATGATAGATGGCCGCCAGTGCACCTCAACAATTCTCCAAACGTGATCATCGGCCCAAAGCGACAAATTACCATTTGGATCACATTGCTCTCATCTGACAAAATTAAGAAGCGGTGTCAAATGTTAACTAGATATGCAATCCAACTCGCTGTGGGACGTTGTTCGGCAATATGAGCACTCACGTGTATAATGTGCTTTGTTCAAGGGATTCCAACACTGTGCTTGACAGAGCTTGTTAGTGTACACCCGACTTTGTGCATAAGCGGAACGCGTCGTAGTTTACCACTAACCAACTCTAACACGGTAGCGAAGTCATAACTACAATAAATAGTTGCATGAAAAAAACCCTTCAAGGTCATCAATATGACACAACCTCATGAAAAACGGCACGTACATTGGTAAGCATTACGCAAGCTTTCTTGTGCCGCATGACCACATATTCTTTTGCCAAAGCGCAAAATAGTTGGTTGCGCACTTTCGTAACCTTGAGATGTCGTTTGTCTGCACTGTCGTAAACCGAGGGACGCTTTGTATATTTTCCTTGTCCAGTCAATTGGTGAATAACACGCCGTCTCTCGGGTATGACATCACACAAAGACTGGATTCAGTTTCGGACAATACTCAAAATCAATTGACTCGACTCGCGATCGAAGATGTCACTAATTGTCAGGTATCTGATACTTATCACATTTTTATCCAGGTTTGGAAGAGACCTGATTCTGAAGATCTGATTCTATGCTTTTTTCTCTCTCTCTCTCTCTCTCTCTCTCTCTCTCTCTCTTTACGCTGCCATAACACAAATCCCAGTTGTGCCACTCGGAAACACTGGGATTGTTTTAAGCGCGTATTCTTAGCTAAGTGACACTTCAAGTGAGGCTTTGCTAAACGTCCCGCATCAAAAATCCTGTAGCGTACAGTCGCTGTCTCTAAAGCGCTGTGTCAGAACGATCAGCTCATTTGTAGCACACCGTTGAACAATGCAACAATGAAAGCAGCTCGAAGCAGAAGAGAGCAGAAAATCCGCCGAAGGCAAGCTTGCTTCCCCTCTTTCCTCCATTATAAAGTGTGATTGATCACTGTATTCCGCCATTAATGGTGTCGCAGCTCACATTGAGACTGCAGGATAACAAGGTCACACCCCCACCTATTTTGTTCCGACCGGGAGGCAAATCTCCCACACACTTTTCAACCTTTTCAATCAGCCCGACTGCAATCCCAAATTTGGATACTTAAACCACATTTCAACGTTGTGAGAATTCTTCTGCGAGCGTATTTTGCACATAACCGCTTAATGACTCACTCCCAGCCAACGATAAGCGAGGAATTATTGGCTTTGCATAGTCGGTTCTTGACTAATGTGCCTTAATGGCATCTCCATGGTTCCCATTTAAGACGCTAATTGGCTGTAATGCATGTCAAACTGTGGTGTGTTTTATTAAATTAACTATTGATCTTGGCTTCATATGCAACTGACGTCTCAGTCCATGGACACCTTGTTATTGATGTATGGCTGCTTTAGTTTTGAAAAGGCATGTCTGCAGTGTTACAAATACTGAAGATGGAGATTGGGGCACTGAGTTGACATTGTTAAGCTCTCACATTTCTATTAAAAAAAAAAAAAAAAAAAACTCACTTTTTCGCAAAGTCAAATGTGGTTATGGTTATTTCCTGTCAATGTAAATCTGTAAAATACAATGAGAGAAATTGAGTTTTATGAATCATTTGTCGTTTTCTTACCCATGCTCTGTTCACTACGACTAACTGCGCTCATTCCAATTCAAGCAGAGAACAGTGTCACTATCTGAATCTACCTAATTGTTTCCTAGCTTGGAAAAACGTCAGCTAACTACTACTTAACAGCATAAACTGTAAACTGTGATTAAATGCAGCAAAAATGAGGACTGGCAATGAACGTAGTGTGTTGGTATTGGGTAGTTGAAGTTAAGAAATGTGCTCCACATCTTGCTTGGAGCCAGGTACTGTATTTACACTTGCTCACTGGAAGGCAGCATATTTTTCTCGGAGTTCTCAGGTAGAGCACTCAGAGCCTCGTCGGGGAGAGGTTGTGTTACAACCAAGTGCTGTATGGTCTTACGGGTTTCCAGGTTGTTTAAAATCAGCATGCAGTTTCAAAAGATTTTTTTTTCCATCTCTTAAATTTTAGGGGAGCTGGGATCCATTTTAGGGGTGCTACAGCACCCCCCCCCCCCCAAAAATAAATAAATAACACGGCTACAAACACCTATAATTATATTCAAATGTAATTTTTCCATTTTGTTCATTTAATTGAAATAAACACCTTCATTTTCCTTGGTATTTCACATCCAATCGGAATCCTTTCAGGTAAACTGCTCGAAAAGCAGTTTTTTTTTTTTTTTTTTTTTTCTGCAAGGATAATTTACTCCTCTTTGGCAAGCATGCAATTTTCTTCACAAACCCAAGAGTTTATGTGCTTCTCTGTGATGGAACCTCATCTGTCATTTTAGCACTTTGCAAAGAGGAGATCTTGTCCTTACAGGCTGTGTTTGTGTGTGTGTGTGTGTGGTTTTTTTTTATTTTTTTTTAAAAAACAACTTTGGAATACAACTGAGCGTTAAATGGCTTGCATTGTAGGAAGCTGCAGTAAATCTTAACCGTTTTTGGGGCCAGTGTGCCAGGTACCAAGTAGACTTTACACCGATTGCATGGGCCGATAATTAACATTTTACGCTGATCGGCGTACGTTTAATTATGATGCGGCTCGCAAGCAGGCAACAAAAATGGTATGTTGTGTTGTCGTGCTCTAAAGTTTCGGTGTGGCTGAAGTAATTACAATAAAGTCATTTAATTGCAGTAAGTTAGCACCCATTATTTCTGTCATGTTGTAATGTTGGTTTGACCTGACTGATTAGAATACACAATCTGACTAGAGCAGTGATTTCCAACCTTTATGGAGCCAAGGAACACATTTTACAATTGAAAAATCTCACGGTACACCAACAAACAAACATGTCACAAAAATTGTAATTACTGCATTAACTTCCTGCCATCTAATAGAAGACCAATCATTTGTTCTGTCTGTCACTGCGCCTGTCTGGCATAAATAGAGGAACAAAGATACATTATTTATAGTAAATATAATTTTCGGAGCAATTAAGTACACAAGTATATACAGTAAATGAACAGGTCATTTAAATAGACATATTGCTCCATCTCCATCCATTTTCTGAGCCGCTTCTCCTCACTAGGGTCGCGGGAGTGCTGGAGCATTTCCCAGCTGTCATCGGGCAGGAGGCGGGCTACACCCTGAACTGGTTGCCAGCCAATCGCAGGGCACATACAAACAGACAACCATTCGCACTCACATGCACACCTACGGGCAATTTAGAGTCTCCAATGAATGCATGTTTTTGGGATGTGGGAGGAAACCGGAGTGCCCGGAGAAAACCCACGCAGGCACGGGGAGAACATGCAAACTCCACACAGGCGGGGACGGGGATTGAACCCGGGTCCTCAGAACTGTGAGGCTGACGCTCTAACCAGTCGTCCGCCGGATCGGTACTCGGTTATGTTTTTTTTTTAAACTCGCTGATCGGTGATTGGCCCCAAAAATCCTGATCGTGTCAAGGCTAGTATCAAGGTATCAGTGAACGTATTACAAAAATTTGAAACAATATTATAAAAATCTGGTTTTAATTACTGCCATTAAGCATATACTGGAAAGCGCGAGTCAAGGGTGTTATATTGATCGGCGTTTGTCTATTCATGAGCAAGATTCACTCTCCATGAACTCGCTTGGTTACTGTTGTTTTTTTGTCTGTTCAAATCTAGCAGATCACCCAAACATTGTGTCCACTCAAAAATACTAACTATAGGGTATGTATACTGGACATCGCAACATATTCTCACAAGTATGCAATCATTTTAGCAATACAGTTCATCATGCCATGTGTCATCCTAGCCAATTCTATCAATGTATCTATTTTTAGATAGAACATCCTGCTCATTTTGTTGTGGCCATGTTTGTGGTACCCACGTTGCTGTAAGACTAATAATCTCAACTCATTGCTTAGCCATGCATATTACAATACATCTATGGTTTCAAGTTGAGCATAAACTTGAAACTCTCTGCGCTGATAGTCAGGTGCATTCTGTTCTACAAATCTGCACATGAATGGGAAAACAAAAAAGAACCATTCCAAGAACAGTTGGGAAGTACAGTGAACACAGTCGCCGTATCCTCGCATTTTCGTAAAAGTGTAGGAGGTATCAGGGTGTTGTTATATGTGATAAAATAGTAAGGAGACCTAAAAAGTAATTTTGCTTTATAATGGTCGACCGTATTGCAGCGTCTCGAAAGAGTTCATCCTCTGCCACAATAAAGTGGAAGTCTTGTTTCGTATTTTTTCCATCCACAAGAGAAATGCAAATGAGCCGAGCAGTGCAGGTTAGCAGTAATGCCCACTGCGACGCCTCTGAATTCTCCCCTGAGTGAAAATCTGTGCTCTCGACTGTAATCTGCTTGAAAATGTTCCCGCCACACAGCGCGAACATCATCGCGACTCCTCACTCTAAATTAAGGGCGAGTAGTCAAATCGGGAGAAGCCATACGTGGGAAAGAAAGATGAGTCAGCGTGGGGTGAAACCCATTCAACATCATTCACTCGCAATCTAAATGTGTTTTACACCTCCAGAGTTAGCCAGGGCCCCAGCTCCCATTAGCATGAAAAAGCAATTAATTATAATGCGAAAATTCCGTCACTTGTGAGCAAAAGGGATTAGAAGCAGTTTATATTCACTGTGTTTAGCACTACGGAACAGTTGATGGCTGCTGAATATGTTGGAGCCGACGAATGTTTTTTTTTGTTTCGATCCATCATCCGGTGTGGAACACAAACGGACGGTGTGAATAGAATCACATCGTCTTTGAGAGTTGGTGTTCTTTAAGACGACTGCACAATTTTGTTCTTTGCCGACCTATGGCTTGTCACTCTTTGCCCTGGGCTATGCGTAGCCTTGCCTGGCGACAATAGACTCAGTAGACAGGAAAGACTGCCCTCACCAGTGGCCTTGTTTCTCCTCCTTGTGGACAACACAATAACCATCTTATTGCAGTAACGGCAGCACACTGATCTAGGCGCGACTCGCCTTAAGCACATTTATTAACCACTGATCGTGAAGTCGGTCACCAGACCGCCCGAGACCGGAGTGACATTATTTGTTCTCATTGGAAGAAATTATCCAGTCATTCTTGAAAATGTGACCAAGGGATCTAAACCCTTAAAGACAAGAGGGTGTTGGGATGTCAAGCGTATAAAGACATAAATCTGAAAGCACTCCGGGGATTTGATAGCCTTTCTTTCTCCTTAGTGCCAGTTCACATATTTAGCTTGGCAGGAGAGAAATGATCTTCTCCGTCTTATTTCCATTTTATTTCAGCTCTGACTTAGATCTGCTCGCTCTTGTTCCACCTCATACCATATCTTCTTGCTGCTAGCAGTTGTTACCAATAACTTGAAATGAATAAGGAATTCATTGTCCTGGACTGGTGTCCTTCAGGGCTCTTTCCCAGAGGACATTGTTTTTCCCATTTTTAGACTTAATTGCTTGTCCAAATAAGGTCACATCGCTACATGCAAAGAAAGTATGTAACCGCAAAACAACACTATATGGCAACAATAACATGAAAGTGATCCTCCACTCCAGACCCAGCCGCGATAGGTGAAAATATGCCATAAAAACAGTACGAGGGGTAAAACCCAAATACAATAAAGGCAAAAAATGTAGGCTATGCGGTATATATGGTATATTCGGTTGATGGCATGAATTCGGCCTGTACGGCAGAGATTTGGACTCCGTACAACCAACCGCAATTAACGCTTGTCAATGACTTTTCTGCCTCTGTGTGAAAATAGCTTCAAGTACATCTGATTACGGTGCTGGATGTAGTGTGTTTTTTTTTTTTTTTTTTTTTTATAAACAGCTCCGAGCTGAAACATCCACACACTTTCCTTGCTGCTCTGGGACTAACGGGGGATTGCTAGGCGCTTAGCAAACTTTCTCTAAGTCCGCATCAGCTACAAATTGTGGCTGGCTAGCTAGCGCGGCTAAACACTGTCCTTTAATGGTGCGGAGCCCTTCCTCAGAGTCACTAATTCCTAATAAACTACACTTCTGACAAGTCTTGGTATCACTAAAAGAGGACAAGACATAAATAATAGGAGAACACTGAGAAGCCTTTGTAGCCGCTAACGTGCTAATGTGAAATGTAGAGTATGGAAACACCAGAAAAATAAGTGCTCAGGTGGCACAGTGCACTTTTAACAGACGTCTGGCTGGAACGGTACTGCAGCTGAGAGTAATTAATTACAAACAGCAAATTAGCTGGTAGATTTATAAGTGGCTAGAGAGAAAACAATATAACAGCTACACACAATCAATTGAGTCTACCATTCTAAAGCTTGATTCCCATCATACGGATCTACTTGCTGCTACCGGATGTCGTAAAGGGATGTCTGGTGTCCCTCAGGGCTCTTTCCTGGAGCCGTTGATTTTTCTTTTTTCGCCCACACCAAATTGCTTTACTTGTCACTATGTTATGTCACATCGCTACATGCAGAGCATTAGTGCTCGGATGTTGCATGCTACACGTTGTCAAGCTCAATCTTGGGAAGATGGCATTTCCCTTCCCTCTGGGGACAGATCGCCCTCTTGCTGACCTCGCTATTGCCACGGACGACACCTCAGTTCCAGCCTCTTGAGTCAGGCAACAACCAGCTGTCCTTGTCCACCCACGTTACTCCTGCACATCCTTCCTCTTATGACATCCACATACGGTTGCTTACACGGTTCTTCCGGCCTCCCCTCGAAGATGAAAGCAGACCTAGAATGCTTCAGAAATGGCGTAGGAACACTGTTAGACGCAGTCAATCTGTAATTTGGGGGGATGGGGGATCTGAGGACTGCAATGCTGGTTTATATAAGGGTATGCCAATATATAACCTCCATATACCATGCAAATATGCTCCCCAGGGAATGGGTATTATGCAGGGATGACACTAGAGCGCTATCATTGTGTTCTTTGATGCAATGCCATGACATCATTGCGGCATCATTGCTTGTTTTCTGGTAATGATGTCACCCTCTTCCCAGAAAAGGTCTCACATTTTGGCACCGATGAGTACTTGTCTTGGAACTGTCAGCTGAAAAGTGTCTCAAAAGAGCTGCATGTTGTTCTTTGTGTTTAAGCGTAGCTTATGATGACACGTCCTTTGTGGGGGCACATGAACAATTCATGCACGAGCAGCCGCCACCGTCGGATGAGAAATGCCTGACTTGCGCTGGCAGTGCAGCCCAAAGTGACATTGAATGTTCATAGACGAGCTGTAAATTTGCCACCCAGCCCCACGTGTATCATAAAAAAGGGAGCATCGTTGTCCCCCCGGAGTGCAAAAACCCACACCCTCTCCTTTTCCCTCCTGTTTTCTGCAGTCACAGTGTCACATCTGTGTGGACTCGGGGGCTGTTTATAAGAGACTGTTCTAACAGAAAACAGAATATTGTTTGAAAAGTTTTCCATCTAAAAAATAAATACTAACACGGGTCTAAAAAAAACAACAACAAAAAAGGCCCTGTTTTGATCTGGGTTCATTTTTTGGGCTTCCAATTTAAAGGATCCCAAGATGTGTACGTTGTTGAGGTGCCAGTTTTACAGTGTTTTGATGCCCAGCTGTCCTTGGATTTTTTTTTTGTCTTTTGAGTACACCACACAGCAGTAATTGGCTGTCAGGCCAATCAAGGATGACTTTGCTGGCCAGAACTACTGACCTAATTTAGAACTGCAATTCTATTCTAAATTTTTCTTCTATGAAATTGTCTTACTTTATTCCCAACAGTCTATTCGCTTTATTGCATAGCGTTTTATTTGGCTCTACTGATTGTAGCACATGTGATTGTGAGATTATTATTATTATTATTATTTTGTCTAATAAGATTTCAGCCTCTTTGTGTTGCCATGCCAATCTAATCTACCCAGGCTCTTCAGAATCGGTAACCGATGTAACTTGGACTGTTTCTTTAACCAATCACGTTGCAAATTCTTCGACACAGATGACGTCAGCGTTTTTCCGTCCTCTGATTGCTTGATCAGAGCAAAACTTGCAAATTACACCTGTTGCAATCTCCACACATTAATACATTTAATTATCAGCTTCTTTGAGTTTTGACGAATTTTTTTTCAGCAAATGTTTTTTTGTTTTTTTCATGCTGTGAGACAGAAATATTGATTCTAAAACGCTCCAGATGATGTATGTGGCACAGTTGTGTCCTTTTATATTGCATTTTTACATAGTAGAAATGCTTTCTTTAAATAGTGTTGGTATTAATAGCTGGATTCATTTGGGTAAGTCCAGACGAAGGCCCAAGTACCAAATGCACAGTTTGCCACTGCCAAACACTATAAGAGCAATAAGAACACACAAAAAATGAATACAATGTTAAAAATCTTTGTGTATGTGTAATAATAGGTGTAGCAGCAAAAATAGATGTTCAAGAGATGTAAGCAAACAATAGAGGAGAACACAGGAGGCTGTAGATCAAGATTTCACAAGCCAAAAAGAAAAAAACAACCCCCCAAAAATAAATTGATTAAACATTACACGTAAGAGGGAAATGAACACCATTGATCTGAGCAGACTGACCAGGTCTAGACACCGATAAATTAAAGACTGGCTGTGCCCAGCGTGCTGGCGCTCTGTCATCCAACCTGCTTGCTTATTCATTCAGTGGCAGCCTGTAGGGAGCCCACAAGAAAGACGCCCCCCATCCCAACACCAACATCGATAGCCCGGCCAGCATCCGTCTTCCTAAGGCCCACCAAAGGTCAGCGGCGGCATAACTTCAGACAGTTTTTCTTTTTTTCAGCGTCACATTCTAGTGTGTATTCTCATGTTTACCAACATGGTGTCCCCCAGTGGCTCTGTGACACTCGCTTACACACGCGCGCGGAGTGCTGAGCTAGGCTGACTTGTAACTGCAATGTGGCGAAAGCCATGTTCACAGTCGATAAACGGGACCCGCGGGTGCTTGTGGGAACACCAATCTGCAGGCGTCTTCACAGACGACGTCGCTCGGGAGTACGCTCTGGTTACAATGTGACATCCTTCTCTTTAGTTGGACTTTTTAGTTCGAGTAAAAGTGCGAGTTGGGCAGGGCATTTGACAATATTTCTTGGATTGACTGTAGGGAAAATTATTGTTTAATTAATTATGAATCTTACTATTCATGGGAAGTTTTGAAGCTGTGTTCCCATGCCAGTGTTGTACTGAGCAGAAAAAGTGCAGTTAGAGTTTAAATGGTTCACTTTTTACTGAAATGGAATGTCAGATGGTTAGCGTTATCGTTCCAATTTTTTGCCGCATTGAACGTCTCTGCGAGTTCTTTTTCGAATTCCTTGCAGTGCAAACGGTAGAGGAAGCAGGAGTTGCGAAGACTTATGGACGACACTTTGTTACAACTGCGGTTGTTGTGAAAGTGCTAAGAAATAAAGTCGTGTGGAGTAATATTTCATTTTTCCTAATATTTGTTTGTCGTTTAATTCTTTAATATTTTAGTATTCATTATTGTCAAATGTTTGGTTTTTTTGTATTACTATTTATTTCTTTTATTAATATTATTGCATCATTTTCTGCTATTTTTGTCAAGTATTTTTCTCCTTTTTATGTCGTATTTTGTATTTTTGTCAAACATTTTATTTTCTACTATTTTTGTAATTTTTGTTTAATCGTTTGTATGATCTAATTTTGCATTTTTCTCCTTTTCATTCTTTATAATACCGTATTGTATTTTTCTTCTATTTTTGCATTATTTTGATACGATTTCTGTCTTTGCATATTTTTTATTTATACTGTATTTTGGCTCTTGTTAGATTGTGCCCACGGCTTTGATAATACAGATAACCATGACCATTTCGCTCACTATAATTATATGACGACATCTTATTTTTTTCCCCATGCGTAGCTGACTTCACGTTCTTTTTCTTTGGATGACAAACTATTCGGGAGTGAATCAACAGCGCCTCTACTGGTTGTGGTCAAGTAGTGCACTTGAAGAGTCAACAATAATTCCCAATCAAGACAATTCTTTCTGATCAGTTGGTGCATTAATGGAATATTTTGCCTGAGACTGCTCAGCTTTTTCAGAGGATGAGAGCGCCAAACAACAAAGCCATATTTCTCCTCAACAAATGGGACATTCATAATTTATTTATCCCTATGGCCGAGTTTTTTTGTTGTTTTTTGTTTTGTCTAAATGTGCATTTTGTAAATCAAAGACGTGGGCATAAATTGGCAGATGAAACCGATGTGGTTCCCTTCCCACTTAATTAGCTTTGCACATTATTTATTATGCATCACTATTTTTATCCATTTGTCAGTGGAAAGACGGCGATGTGCAAATGAGCAATTATTTCTGCCGTGCGCGCGAAATAAGTCATTGCGATGACTGTGGCGGCGATGTCTCTCAATGTCAATGATAATCCTCCCTGTGCATTGTCCTTTTTAAAAAAAAAAAAAAATAAAATAAAAAAATCTGGAATGGAAGAATATATTTCGCAGCGGCGTCCGCCCGTTCAAAGTTGGAGCGAAGACGACGTCAGATCGAAATGTTACTTTACGACAAAGGTGCTGGCGAATCTTGTCATTGTAGTTTCTGCTCATATTTGTGTATTTTTTTTTTTTTTTCCCAAATTCTATGTTGTATTTTCTAATATAAATTGTTTTTAATTGTTTTGTCTAATATTTGCGTATTGTCTAATTTTTCCTTTTTTTTTTAGGGTTTCAAAGTAGGTTTTTAAAACAGGGTTAGGGTTTCAAAACAGACTTAAGTAAACTCAATGCAGACTGTGTGAAATGTTTGACGTCCAACATGGCGGCACTTGTGAGTCATATGCAGCAAAGTGTACCAAAGTAGTCTTGTTATCTGGCTTTGCTCTTTATTTGCATGAGCTACATTAGCTCGCGAGAATCTCCTGGAAATGTATTTGGTCACTTAATGGAATATAAAGAATCAGAATGATACACTTCTATTTACTCAAATTTGTTTTACCAAGAAGTCTGGAAAAAAGTGGAATTTTCAAATCTCAAATGTGTCAGAACTCCGATTAGTGTGACTTTCATCTAATATTTGTCTATTTCTTTTTTTTATCCTCCCCACGTATTGTCCTTTTAATCTCCAACAGAATCCAGCCAATCCTGCAGTGGCGTCCTCTCCACTTCTTCACTGTGAACAAGTGTGTATGATGGAGGATGTGGATGTTGTGTGCCTTTATGTTCTCTCGCTCCCTCCCTCCTCCTTCCTCTTCCTCATCCTCGGCGGGGATAATCTGTCCTGTGAAATTGAAGTGTGGTCCCGGGATGTAAGTTATTTTCCTCACCTGCGAGCGCTTGGTGTGGCTGACCTCCTTCGAGCGATCTCCACATCCACATGAGGCGAGAGAGAGAGAGCGAGAGACGCATTTGGCGCATTTGTATCTGGAAATATGTGCTGCTAAATGGTGGTGACACTGGCGCGTAATATGAAGACTCTGTCATTGCTGTGTCGTCGACCCATCATTAACTCGGACACCATAGCGTTAGCAGAGGTAGTAACTGTACTGTAACTTTCGGAGTTTTGTAACAACTTTGCCCGATGTTAAAATGACCAGACACCATTTGTTAGGTGGTGCATTTATAATTTAAAGCATTAATATGGCGTTGACAAGAAAAAAAACAACAATTCAACAAACGAGACGAGTCCAGTTGCCACGATTCAACCTTTGAGGATTACCATGACCTGGATGACTCAGAATCTTAACTGACATAAAGAAAAAACATATTTTTTTTTGAAATTGACATTGTTACAGTAATTTTAGAATGACTTGCTTTTATGCTAACGATGTAATCGTTTGACATTTAATTGGCAGCTTCAAATGCAATGTTGATGGTACACGGAACTTTTGGTGAAGAAAATAGTTATTGACATGGTAAACGGTAATTACTTACCTACTTTAGTGGTCTAGATTAAATAGATAAATAAATAACATGTTGTTTTAGCACTAGCATGGGTGCTACATTACTGTTCAGAATTGTGTTGGTGTATTTATACATTAAAGCATGATTATGTAATAGTTTAACCTAAAATGAAGAGCTTCATAATTATGTTGATGGTACACTAGCTTGTGATGATGAAAGTATACCTGTTATTGCTATGGCAAGCCCTGGTTTCCTACTTAAGCGGTTTATATTTCTGGACAAGCCAGGACACCTCTCGTATTGTGTTAGCGCTAGCACGGGCTCTAATGCGTGCAGTGCTTGTACAAACTTTATCGGGCATCGGCATGATCAATCGGTTGGAATTGTTGACACCCATGCCGTAAGTTCTTTCTTTTTTATTTTATCTTTAATATGAACATATAAAATAAACAGCAAGCAAGTCTTTTTAGTCATCACGTCTCAAGTCTATAGAGTCTTTCAAATCCAAGTCAAGTTCTGACTCTGTTTTTTGTCAAGTCGCAAGTGACTCGAGTCCACATTGTTGTCAAGGCTACTTGTCATTTTGTGAGGACGACACAGTCTGGCTTCTGCGTTTACTTGCCAGATTTCCGCACATTTGGAGACAGACGGACAGACAGGTGAAGGCCCAAACGTGTGAAGTTGATCATTCCACACGGGGCTTCGAACAAGTTCTCCGTGCAGCCATTCCCACACGGACACACACTTGTCATTCTGCTCCACGTCCCCGCTCGCCTCCCCGGGGGCCTCCAGGCACACGTGCCTTACAGGCGACTCCCTCCCCCCACCCCCCTCTATTTTTCTTCATTTTGAAGTCAAGTACAATGCGACCTACTGTTCTTTACGGGGAGATGTGTACAGTCACACAGCTTTCACCTTGACTCTACATCAGCCACCAGAGCGTGCTTGTTTTAATACTGCAGTCGGAAATGTAAAAAAAAAAAAAAAAAAAAAAAGGCCTTGAACATTTTTTTCTTGACAAAATCAAAACAACACGGTGAAGGAAGAACTACCGTAATAAAACCAGTAATGGCGATAAAGTATGGCTACTGGTAGTCATCTCCACCTGCAGAGGCAGATAAAGCACTCACACTCTGTAGCTAAGTACAAGTACACACACGTGTGTTTATATTAATATAAAAAAAAAAAAATAAAAAAAAAAAGCTTTGGCCTTCAGGTATTTGACTTAAATAAAAATGAATCAGCAGCCCATTTTGTTAGCTCCAAAACTGGACTTTTATTTGGATAGTTTGGGTAAGAGAGATAATTAGTTGAGCAGAACAAAATGCTTTTTCACACAGCTCAAGTCCAAAATGTTTTCCACTATTAAAGCTCAGCTTTAATAATCAGTGCCTCGCATGTCACACCCCCTCACCCACACTTTTTTTTTTTTTTTTTTGGTACAAATTCAACAG
Source organism: Phycodurus eques (assembly GCF_024500275.1). Classification (NCBI taxonomy): domain Eukaryota; kingdom Metazoa; phylum Chordata; class Actinopteri; order Syngnathiformes; family Syngnathidae; genus Phycodurus; species Phycodurus eques. The sequence goes on along the minus strand of NC_084537.1, from coordinate 23,462,241 downwards.
TTGTGCTGACGAGACGACAAGTTTTATAATTGTTTCTTTTCTTCTTTCAAATTATGTTATACAAAATCTCTCAACTTCTACGCAGACTGTCACCCAGATTTTATGTTTTTTTTCTCCATCTTGTAAATAAATTTGGGGAATAGCTTTTATTCCTCCCGTGTTTTGTCGTCATGAAAAGATAAAAACATGCAAAAACATTTTTGATGTCCAAATGAAACATTTACAGGTTTTGGAACTTTTTGCACTTGTTCATATACTACACCCAAAGAAAAGATAAAAAGAAAACAAAACATTATGTACACACATCTTTTTACAGTGAAGTCCAAAATATCCAATGTTGACTAAGGCAAATGAAGTGAACATTGATCAGACCAGTTTTTTTTTTTTTTTTTTTTTTGTTTTTTGTCAAATACTGTACTACATCACTCCAGGAAAAAAAAAGAAAAGAAAATAATCTGCTACAAAAGTGTGATTCATAACTCCCTTTAGGTGCGACCAGCTGCATAACTGTCATGTTTTAGTCAAGTCAAGCACACTAAACAGTGCTGGCTCTTCCTTATTTTTTCCATCCGGGCTGACAAATGATCCTTCATTAAATAAGCTTTCACAAACAAATGGAAAGAAAGAGAAAAGAAGAAACAGGGTGACCAAAGCGTACCAGAGTGTCACATACTTTGCTTTGAAATCACCCCCCCCCCCCCCCACCCCCCAAAAAACTAGTCAGTACCATTAAAGCCTTGAACAAAAAACTAATCATTTCCATCCAAAAGAAATGTACAAAAAGGCACATTATATCCCAGTGCTTCTGTACTGTGAAGTTCAAGTGTAACTGAGCGCATTCAATTCCCACAACGGTCTTGAATGGTGTGAGCGTCCACCGGTGCCGTCGACAAGCATTATGTACGCGGAGATTACAACAATAAGCCAAGTTGGTGGGTTGTTTTTGTTTTTTGTGTGTGTGAAAAAAAAATCTCTGCATCCTTTTTTCTCTCTGCTCTCACAGTTCCATGTCTAATGTCCATCCACAAGGAATCTCCTTCATTTCGTCGTTTTCTTCTTCTTCTTGTATCCTCGTGTCTTAGTCATCGCTTCCGCCGTACATGTCCGCCAGTTTTCTGAAGCGAGGCCCCCAGTCGTTGAGGTAATCGTAGTCCTGGTCGCCCCCGCTGCTGGACGAGTTGAGCGAGCTCAGGGAGCCGGCGGTGGAGCCGCTGCCCTCGTAGTCGAACACCAGCAGGGAGTCGTAGGGGGGTGCGGTGGGGTCGTTGTCTGCGGCCTTCAGGCCCTACAGGGAGGGAAACCAAAGCGCCGTTAAGACCTGTCCAGCAAAAATTGCGGGAATTTTCAAAGTTGGAAAAGTTCCAAGGGTATTAACAGGAATTTAAGGGAATAAAAGGAGGAATTGACTCCAACCCCAATTCCAATGAAGTTGGGACGTTGTGTTAAACATAAATAAAAACAGAATACAATGATTTGCAAATCATATTCGACCTATATTTAACTGAATACACTACAAAGACAAGATATTTAATGTTCAAACTGATAAACTTTTGTTTTTAGCAAATAATCATGAACATTAAGAATTTTTTGGCTGCAACACGTTCCAAAAAAGCTGGGGCAGAGTCATGTTTACCACTGTGTTACATCACCTTTTCTTTTAACAACATTCAATAAACGTTTGGGAACTGAGGACACTAATTGTTGAAGCTTTGTTGGTGGAATTGCTTGATGTACAGCTTCAGCTGTTCAACAGTCCGGGGTCTCCGTTGTCGTATTTTACGCTTCATAATGCGTCACACATTTTCAGTGGGAGACAGGTCTGGACTCTAGACAGGCCAGTCTAGTACCTGCACTCTTTTACTACGAAGCCACGTTATTGTAACACGTGCAGAATGTGGTTTGGCATTGTCTTGCTGAAATAAGCAGGGGCGTCCACGAAAAAGACCTTGCTTGGATGCCAGCGTATGTTTCTCCAAAACCTGTTATGTACCTTTCAGCATTAATGGTGCCTTCACAGATGTGTAAGTTACCCATGCCATTGGCACTAACACAGCCCCATACCATCACAGATGCTGGCTTTTGAACTTAGCCTCCATAACAGTCCGGATGGTTATTTTCCTCTTTGGCCCAGAGGACACAACTTCCATAATTTCCCAAAACAATTTGAAATGTGGACGCCACAGAACACTTTTCCACTTTGCATCAGTCCATCTTCGATGAGCTCGGGCCCAGAGAAGCCAGCGGCGTTTCTGGGTGTTGTTGATAAATGGCTTTTTTACTTTGCATAGTAGAGTTTTAAGTTGCACTTACGGATGTACCGCCGAACTGTGTTTTCTGAAGTGTTAATGAGCCCATGTGGTGATATCCTTTACTCATTGATGTCGGTGTTTGATGCAGTGCCACCTGAGGGATCGCGGGTCACGGGCATGGTGTGTTGGTTTTCAGCCTTGCCGCTTACATGCAGTGATTTCTCCAGATTCTCTGAACCTTTTAATGATATTATGGACCGTAGATGATGAAATCCCTAAATTCCTTGCAATTGTATGTTGAGGAACGTTGTCCTTAATTAAACTGGTCGACTGTTTTCTCACGCACTTGTTCACAAAGAGGTGAACCTCGCCCCAGCTTTGCTTGTGAGTGACTGAGCAATTCAGGGACACTCCTCCTGTTTGATGAGCATTCCTCAACTTTCTCAGTCTTTTTTGCTACCTGTCCTAGCTTTTTTGGAACATGTTGGAGCCATAAAATTCCAATTTAATTATTATTTGCTAAAAACAATAAAGTTTATCAGTTTAAACATTAAATGTCTTCTTTGTAGTGTATTCAATTAAATATAGGTTGAACATGATTTGCAAATCATTGTATTCTGTTTTCATTTATGTTTAACACAACGTCCCCCTGATTCTGATATCCATGTTAACTGAGAGGGCCTTCATAGAGAACTTAAATATAGTTTAGCAAAAATATATTTCGTCACATTTAATGCAAGTACTGTGGTACCATGACTTCTGAGTGCCCCAACTTGCAAGTTTTTCAAGTTACGATCCATCATTTCCTGGTCAATGTTCTTTTTTGGTCCACCCAGCATGTCTCAATCACAACTTGGTCATGGAACAAAGTAAAGCCACATGTCAAGGTAGCACTGTATGCTGTCAAAACCCAGCAAAACCTGTCACCATCAAGATTCCTGTGATAGACAGCTAGATACATTTAATAAAAAATATCTGCGATATGTGGAACATATGAATTAAGAGCTGCGATAAAGCGGAGTAACACTGTAAAGTGAAACTGGCATAGCCACGGTTCGGCATTCACAAATTCACCAAATGACACATTTTTTTCTTGGAACCAATCTCCTGTTAATCACGGAAATCCCCGCTTATTTGCGTTTTTGTTTTGTTTGTTTTTTCATGACAATTATAAGGGAACGTCATTTCGTTGCAGATTTTCGCTATTCGCGATCGGCCTCACTCATCGTTTGCCATTAGCAGGGGTCCGCTGTATTCATATGAATTAAGTCAGATTTATTGTGGTGATTCTACTTGTTTTTAGTTGCTGTTGTTGCCTTCAGTCCCTGTAGGAAGGTTAACGAAACCACGGTTAAGACCAGTTCCAATAAAGCCAGCAGGTCACTACATGCACAAAACACATCATTTCTAGTCAGACTCAAGCGGTCATAGCAGTTAATTTTGTGTTATGGTTGGGATTTAAAAAAAAAAAAAAAATTTTATCGCGCGCTTGGCTGGTTGTCTGGTGCCTTCAGTCCCTGTACAGAGGTAATAATCAGATGTTCAGATTGATAATGAAAACGCAGCTATTATAGAACCAAGAATCATCTGTTCTCCTTTTGCCTGTTAGGTTCTTGTCACAGTCCAGTAGTCATACGAGGTAATTCTGCGTTATAGTGGTGATTCTGCATTATTGGGTCTACCGACGTCAGTCCCTGCACAGAGGTAATAAACCACTGCTAGGGGGGTCAACATAAAGACTCATTTATCCAAGAGACAAGATTTAGCAGTTTATCTTCCACCTGTGAGGAAGCAGATCATGTTCCAGTCACACTCAGGTATTCATATAAATTAAGTAAAATTTATGGTTGGCATTCTAGATTATTGGGTGTTTGGGGTTGTTGTCTGCTGCCTTTGAGTCCTTGCGTAGAAGTAATAAAGCTATCATACAACCAAGAATCAGTGGTTCTTCCTCTATTTGTTAGGTTCTAGTCGCGCTTGAGTATTCATACTAGTTTAGTCTACATTATTGTTGTGATTCTGTATTACTGGGCACTTGGGGTTATTGTCTGCTGCCGTCATTCCCTGTACAAAATAAGCAACTGTTAAGGGGTCAAGATTCAGGCTCGTTGAGCCTAGAATCAACAATTAGAGGTTCTTCCTCTGCTTACTGTGTTGGGGGGCATAAGGTTTTAGTTCAGCTGAAGTAGTCATAGGACTTAATTTTGTTACGGTTGTGATTTTGGAGTATTGTGTGGTCGGTTTTGTCTGCTGCCTTCAGTCACTGCACAGAAAAACCACAGTTAGAAGGGTTGAGATGAGAATCCAAGAAGCAAGACATAGTTGGGGTTCAAGTCACGCTTAAGTAGTCGTAAGAGTTTATTCAGATTTATAATTGGGATTTTGGATGACTGTGTGTTGGTTCCTTTCAACTTGTTAAGAGGGAGATCAGGTTAGGGTGAAGTTCTGGTCACGCTCAAGTAAATTCTTAGGCCTTGCGAGACCAGGAATGTCCTCATCCCAAAGTGAGCGCAGAGCCTGGCTGCACCCTCTTGCTCTTACGGAGATTTGAGAGCGCGTGGCAGCAATACCTTGTCATCTTTAATCTAGATAGCAATCTGGGGCTCATGAATAAATACTTGCAGAGAGCACTGAGCACATCTGTGGCTTAGGCAAAAGGGAGAATGTGTTTGTCACGCACGTGTGCCTTTATCTTGCGGTCCGCTTTGAACGATGGTCCTCGACATTCCCAGAAATCTTCATCGCGCCTTGAGAGCTCCTGCCGATTGATTTTCAAGACTCTCCTCCCCGAGGGTACTCCAAAGACTTGATGGATCGGTAATGTAGGCTCCGACATGCGCTTTGGCCACTGACCACTTCGGATATGAGCCCAGTCGTTGCCACCTCCCAAATGATGAATGGATTAAAGAGTTGCAGCAAATGGCTCCAGACAAGGCAGCCCTCACGTGACTGGGAAAGCATTCTCACTGCTTTTTCCAAAAAGAGACAGATTGATTGAAAGTGTCTACACAATAAGCAATTACTTCCCACTTGTTAGCCATTGTCAAGTGTTTGCTGCGGGCCTGATCATCTGGAGGGGAATATTACACATGGATCGTTCATTACAATTACAAGCATAATTGCTCTGCTGGTTATATCCCACCAGCCCATCTGCAGCCAAAACGCTACGGGCAGCTTTATAAGGTTAGACAATCAAGCAATGCAATTTCATTCTGGCACAGTCATCCACTTGTTGGCCTCACTCATAGACCAGCTCTTTCAGCTCTGCCTCCTTTACGGCCACTTTCTGAACCTGCCACAGTGACAGCTAATGACTTTAATAAAACATATAAACCCAACAAACAAACCACAGTAAGGGGGTTCAAGATGAAGACACATCTATCCTGGAACTGAGAATCAGTGGTTCTCCCTCTTCTTATGAGGAGGGAGATTCAGTTCTCGTCATGTTCGAGAAGTCATTGAAGTTAAGTTGGGGATTCTGCACTGTTTTCTGCCTTTAGTTCCTCCACAGAGGTCATAAACCACTGTTAGAGGGCTCAAGATGAAGACTTATCTATCCTACTGGAGAATTAAGAATCCGTTTTCACTGTGCTTACTAGGTTCTAGTCATGCTTGAGTAGGGGGTGATTCAAATTTATGGTTAGGATTCTGGATGATTGGGACCTAGAGATTTTTGTCTGCTGCCTCATTCCCTCCGAAATAAGAGGGGTCAAGAAAAAGGGTCGTCTATCGAGAGCCACTAATCTGTAGCGTGTCCACGGTCATGGCCACGTCATAGGCATTCATTCTGATTAATGGTTGGGATTCTGAATTATTGGGGGCCTGGTTGTGGTTGTCAGCTGCTTTCAATGTCTGCACTGTGTGAGGTTTTTGTTTTTGAGTTTTAGTGACAGTGGAATCTAGGACAAAAAAAGCCAACATTCTCTGGCACAGAGCTTTTCTGGGTCGCCACTTGCTGTGACTACGAGGTCTTCTGAGGATCCGACAAAATGAACAATGGCGGCAATTGTGGTCTATCGCAACATATCGCTTTCCTCGGTTACGAGGTGTATTGGCAACGCGACACGGGTGTAAAAGACTGGAGGAGAGGTGAGGGGATGCGAGTGATGGATAGCCAGACGGCAGAGTGCTTATCTAAAAACATGGTTGCCATCCAAAAAGCAGGCGAGAACTCTGATTATAATGCTGAGAAAGTCACGTCTTTTGGTGTTGGTAAAAAATACATGACTGCTCTTTTCATTTGACATTCTCCCTTCAAGCTGGAGTCAATGACGGCCTCAGGCACTCCCAACTTGTATTTTATTCTCCTTCTCTTCCGACACCTCTACTTCTGTAAGGGGGAAAAAAAAAAATCATATCTAACTGTGTTAGCATCATGTACTCTTCTTCCTTTATACATGTCTGAGTAGACGTGTGCAAGACTCCTAAACTTGCTTCTTCTTTCTTCTGGGAGAACAATCGGAATAATATCAATTGATTCTGTTGGAGGTCAATTTTCTCTCGAGTCGGCATCATCCAGAGTTCTCTAAACCAAATTGTTTATTATCAGAAACTTCCATAAAAAAAAAAAAAAAAAAAAAAAAAAAAATCAGCCTTTCATTCATTTCATTGTGCACCCTGGGATTGGATTTGCTGCTGTGGCAAAACAACATTACTTTTCAATAACTCTGTGTGGTTTGTTGATTTATTTTTTATTTTATTTTTTGTACACAAGTAGATGCAGCATTTATCCACCTGTGCAGAACCCAGCGAAAGCAGAATACATACATTACTTGAAACATGAGCTTTGGGGTGGGAGAACCTGATTTTGATTTTATTTTTTTTTTTAAAGATAGATGGACCGGATCATTTGTTCAAACGTAAAATATGTAATGATAAATATAATTCTCTCATTTTTTAAATAAAATTTTAATTAAACAATAAAATAAAAGCAAGATGAAATGTATAATATATATAAACTAAAATAAAATAAACCAATTATTTAATGAGCTAAGTGAATATCAAATAAATAATAAATACATTGTTAATAACCAATTTTAGAAAATAAATCCTAAATTAAAAACAGATATATAACAGGACTCTTGATAAGGTAAATGCTTGGTAGGCCTCTGCGTCGACGTTGACAACACCCCCCAATTCCATGCGTTTGCCTTTTATAGCGAAAACGGCAAATTTCACAGTCAGTGTTTTAATTTTTTACCTCATTGATGAAGTCACCAATGTCTCCAGGGTGGGGGGCGGCAGACCTCATGGGGTACTGTGGTTCGGGGTGGAGGGGTCTCTCATCGAGACGTCGAATCCCTACGGGTTTGATGGCCTCCGGTTCCAACGTGTCCGGCTGCTGGAGCTGACTCAGATCGTAATCCTACACAACAGAGACAGATGGGGAGGGAGGAGGGAGACGTCAATGAGGTGTGTGATAAGACCACCGACCTGAGAGTGCTGATTGCGCAGTCAGTGTAATAGAGAGTTCTGACACTGTTATTGGAAAGCCGTGGAAACAGGAGACACGTCATACGAATGTGCCACAGCCACAGGAAGCGCAGCCGCTAATCAATGGCGAGACGCGGCATGGTGGCTATGCATAAACCAGGGCTAATCCTATTAACATTACCAAGGCAACGCTAAGTCGTTGGCCGAGAGAGGGAGTGAATGGCCGGATGGTATCATCGCAACAGAAGATATGGCGTGCCTAATAAGCATGCGTGATGGATGGTCCCTAATCCGGCCATCTCTTAATATCCCCTTTCAATTCAGGTGTCTTTTCTCAGTTACGACACGTGTACGTACAGCTTCTTTCCTGCAGTGTGATGTATAAATGAAAAGTACACCGACTCTACTCCACACACATCAGTATCATCTCCTGTCTGACTGGATTACTCATGTGTACGCTCATGCCAGTAAACCCTGAGGCTGCGTTGGATTAGAACGCTGGCTGGCCATCACACAAGAATGTCATCCATCGTCTTTGGTCCGTTCCAGGCTGACTCCTGCTTGAGCATCACACACCAGAGGGGTCACAGGAATTGAAACATTGCCACATTACTGGACGAATTACACTTTTAACACACCCCATAAATCCCTTGAAAATCCTAATACGTCGGACGCTACGACGTCTACCTTATGTTTTCATGCCTACGTGGTTATGAGACACCGTCTCTTGAGTTAATATGCAGGCGACTCATCTGTTTGTTTACCACACAGCATGCCGGTGCAGGTATATAATCAGACGTTTTCTCTGAGCTCAACTTGATCATCTGTCTGCCTGTGATAGTGACTGCTTCACAGGGCAGCAGCAGCTAAAATCATACACTGTGAGAGCACCAAATGGACTGACACTTCAATTTCCTCCCTGGTGGGAGATAGGGAGAACAGAGGTGGGTATTATACAGACCACAGCGCCGGGAAAGTCAGGTCCATTTTTTTTTTTTTTGCCAATACTGACTCCCTGGACACCGCAGCCAAGGCCGTTTTAACCTGCTGTCCTTTGTGCCATTTAGAATGGAAGCTTTTTGCCTTTCAGTAAATGGCAGCTTGTACTGAATTTGCTTTTGAGCAGCGTTACTTTCCTTTTCAACACATCCTGCTCTACAACGTTTGTGCTTTATGTGTGGACATAAATACACCGGCGGGAGCTCTCCTCTTCCTCTCTCTCTCTGCATGCAGACGTTTTGATGGTCTTGCAGGCATATTGTTACCTTACACAGAGCTTCATTATTGGCGCACAGCAGATTCCTGTCTCTAAATGACATCAGCGCACCAATTACAAGTCTCCGAGGCTAATTTGCTGCTGTGTCGGGTCAGAGCGGGGTCTCCCGCTTATTTGTGTAATATGCGAGCCACTACCGCACTTGAGCCAGCGAGAGAATAGCCTATGTGGCATAACGCCCCCCCCCAAATGAACTGATTCCGTCGTGGTAACAAGGGGTTATTAGGACAATTGAATTTGTGTCGCTGTATGCCTGATCAGCACAGCGAGATACAGAGATGCGACTTTATTTTTGCCTCTGGCGTTTGTTCAGGATAGGGGCTGCGATTGTTTGGGATGTAAAGTGAAAAGAAGTTGCACTGGAGAACATGCATCCAATATTTCCAGAACCAACTGGACCACAGCTCCGTTTGTATTATTGATTCCGCTGTTCTGCCCTTATGCAGAACCTTCACAGTTAAATTGTCAAACTCCCCATTTAGTGACAGACAGAGGAGTTGTAAGTACATCTGCACTGGTGTTTCGCTGCTAAATGCTTTAACCTATGCCAAGGATCCTCAATAGGTGGGTTCTACACAGACCCAGACTTAACCAGTGCAAATTCTGGGGGGCATTCATAGTCCATAATCTTTATTTTTAACTTGTGCTGCTTTTCTGGTCTGTACGATAGAGACAAGAAAGATAACATGCAATGAAAAACCTTCCATGTGGCATGTCTACAAAAATCAAATATATTCAGAGCAGCTTTATGAGTGGGTGTGTGCGAGGCAGGAAAGCGGTGAGAAGTCCAGTAAAGAAAGTTTTACAAACAAATGTACTTTACAACTAGAAAACAGCAAAGGAAATGAGTAAATGCTGTTCACTTGTTAATATTAGTTCAGTGTCTATCAAAAATGTATAATTGTGCAAATATTAGGGCTCTCAATGCTCACATTTTTCTTTGTTTCTTTATTATAATCACTGTATACATTATGTTCCAGACCTTGGCATGGAGACATTTTCAAGGACCACGAAACAGCCTTAGTCATCATTTGGAATGAGAATTTTCCATTGCAATGACTGATTGCTTGGCAAAAACAAGTAATTTCAGGGCATTTTACCTAATCCACAGTGTTATTAGAGATTTTACTCTGTGCGTGTGTGTCTGTGTGTATGAGACATCATTCCTACCTGATCCTCTTCTCCGCCGCCTTCCTCATCATACTTGAGAATGTTGTCTCGCACGTCATCCTCGGGATCGATGAGGAGCTGCTTAGCCTGCCGTTCTTTATCACGGCGCTTCATCCAAACCACAAAAAGTAGCACCAGAACTGCGACGCGCACAAACACGTGGTGTCGTATTACAAAACAGAGTCATATTTTCATTCACGTGTAATCGGATCCTGTGTCTTAGCTTTTCAGGCCGGATGTAGACTATATATTTGTTTGATAATCCTGTGCTAATCTAATCATCATTGGGATCATGTTAGGCTGTTTTGCTAATCTGCGATGGCAGCGTTTAGGTGACACTCACTGAGGAGGATGATGATGCACAGCAGGATGGAGATGATGGCGCCCGTGCCCAGGCCGGCGGCCATGATGTGCTGCTGGTCCGTGCAGTCGCCGTTGATGTCGCACTGGCACACTTTGACCCTCAGGTGGGAGGTGTTGATCAGGGGCAGGTTTCCAGAGTCCGTGATGATGATGGGCAGGTCGTAAATGCCGCTCTCGAGGAAACCGATCTTGAGCCGCAACTGAGCGTAGTCGCCTGTAGAGAAACAAAAACGAGCCAGAAGTACTTAAAAGTGGCGACGACAAATACCATATTTCCTCAAATAGTGGCCGCCCTCTAGTAGCCGCCGGGCCCCAATCCATTGGTTAGTATTAACACCTCCCTAAAATACATGTCTAAAAAAATGGGTACTAACTGTAATCACTGTACAATTTAACTCTGTTGCTGAAACAAAACAGCAGCACCAACTGAAGAACACATTAACACTCTGATGAATTAAAGGGTAGAGTCTTACTGCATGCTGTATACTAGTTCCTTGTGCAGTATTAAAGGTGACTTAATGTTACATGTGCACAATTAGCGACTAAATTATCTGTGTCTATATTTATGTTCAGCCTAATCCGCATAGTTTGTTGTCATGTCACAGAATGTATCCATAATATTCCTTTTAACTGGCACTTTGAATTTGCATAATCTGATATGTTAAAATATTAGCCAACCCATCCAGCTGTACATATGAATATGGTATGTACCATAAATTTCAACTTGCATTACCATATAAAATCCAAAACAAGGTTTTGGGATTTGAGGCTCACAAATCTACTGAATGACATTGGATAATGCTGCTTAAGCTTAAAACTCACTGCGATTATCCAAATAGTATTATCCAAAAAAAGATATACCAGTATTGTATTTTAACACAGAGGTCTCTACAGCTAGCATAGGTCGAGTGTTTTTTTATAGCAGAATGTATACAAAACTTCAATTAATTAGGGCCATGTTCCCATCCCAAATTGTTAATATTACTAATATTAGCAGCACTAATTGCCTCTGGCGCAGTCAGGTTTGCAACTTTAAATATTCAATACGAGACATGATGCTGACATGAGACATTTTTTCAAGAAGAGACTGAGGGCAGCAAGAAAATGGGAAGGTTGTAGGTTAGCGACAGACTGCATATAAATATGGGTTATGTCGCTACTGTAGGAACTGAACTCTTGGAAGTTGAGGACCCCGTGTATCTGATTGTTTTTTTTTTTATTATTATTATTTTAAAGCATCAATAGTCATTCTTACCACTGATTCTGGTGATGGTCCAGTTCCTCTCGACATCGACGGGCATGTTAGGCAACTCGAAGGCAAAGGGCCCAGCATTGGGCATCAAGTCGCCATCGATCGCTGTGATGTTGATGGCGTTGGGCTCGGGTTTCTCACATATTTCTACTTCCTTGGGGAAAACCCTCGGGGCGTTGTCGTTGATGTCCAGCAGATAGATCTGCAGAGTGCCCGTGCCACTTGCTGAAGGGCTGCCTGCATTCGCCATGAAACACACATGCATACTTATTATTTAAGGAAATCTTGAAAGTTGATTGCAGAATCATCATGCGGTGGAAGAAGAGGAGAAAAAGTGGTGAGTGTTGTGTTTCCAGCCAGCTATGCACTCCAGTGGGATTGGGCCCATCCAAACTGCATACTGATCTAAGAAACTATTCTCAAGTGAGGGAGTAGACAGAAAGTGCCGTATTAGAACATTTGGATACTCGTGTGTGTGTGTGAGAGAGAGAGGAACGTCTTCCTGACCAAGGACATAGGCTGGGAATACTAAAGCAGCCAAACAGAGGCCACTGTCGCTCCTCTCAGGCTCCTCTATGTATTCACTGTGCTAAGAGGCTTCTTTACCATTCAGGCCACGCTCAAAGGAGCTAGTCATCCAGTCCTGACCCATTAATACTGAGAAAACCTCTTTACTGGCAAAGTTTTAAGCCTATTGGACTACGCTATGCTCTGCAGAACAGGGTAAACCTGAACAGAGGTAAATGCTCTTCAGGGAAAAGGCGAATTTATCCATGCAGCTGTATGCTTCTGAGATTGTTAGCACATCAGCATTAAGGTGAATGGTGGTCAGTGGCTGCCATGGCTTCAGTCATGGTGGATGTCTGTTGTCGTCACACAAGTGGCCAAATTAGATATGTATCCTTCTAAAGGGCATTAGCTCCTTTTGACAATAGTAATTTTCAAGCATCCCGACAGAAGCAGCTAAACCATGAGAGCAGTGCATTTGAAGGCGCTTAACAATACACATTTGCATGGTTACGTACCGTTGTCAGTGGCCAGGAATGTGGCATTGTACAAGCTGTTCTTTACAAATGGTGATTCTCTGTCCAAAACGGCGATTGTTGTGATTCTACCATTGTTGGGATCAATTCTCAGCCACTTGGCCGGATCCAACAGTTTAGTGTAGCTGATGACAGACAAAGACAGACATTCATAATCACCTCACTGAACTTCGATCAAAGTTTAACAGGCACAGTCTTGTTTCACAAACAGTAAAATCTGTGGGAGGCAACCAAGCAGCTCCAGATACAAAGGTGCTTAAACAAGTGATCTGAAATTAGGACTGATGATTGAAGACGCAGTCAAGCTAACTCATCATATACTATGAATTTCGCATGCGGAGTCATGAATATTCACTGATGGGAGCCATTAATGTCATCACTGTTGCCGTTGCTGATTACTCGGGTGTGATTTAAACATAATGAGGACGATACATGTTTGCCAGTTTAAGCCTCCTACCGGATACTTTGCTGCATGTAACGATCAGGGTCCTGCGCCGTGAAGGTGGTCAGCATGGACTCGGGCAACATTCCCTCTTCCAGTTTAATGAGCTTGGGGTTGGGATCGAAGTAGGGGCTCTCGTTGACGTCCATCACTCGTATGGAGACGGTCGCGGTGGACTGACGGGGAGAGTGGATGCCTCTGGCGAGTGGCACCTCGTTCCTCGCTTCCACTGTCAGCACGTACGCCCTGCTCATTTCATAGTCAATGGGCTGGAAAAACACAGGGGACAGAGATAGTGAGGCATATACATCATCACGTGAAATACATTGTGGAGGAAGGAGGAACTCGCATTAAATAGCTGAAAATGGAATGAGAGTAACAACGCAGCGAATTAAAGCGTTTCCATTCCCCCTCCCTAAAACTCCTCCTGTGAAAGCCCGCAATAGACAACTATTCGGTGCCTTGGTGAATTAATGGAGAGAGCAAGCCCGCCAGCTGATTATTAATTACCTTCTTCTGTTTGAAATACAAATGAGAAGACAAGACACAAATTAATCTGGCTGATAAACAACTATTATCTGTTAGAGTTGCTCCTAAATGCCACTGAATGCTTGTATTGTTGATAGCTGCATTCATGCCTTGAGAGCTACAGTACATAATAATAAGACATTCCTGGATCCATCTACAGCAAGGATTCTCAACTGTTGGGCCACGGACAGCAGGACAGAACTACCGGTATATTAAAAAGACTTAATCTGTTTTGTAAATCTCCCGTAGCTGTGAACATTTGATTTACTCCTATTCTTTCTGTGCAATTTTCTAATAGTGTGCTTGACTTGACTAAAACGTAAAGATGTGTCAGCCACCTTGAAACATTGAACTTATAAAGGGAGTCTCTATGGAATACAATGGGTGAGGTTTGAAAAGGTGACCTTACCTTGACAACCGTTACCAGCCCCTCGTTATTGGTGGGATCAGTGGGCACAGAGAACCTGCCGGTGGGGTCACCCCCAGTGATTTTGTAGACTGCATTCCAGGCCTGAGTGTTGGGTTGGTCGTTGTCAGTCACCGTCAGGTTGGCCACGATCACGTTCACACGGTTTTCGTGCACCTTGCCGAAAAACTGCATGAATTAAGCATGAGATGTAGAGGAACAGGCATACTGTTAGTGATGCTGGGACCAATATTGGGTAAACCGACACGGAAGGTATCTTATCACGTCGTCATGGTCATCTCGTCCCCTGTCTACATCCAACAACACAACAGTAACATTACGTCTCACTAAGTGCTTTTTGCGCTCTGGCTGACATCCCCTATGTGTGTGTGTGTGTGTGTGTGTGTGTGTGTGTGTGTGCTTGGCTGACTGCTTGTGTAGCTGAACTTGAACTAAATAAGAGAGCGGCGCTGCTGCCGGCACGCATACATATTCACGCTGAACCGGAAGGCCGTCACCGTGTCTGGGTCTCGGCTAGGTGTTGATTGCTTACCGTCTCAGCTGTGAACTCTGGCGGGTTGTCATTGATGTCAGTGACTCTAATGACGGCGGTGGCCGTGTTGGACAGGCCGTACATCGGGTTGCCCTCGGTGTCAGTGGCCTGGATGATCAGCGTGTACTGAGGCACTTTCTGTGGTGGGAAAAGGTGAATGGTTTGAGAATAATATTGCAATTGTGTGGCTATAGATATTTTCAGTTGCCACCAAACAACTACAGTCTCCAAAATTGTAATGCACAGTCCAATGCACCAAAAGTAGTACAATTTGCAGTTCAACTATAGGGTCCTGCCTCAGAAGTCAAACAAAATTTGGTGTTCATACCGTTTTCGAAGTTATTCCGACAGAGATTCCGTTAGCACATCAGCCTCACAGTTCTGAGGACCCGGGTTCAAATCTGGCCTCGTCTGTGAGGAGTTTGCATGTTCTCCCTGTGTCTGTGTGGATTTTCTCCAGTTACTCTGGTTTCCCCCCACATCCCAAAAACATGCATGGCAGGTTAATTGAAGACTCTAAATTTACTCTAGGTGTGAATGATTGTTTGTTGAAATGTGCCCTGCGACTGTCTGGCGACCAGTTCAGGGTGTACCCCACCTCTCGCCCAAAAGGTAGCTGGGATAGGCTCCAGCACGCCTGCGACACGAGTGAGGATAAGCGGTGTAGAAAATGGATGGATGGTGCCCAAAGTTTAGATTCAATAAATTTACTCTATTTTCTATGGGGAGGGAAAAAAATTAACGTTACAACAACTTGGAATTCAACCAGTGTCACAGAACAGATTCTGTTTGAATTTGGCGGTCCCTCTGTAACGTATTAACAGTCAATCACAATCAAATAGATTGTGGAGGATTTTTACTGGTTCCCCGAGCAGGCTGATGAAGCGGCATAGAATAATAAAAAATGTGCACAACTAAATTGAAACAAAGTTTAAATGGCTTTCTTATTCCGATGCCTAATATTGATTTGTTCCCCAGGGAGGGAGGGAAGGAGGAAGTTGCACCACTGCCACACTTTACTGTACACCAGCACAAAGCTGACAAATGACTACTTCCACATTAACAGTTACTCAGGTGATGGACTAGTCACTCGGTAATGAGAATAGGGCAAATTACTTTCACGGTGGCGACTGTCGCACATAAAACGGCGGCCCCAAGGCGGAAGTGATTGAGCAGCAAGCAAGCCAGATTGCCCTCACTAGGATTACATCAACTGGCGTGTGCTTTGTATTTCATTTTATTTATTCCCTCCCACAGCTATGTGAGCCAATTAGGGGAAAAGGTGGTTGTTTACAGCATAAGTAAAAGATCTGTGCTTTGGAAATGAGGACAGAGAATGTGAGGGGAGGAGATTATTAAAATGATCGGCGATGCGAGCAACATTCTTGTCAGAATAAATGTGTGTGGAAAAAGCCAAGGCCAGCTCGACTTGTAATTTAAGTGGTAATCAGCAAACGTACTTTGGCTCGTTGGCTCTATGAACAAACATGCCCAAGTTGTGATTGCCGTCATATTTAACAAACACACGGCTCAACTATATAAAAACTGTTGTGTTGCCATATCAACAAACAATGTAAAATTATAATGAAACAAAGAATGGCTAGAGGTTTTGGAAATAACCCCAACACATTATAAGCACCATCCATTTGTTTTGTAATATCACTTGGATCCTGTGGAGGCAACAGTATGTTGGTGGAGTGCTGACTGAGTCAATGTCTCATTTCACTGGCCAACAGTGATACAGCATGACAGTTGAGTAATACAATAGCTTCTCTTGCGCAGATTCCCCAGTTCATGCAAAATGATCCGACATTTAGCCTTTTACATAGAACCCAGCAAAGGAAGGATCTTGCAACAACTATGTGCGCCCACACGGTGGCACGGCATGGCACAATCACACCCCTTTCCCGACATGCCGCAATTCCAACACACACAGACACCTTCCCATACTCTTGATATTACCCCCTAAGGTGGAAGATTGCAGTGTGGACTTTGTTTCCCAGTATTTTGTGTTGGTGTGAGAGCGGCTTATGCAATGTAATGTCTGTGTTTCATCAAAAATGTTCAGCGCTACTTTATTTTAAAGACTAAAAGGAAATTATTGATTTTGCAGGGGATTTGTGCTCTCTCAGTATTGTCTAATTTGGTCGTTAAAATTAAAAGTTCTTTCATCAGTCGAAGGCAAAAAACACAAAACACAAAAATGAAAATAAATGTAAGGGAAGAAAAACAAAAGCTACTCACCTCTCTGTCCAAGCCTGCTGCCACAGTAATGATGCCTCCAGTTTTATTATTGATGGTGAACATGTTGGAGGTGGGACTCTCAGGGTTCTGAGACAAGATCTTGTAGCGGATCATCCCATTAGCAGTTCTGGGATCATCTTTGTCGACTGCTGTTACCGTCATGACAAATGTGCCTTTTGGAGAGAATGACACAGAAAAACAGTATAAACACAGTGCAACAATACGCTCGGCTCTTTATACTGCATATATACTGTTAACGTTACCTGGCTTGGAGCCCTCTGGAACTGTACCGTTCCAGATGGGGTGGTTGAATTCGGGCCTGTTGTCATTCATGTCGATCACATTGATCACAATGTCGATGGGATTTTCTACTTGGTTGCCGTTCAGGTCCACCGCATGAGCTCTCAGCTGAAGGACGACAAGGAAGGAAGAT
Organism: Phycodurus eques; assembly: GCF_024500275.1. NCBI lineage: Eukaryota > Metazoa > Chordata > Actinopteri > Syngnathiformes > Syngnathidae > Phycodurus > Phycodurus eques. The sequence goes on along the minus strand of NC_084537.1, from coordinate 23,444,849 downwards.
TCTTGAGCAAAGAAATATCTGACCAGCAGTTCATGTCTACAGAAGAGTTCACAAACCAAGGGACCATAACTGGGTCATGGTTTCATTTTTACTGGGTCGCCAAAGGCTATTTCTATTCATGATTTCTTGGCAAAGTGCTTCTGAGTATCATGATTGTTGTTTCAATAGTTTATTTACAGCATGTGTCAATAGAATGGCAACGCATGAAGAAAACCTGGTTTATAGGCCGTCTGAATATTTCTAGCTCACTAGTTTCATCAGCTTTCAAGGTTTAAGTGCCTTTCAAAGACCACACACTCAAGTGTTGGCTAAGTCGGTTATCCAGTGATCTTCAAATTCAAATTTTAATTCAGCCATGATTCCTTCTCATGCACGTGCAAAAGGCTGCGCTAAAAGTTTATTGCAATGTCATTGAAGAGCCACTGCAGTAGAGAGCACTTCTTGAGAGATGAGGATTATCTTAAAATATCCAACACACACACAATCACACACACACACACACACACACACACACACACACACACACACAAAGTCCTTTAAATTCTCCGACGGATAAGTCCAGTTCTCTGGGAGCGCCACATCACACCACAAGTCTTCATTGAGTCTGAGCAGACTGTTTAGGCTACACATGACCCTGGAGCACATACCAACCAGAGGGAAAGTACAACGTTGCCAGAGTGAGAACAAAAAAGGCAGATCATAAGGAAATCATTAGGTCTTGACTTACATGGAAGTTGGAAATATGCTCTCGATCCAGTGGCTTGTTAACTGAGAGTTCTCCAGAGATCGGGTCGATGAGGAAGATGCCGGTGGGAGGTTGGTCAGCACCAGGGCCTGTCACGCTGTATCTCAGAGATCGGTTCTTGTCATGGTCCGAGCGGATCTGCAGTTGGAATGATTTGTTACAACACAGCTTAAGAACTTGATTAATAATAATATAATACCACACAAATAATTATCTATCGTGAAGCTGACAGACTTATTTGTTGTCAATAAATGTGAACAAAACATTCGACAATTACCTAGTCCCCGGGTTACATGACATTACATACTGTACATAGCTTACTCAGTCCTTGATTTTTTTGGTGGTTATTTATATCTGTATCACGTTTGAAGGGTAATTATCTTTTTTTTTCTCAAAATCTATATAAATGTATTACATTTCTAAAAATTTCTAAGCCAATCCCTCATATCATAAACTATACGCAGCAGGTCGACATACGCTAATGATGCCCGTTACTTTGTCTGATTGACAGGTCATTCCAAAAGCAGTGATGATATTGGTTTATGTGTGGTATTGGAGTTCTGTCTGGACGAGGATATTTTCACTTTGCTGTTGTTGTAAATTGAGACCCTCTGCGCCTTCTTCCTGGTCCACGCTGAGCATCTCATTTCCTACTGACAATATGATCCGCTAAGCCCAGAAATATCCAATTTAATGTGGCTTGCATTAAATATAATACGTACAAATTGTGTGCAGAGGACCTGATAAGAGATTCAGCTTAATATACCGAGAAGGATCTCCTTCTTAACTGTCCTGAGGAGTGCTTGTCCTTTGTCAGCCACCCACACTGAGCCTCGACCACAAGACTGTTGTCAATAAAAGGCAGTTGAATGTGTCCTTGAGCCATCATAAAAGCAGTATAATATCCAAGGAACTACTCCGCTGGTGAGCACTTAAACTTTTGCTCTGCCGTCATATGATGACACATTCGACAGTATGGCCCTTAAAACAAAAAAATGCGTAGGAGTGTTGGACGAGTTTGACCTTCAACAAAGAGCTGTAAATAAGAAACATTTTCTTCAAGTCTCATGGCTTTGACCTTCAGAGTGGAAGGTCTGGACTACGGGGGAGCTACAAGGTTGTCATATCAAGCAAAGAAGCCTTTTCACTCAAGTTGTGAGTGGAGTACAATTGTGTGTGTGGGGGGTTACCCGAACAAGCTCCTGTGGGAAAGGACCTCGCGAGTTCTCCGGGACATTGATTGGGGGAATGACCCAGTCTCTCTTCATGCGTTTCAGCTGGCTGTCCAAGTTTCGTGATGGAAATGCTATTTCCTTCAAATCCTTGGACATGGTGGGATCATAGGCGGCTTCAATGACCTGGAACAAAAAATTATATGATTTGGTACGTCATACATACATATAAAACGTGGCCATGTTATTTAGGGCAAAACATGACAGGGTGTTAGTATTTCCTATTACTACAGATGGTCCTCGGGTAACGAGTTAGGTTCCTGCGGTGGCGATGTAAACAAAATTTAAATGTAAGTCGGGAAGCATCGAAGTCTATCACTAATCCACGCGAACATAGTAGTTAAGTAAATATAACTTAATAATAACATAATTACAGTAAATGTGTATGACAAACACTGTAAAACAACCGAATGAAAACCAGTAAAGGCCTCTCTATACTCCTGCGCTTGCATGGGCGACAGCGCCCGCATTGCATCGCGTGAGCGTATTACAGCGTAGTATAAATTAGGCAAAAATATTATTGTGTGGAATTAGTTGATTAATCATGTCTCGAAGCAACGGCGGCAAAATGGCAGGCACTAATTGCAACCAGTAGAGGTGCTGTTGAGTCACTCAACTAGTCTGCCATCTACAAAACAACAGGATGATGCAAGGTATGGGATGTTTAGCTACATTCATGCTATGCTAACATAGCTAATATTATTTTATCCAATACAATATTGGCATTGTAATAGAAGTTCAGAACATTCAGAGAGCCATAAATAGAGTATTAAATTTTCTCAAAATGCAGTCAGATGCCGTCCCTGGTCTCAAGAATCAACACTACAGCGTGATTCTCTTCGACGATTCTCTGGTGTATGTGGTTAGTGCAAGAGCAGCAGTACACCAACAGCTACGCTTGGCTTCAAACGGCAAACCTCATCTCGTGTCATGATAAAATGCACCCACACAGACACAACCGGCTCCCATAATGGATCTGCCATCCTCCCTCAGCTGTAATGAATGAGATTTGAAACAAAGGAGGATGGTACCTGCAAGCCAGACACTAAACACACAGATGGCTCAAATTGCCTATGCTGCTCCAGAGACACGAAGGAGGGACTGAAGTCATGCCATGGAAAGTTACAATAACCTTGAACACAAGGCGGGAAAAAAAAACAACAACAAAAAACTATGTTAAATCAGTCAATGTTGAGGAATGTTTACTGGGCTCAGCCCTTTAAGTCTTAATACTAAACCAAGGGTGGGAAAGCTACAGATCGTGGACCATATATGGCTATGGGGGGACCTTGATCAGCCCACTGTGCAATTGTAAAAACAAACAAAAGAAAAAACAAAGAGGAACTGTTATAAAAAGCAAGCAAAAAACATTTTACCCACAAATACAGTATGTAACAATAAACATTTGTTCAGCATGTTTTATCCTGAACCAAAGAGAAACCACAGAAGTGAATTACCACTTTGTCACCCTATTAACGACATGTACCCATTGCGTGCGCACACACACACTGACCACTGTCAAACAGCTTCCACTAATCATGTTTGAAATTTGATTATAGTGCTTTCACACACTGCACAAGTAACAAGGCTAGCAGACATACAGAGAAGCTGTGTGCATGCGTTGCAAATATCTATTACCTTATTAAAATGGGCAAGAGTGAGAGTAGCAATTATTTGCAACCTGCGTTTGGAATGATGAATTACATGTTGTGTTTGTTCAGCCTGACGTGTAGCTATCTATCTATCTATCTATCTATCAAGCCCCCAACCACACACACAAACACACACTGTTCTGACAGCTTCAGGGCCTCAACATTGGAGTGTGATTTACCCTTTAAGAAAACTCCCCCGTTTCCACTTCTTAAGTATTGCTTTGTTCTGCAGAGTTCGATTGGAGGTAGACATAGTCTCATTCTAATGAGGTTATTGTTTAGTTGTCAGTGATTAAAATTTCTCCCCAAGGCAGCCATACTCGTGGTGCGAATAATAAAAAAATAAAAGTAATCACAGATTTGATAAAGAGATCATCACCAGATGCAAACAACACAGAAGCGTAACCTGATTTATGATGTAAAAAAATGGCTGACAGTTTATCTGTTTGAGTAAACTATTTATCTTACCAATAGCAAGGACTAATAGTGTCATTAAAATCCTATACCTGTAGTTGCATTTGTGTGTGGCTAATGATAGTGCTTGGAGATGCTGCGAAATCATGACTGGCTAAGAAATGTGCCTGCTGGCCCCAAGAATAACAACAATTTGTTTTTAATCTGTGACCACAGAAAATTACGTTCCCATTTCCCATCATTTGTCCTTTGTTGCACACGTTTACAAATATTCACTTTTAGTCATAATTTGCTTATGAAAGTTAGATGGATTAATAACACAGCAAACACTAATTGCACAAACTTTGGAATTTGAACATCCATCCATTTTCTCTACCGCTTCTTCTTACTCGGGTCGCGCGGGTGTGCTTGAGCCTATCCCAGCTATCTTCGGGCAAGAGGCGGGGTACAGCCTGAACTGGTTGCCAGCCAATCGCAGGGCACATAAACAAACAACCATTCGCACTCACATTCACACCTACGGGCAATTTAGAGTCTTTAATTGACAGTTGGGAAAAATAAGTATAGTAACAAATCTCCAACTGTCAGCGCTCCTCATTAGACCTCATTTCAGCCAGCATCAAAGGATTATTGCAAGATGCTCACCTATGGAAATATGTGGATGACTGAGCAGAGGCTTTGGGTGTGTTAAGTGATGTCCATTACAGTTACTGGTTTCAGTTTCGTTTCTCATGTTTTGTTCCCTTTATAGTTTGCTTGATACGTTTCTCAGCCTGAGTTGATATTGACCACGTATTCTGTGAACAAAGGACTGTGATGAGTATTCTGTGACTGTTATTATGCATTTGAGGCAGTTTGTTTGTGCCATTTGAAGAGAAGCAACACTGAGTGAAAGTAGACTGCTATGTTAGCTTCTCACATTATCCACTAACAAGCTAGCAGTCAAATGTGATCCAAAGGTAGAGCGTTTTATGTCATACACGTCATAGTGGTTGATTTCAGCTGACTTGATAACGTTAAAATGTTACTTAAACATGACTACAATTTGGACCCTGGAACACATTATTCCAAAAAGAACCAATAGACCTTTATTAGAATTGATATTGTTTTAAAATCCAAACAAGTCAGGGATTGCTGTTTTTGACTTTGGTGGTTCAACTGTTAACACAAGAGGTTTGGCTACGGCCTAGCATGCATCACTGTAAGAAAACATGTCTGTCTGTGTAGAGTCTTGCTGAGCAGGATCACATAATTCCCTGGCACTGAAGTTAAAACCTACAATCCTAGAAAGCCTTTAGAAGTTTCTTTCATTTCCTGACTGACTACAAGAAGGAACGATGCGGGATGTATACATCTTTAATGTGAACCTTCTCTCATCCTCGGCCAAAGAGAATGTTGACATATGAGCACTCGGACGTCGTAATTAATTGCTGACGACTGCTCGTCTTGTCCAGGAGAGCTCAAACAGATGCTTACTGTCTCGAAGAGATCGTGCAGAAGCAATAAGCTTACAATCACAAGACGCGCTCACTGAAATCTATTTTATGAGCAGTCGTTGCGCATCTGCTCTTGCTAGACACTGACCGTGTTAAGTATATGTTTGTGCTCCACTAAATTGACACATTAACTTTTAATTAGAAGGCATCCATCTTGTCTCATGGAACACCTGCTACAATTTGGGGAACTAGTCATCTGTGAATGTGAAGTGCAGCTAATCAGTGTAAGTTGATTCACGCAAGGGCAGAATTGATCATTCTGGTTTTCTACTGCAGTAAAACACAACAATGGACCAACAGAAATGAACAGTGGCTTCTAGGAATTGCCTTCATCGACTGTAGGAAAAATTAATCATTGATTTGAATTTTACTGGATGTTCTCAACAGCTGTTCCACGACAATCTCGGAAACTCTTCATCTATAAAGTTGCAGTGCAGCTAAATCAGTGGCAGTTGATTGACACAAGGGCATAATTTAACAATTGGGCTTCCTACTGCAGTAAAATACGACAATGGGCCAACAGAAATAAACAGTTTATTTTAGGGATTCCCTTGGACACCTGAACACTTATAAGGAAGATTAAATTTTTCTACTGAGATGGGTGAATGTTTCTGAATATCCTGGAATCCTGTAAATGTGCTGCTTCCTCACCTGCTGGTTGGAGGGTGTCAATTTGACAAGGGTTATCCATTGCTGCTGAATAGTGTCGTCAATGGCCTTGATCAGCAGCGAGGACGTTTGGGGTCCAGAGAGCTGCAGGTTCCTGGCAGCATAGACCACCCCGTCGGCTTCTATCCGTAAATCCTCCGGGTTGTTGCATTCGAAGCGCACCAGACCCCCTCGGCCGCAGTCGACAAACCTCACTGCAGAAGAGAGATAAAGTTAAGAATGAGCGCAGAGGTGAAAAACAATTCTTAAAAAGGACGAAGACGAAGGAGGTGGAAGACAGACAGCTAGAAAAACACACAGAGCAACGGAAGGTCCACAAAGATTTTGTGATTTCCTCCGTCATGTTCATAAATTATTCACTTCAAGCTGTGCCCCAAAGGTATCGCTCAAAACAGGTGCAGAGGAACATCGAGTTTGAAGAGGAAGCAACTGAAATTGAACTTTAAGAGCTATTCCGGGGGGAGGGGGGGGGGGTCCAAAAGGTGCATTAGTATATCTTGAATTTGATGTGCAGATTCGTGCATCCAGCGTATGTACTGTATAATCGAGCAGGGACCTTCACATGCTAGTTTTGTTGCTCACAGCATTCAGGGATGCCTTGGATGGATGAATCCTCCACAGGCACAAGTGAGGGCTTGTGATGTTTATTTCATCACAACATAACACACAATGCACACATGCACTAAGCCACCAAAGACAGGTGTCTCATGGGGGCTCCAATTCCAAGCGGGGGTCTTAGTGGCAGCATCACAACACTATGTTACAAGTGAGTGGCCGTATAGCATAGCATAAATGGATAGACAGACAAATATGCTGTTTATTAGACTATACATTGATTTTATCGGGCTGATCGGTATCGGTCGATATTTAGCATTTTATGCTGATCGGCTTTAATGTCATAATTCGCCGAACCGATCAAGACATTTACTCCGCGTCGCCGCATGCACAGTATATTTGAATCCAAAAGCTCTTTTTAGCCTTGTCGCGTGTCTTTTGACGTAGTACTGTAAATATCTGACGGCCAATTAAGTTATTTAAAAAAAGAAAAAAAAAACATGTGACAACACGTCTGAGACAGGCAACACGTAATGGCTGGATCAAACTACAAGACAAATTTGCTCTTTCACGATTGCATTGTCAGACTACTGCAATGAAATATTTTATTCCAATAACACCGCATCCTGTTTTTTTACGATCATTGGGCTACATGAGATACATTCGTTACAGTGACGACGACAACAAGAGTGGAGCGCGCCAACGGTATTATAAGGACAAAATGGGGGAAAACGTGTGTTGGTGTTCACCGGTGATCAGGAGAGGACGTTTGTTTAAGGCTTGCTTGAGGTATGTTCACGTACATTTAATACGATACGGCTCACAAGCAAGCAATAAAATGTTATGTAGCCTAGCAAGCTACTACTAGCACGAACGGTTCGACGTAAACATGCCACCGTTCTGTCTAATCATGCTCTAAAGTTTCGGTGTGGTGAAGTAATTTAATTAAAAATAAAGTAATTTAATTACAGTAAGTTAGCACCCATTATTTCTGTCATGTAACATTGGTTTGACCTGACTGATTAGAATACACAATCTGACTAGAGCAGTGATTTCCAACCTTTATGGAGCCAAGGAACATATCTTACAATTGAAAAATCTTACGGCACACCAACAAACAAAAATGTCACAAAAGGTGGATACATTAATTACTTCCTACCATCTAATAGAAGACAATTCATTTGTTCTCTCTGTCACTATGCTTCACTGGCATGGAACAAAGAGGAACAAAGATACATTATTTATTGTAAATGTATATTCTTGAGCAATTAAGTACACAAGTATATACAGTAAATGAACAGGTCATTTAAATAGACACATTCCTCCATCTTGTGATTGGATCGGTGGTCAGTTTTTTAAACTCGCTGATCGTGTAAAGCCTACTGTTTATTGCTATATAATCCTTTTGTCTTGGCCGGTTTAATGCTCATCTTTACGTACAGTGCACAAAATGGCACAAAGGCAATGATAAAAAGACGTTATCCAGGTATACAGTTTCTGTAGAAGCTCTGGTGTTGCTGCTTTGAATTATTCAAGCAGATATGACTATTACTTAACAAAAGCCTGCAAGGGGGCACCTCATCTTTCCTTCTGCCGCTACCTTGGGGACCCAAGAACCTGACGTCAACAGAGAATCATTTGCACTTGGATGAAGTTCCTCTGGGCTTGATCGGAGGATGCCATAGATCAACTTGGCATCATAGTTTAACCTCTAGGCCTAATTGAATAGCCAGTTTCACACCTTGTGAGTTATAAAACCGTGATGACAGAGATGAATGTTTACTTTATTACTTGGCCTGCGTTCGACAGCAGACAACCCTATATAGCTATACATTTTCCTGGATCTTTAACTGTAGTGATTCCGCAAAAATCGGCATATCAGAGCCGTGATGGTAGATCCGTAGATAATACCGCAACTGTGTGTGCATTCACACAGCGACATAGCAGTTAGCATCAGAGAATTTGATGACGTCAACACTGGTGTACGGTGTGGCAAACGCCTTGTCACTTGTACAGCGACAATTACTTTCAACACAACAGGGCAGGAGAAGTGATTGTCCGGTATTAAACTTCACACCCCCATTCTGGCATTGCAGAATACGCAGTACAATTACACAATTACACAGTCGTCATTCCACCTCTGTTAAAGCTCTGATGCAACCTCCAAAGGCGCAAAATGCCAGGTTGACTTTGTACCCCAATTCTATGTCAGTGCTGTTTGCACAGAACAGTCGCATGAGAAGAAAAGCTGAAAAAGGACCTTTTTGCACTCTAGTTCTTTGTCCTAGCTCTTGTATAATGTATGCAGTGAAAGTGTTTAGCAGTGACTTGACAACAACGTGCCCCCGTGATTTCTTTTGCTTAGCTAAGCTCAAACTCCTAAACATTTTCTGAAATTTGGAAAGCACAATATCACAGAGTGGCTCCACAATCCACAGTCATGCAACAAATTCCTAGCAAGCACAACCACCTCCAATGATAAAGGATGGGGGAATGTCCCTTCTGTGTGTATTCATTTATCAAATTTGAAAAATTCAGTGTGTCGGCATAGCTATTGCAATCTATATCCGGACGCATTTGCTCCCCACACTAGTGGGCCAAATGAGATCTTGGCTGCCACGCCCTATCAGACATGTCGTCATGGGTACAACGATAAAGGCTTCAGCCCGGAAAGAAATGCCGATGCAGCAGGAGGGGGTCTGTGGGTTAAAAAGGAGGGAGTGGGTGGGACAAACAGGCCCGTCAGCAGAATGGCCTGTCCAACTAATGCCCTGCACCGGGGCCTGGAATTACCTCCGACTCAATGATTCTATTCAAAGTTTGCATGCCCCCCCATCACTGACAAGCAACACAAAAACCCTGGCTAACCCCAAGTGCCATAGTGCCTCTCTATTGTTTGCTCCATCACGTGAAAATTCGTACTCACATGCACACAAATGGTTAGAGCGATAGCAAGAGATTCATTTTGTTTGTAAGACGGAATGTGTACTGTGACGCCACATTAGGAAATGAAAGTATTTCGCAATCTCCTAGTTTATGCCTGCTCAACTTAGGTTTCAAGTAAGAAAACACTTGCAGTCCCTCTAATGTGCTGTAAATGTGACAAGCTGGAAACCATCTCAAGGGAGATCATCCCAACGTGCACCATCATTCGCTTGCGGGAAGTGAGGTCACCAACAGTTGAGAATTACTCAATAGAGATGCATATACCGGTAGGTCCAGAAATCCAGGAACAAGTCAGACCCAGTAGGCATTCATACCCATCCTCCACCCTAACAAAGAGCAGAGCACCCCAGACTAAACACAAACTCTAACCAAGTTCAGAGGAACTAAAATGATGCAAATTAAAGCAGAGGATCCCACTGAATGTGCTGTGTAAAACCTCCAAATTATTTACTGAAGTCATACTTCAAACCAGTGTAATCTGCAATTCGTACTGTATTTAAACACTGTGTAACAAAATTGCTGCTACTATGGGAAAATGTAAATGTTTGTTATTCTTTCCAGTTGCACTTTTATCTAATTTGCTGTTTCAGAGATAATCTCCCTAATCGACCTTGTCTGCTGTAGTGCCAACTCAACAAAATGCCTTTCTTTCTAGAACATAACACGATAAAAGAGAACTGGAACTAGATGACCTAGTAAGGGCGATTCGACTCAAAAGATGATACTAAATTCTGTCACGTTTACAGAATATAAATCATTTGCAAACAAGTATTTTATTCAGTATTTTTCAGATCGTCAACTGCTTGGAGCCAAAGCTTGGATCTATAAATAAAGACATTTGCCTTTAGCCAGACTAAAGTCCTTGGAGGCTTTCTAGTAATGCACTTCAAACGAGCAAAGCATTCCACACATTTATTGTTGGTCTGCAAATATGCAATGGTTTTTCATGACAACATTACATTAAGTGTTATGTTCAATTCAAGTGTAACCTTTTAGCAGTCCAGAGAAGTTCAAAGAAAAATTCAACAATTCTTAAGAGTTGTTTGCCAGAGTTAAATCAGAGGACTCCTGCTAAGAATGCATTATATAGCGCCTCAAAAAAAGCATTGTGATATGACTTTCGCTTATCACACTCATCCACATTGCAATACACAGTGAGTGATAAGCACCATGACAGACTGAGTGGCTAACATAGATTTGGATGCTCCACTGATTCCAAGGAAACTGACCCCGAAAGGATTTTCACATTGTTACTTGGTGAGTGGAAGTAAGACTACTTGATAGGTAGCTATATTCACATGAAGAAAACACCCCAAAATACTGTGTTGTTCTTCTTTTAGATTGTTATTGCATATCCTTATTTGCATAGGGTACAAAGGGTGGGTGCTTTGACCAGGAGGAAAATACCATTGGCACTCTCCATTGGTAGTCTAATCCCACATAAAGTACTATGTACTCCAGCTAAGCAAAAGATATCTTAACGAAACCATCCACTGTGAGCTTCTTACAGTGACATTTAGTGATAGCCCCTTATTCCCCGGGCAAATCCAGTTTATCTACAAAAAGAGAATTCAAGTTGACAGTCTTTTTGAAACGCTTTGAATCTAGGGATGTCTGCGGGTTAGCTGCAAAAGACAAGTTCTGAGGGCAGTTATTTACAGAGGTATGTTTGTCAAATAAAATGATTTTATAATACAGTACAATCAACGGCAAGCATTGTGTGGATTATTGTGTCACTGGAGCCAGAAGCTGATAAGGTTAATCTTCACCTTTCAGCAGATATCAGGGCACAGCTGTGCTGATTTTGTCTGGCAAGTTATTGAGGCAAGTGGCTTGATACATTAGTGAGGCATTAAGTGGTTACTAGGATGTCCGACAGACCTTTAGCAAAGCTAGCTGGAAAAATATACAAGTTCTGATGCAAATGCGATTTAAAAAATGAGAAGTCTCTTTGACACAGGATCCCTGCATCATGACCAGAACAGTAGCTCTGGAATTTATCCACCTGGTTCTTTTAATTTACACAGAATACACCAAAACAAGGTAGTTTGATACTAACCTTGGATCTCAGATTTGAGATGGAGCATTTGTATGACCATTTTCACATTGTAGAACCTGTTCTTCCACCCTACCTTCTCCAATCATAAAGGCCATTCTCTAAAAACAAATTAACCTTTTAACCACTGGTGTTGGTGGTGTCACCAGCGGGAGGGAAGCAGTGATAGGCACGATGAAGAAAAAAAGCTGGTTTGGTCAAACTAATCAATGTGAGGTTGTTTAGAAACAGCATTGTCTTTTATATTCAGACCGTGACGAGGCCACTATTTCAACAACCATTCATTGCAGTACTACGCATTTTGAAGTACCATGATGGAATGACAGTACTGGTACTTCCATCAATGAAATAACTTTTTTTGATGATCTTATAAGACTTTTTGATTACAGTCGTTGACAAGTTCCTGTCATAGATTCGCTGAGTGAGGAAAAGCAGACACAAGCCTAAGTGTGCCAATGGTTTCCCCACAGGGACCATCAGCGTGCAGGGTTTTTTATGGAAAAACCTATTAGGTGACTTGTGCTGTGATGTCAATGCCTCAGTTCTGCTTTTCAGCACGTGGGAAACTTGCTGTAACCATGTTCTCTGTACCCGCAATAAATATAGTCTGTCATGTGCTGCTCTCAATATAGAAATCCTTGTTGACTGAAATAAGAAATTTGACAACTTGACAAATCAAATAAATGTCGTGTGCTGCCGGATACTTACTTTAGCACTTATTTGGGTTAGGATGTAAATCACTGCGGTCAAAGAATTCGGCCCAGTTTGTTTGCACGAAGGAGTGGAGACATATTGTTTCCATTACATTCCTGACAGAATGCATATTTGTCATCTGTGCAGTGAGCGGGTTACAACCGAGCCGCATTCTGGCAAACATAGGGATGGCAAGAAAAAGTTCTATGAGTGGTTTGAGAAATGTATTTGACAATTTTGATAATTAAAAACCACAAAAAAAACTTTTCTTAATGGCTATGGACATGGAGAAGTGGACGATTGGTTTGAGGATTCAATCAGATGCAAAGTTGGTGTTCAATATAAACGTGATACTGGTGTTCATTCAGTGATAAATCAGATTAAACTGGGACCTTTAGAGGGAGACAACAAAGCACACAGTTCATTACAGCTTTGATATCCACAGGGCAAAGGTTGTGCAAATGAATGTGCGGGAAGACAAAGCTGTCATCCACACAGGGTGACCGCCGAGGAAACCGTATGTTATACATTTTCATGAAATTGACGCGTAGTATATTAGGATGTGATTAAATTCTGACAAACTGTCAAACCGCCAGCATGATCACACGGCATGCCGTTCACTTAGTAGTGCAAGAAGCAGACCATTGACCATTATTACAATCATCATCGTGCATGACAAGAAGTCTTCAAATGTGATGTGCTTCACAAAGAGTAGCAGATGTATAACGCTAATCCTCGTGTCTGCAAGGGATGTCATATGATAACCATCTTGGCTCCTCATTTTGCTAATGCTTACAGCAAGTTTTGTATGTAGTAATAACGACAATACTCGTCTGCAAAGCTCAGGTAAAATGCTCCATTGGTTCCAATTATAAATGCATGCACGCACACACACACACACACACACACACACACACACACACACACACACACACACACACAACAGGCAGTATGTTGAAAGACAATTTTGCAAAGAACAAATGTCGAGGCTTTGAAGGCCATTTTGTCACGTGTATCTTTGTCACAAGTTGTGCTGGATTTTGGAGAACAAAGCCAATGGAATTCTGGCTTTTCTTCCTTTTCCATTTTGGATAAGCCAGCACACGAACAGCAGGCACGTGCATCCTCTTGGCCGAGAAACAAATCAGCAGACAAAAGAAGATGAGGCTGACGGCCGCTGGAAACCACTATTATACTGTGTGATGGCATCTGAGACACTCAATCTCAGGCACCAGACATTTTGCATTTTGCACACCCCAAAATGTATTGTTGCTGTGTTACATACTTATCGCACACAATCCTCTAAATTCAAAAATCTATTTCAAAATTCCCAAAAGGGACTGAGTAAAACCTAAAGCTGCTGAGATGTCTAAATACTTATTTTCAAGCTAAACAAAGCCAATCAGTCAGTGGTGGGTGGCAGTCGCACCTATCAACCATTATCCTTTTTTTTCCCTTTTATTTTCACCCCCCAAACTTTGCCACACTTCCCCAAATACCAGGGAGTCTTTCTCTAAAAGCCCTTCATAATAACAAAATGAACCAACCCGAGGCTATATAGGCACTGCCTCTAGTGAAAGGCTGTGGGGGGGAAAGGGATGGGGGTGGGAAAAACAATGTGAGCAAGAAAAAGAAGCCTCTTCAAAGCGAAGGATTAGGGCAGTTGCCAATACATACGATGTGTGTGTGCATTTGCCATAGCACGTTTGAATCAATACGTGTCAAATTTCGCTTGAAAGGCAATTAGCCTGTGCTTGACAAAGAATGAATAGCAGGAAAACACACATTACAAAGACAAGAGCAATGTTGCTCTAAAATGCTTTCAAGCTTTTTCGACTCTGACAGCTTGTTGTGTGCCGCTTGACTTGCACAGACAAAGAAGCGACAGGAAGCATACACTTGTGCATGTGAAAATGGAGTCTTACAGCATCAGACGGGTTTTGTGGAAGCATCAGGCCACAGTTGAGATCTGGCCCCTAATCTATGTACTCTAACCTGCTTGACCCTCCCTCCCAACCATTTGGCCTCAGAAGAAATCGACAGAGTTAAGTAGAAAATGGTTGCTGGTGAAAGTCTGTGTCTCAATGAGGAAGGCATGATTTTAAGAGATGACAAGGTTGTCTGCCACCCAGAGAAAAAGAAATCAATTTAAAAGCTTTTGTGAATGCTATGAGTTGACCTGACCTGGACGCCCCGGCTGTTGCCATGGTAGTCAAACTACAGCGCTGTTCAAACGTTGCCCCCCCCCCCCCAGAAAAAAGAACAAGCGATATTAATTCCATAATTGTTCCGTCCTGTGATTTGTATTACATTACATTGGCGCACTACATCATAATGAACCATCCATCCATCCATTTTATGTACCGCTTATCCTCACTAACATTTCTCCCTAATTAGTTGTTTTCTAAAAACATAATATATCTGTTAGTAGAAATATGTGGTTGCTTATATAGATGCGAGTGATATTCAAAGCTCTTTTAAATAAGTCTCTACCACTTTAACAGCTGTTGCCAACAGCCCGCACAATCAGAGTGAGTAAACACGCAATTTAGCGGCCACTTTTTATGATTTTAGCAAAAGACCACGATCATAATAGATCATTTGCAACAGGCCCACCAACAACCACGGTCAATCTGTTAGAGCGAACATGCAATTTACCGCCAACTACTTTGGATCTTTGCAATGCCTAGATCAGACTCTAGGATTTTAGAGATTTTCAGACTCTAGGATTTTAGCCCCGATATTGGCCCAATATTGGCTTGACATTTTGTCAGGAATGACAAAACTTCTTGTAGTGTAACATAATCCACAACCAACGATAGCCCTATGAACCCATAAACAAAAGTCTAGCATGTTTGATTTTTTGGATATCTTCCGTGTAGTGTGACATAACGACAAATCTCTTGACAGCGCACCTTAATGTCAACCAATATGACATGGCATTGTGACCAGTGCATCGCCTCCCGTGCTTGCCATTGTCAACATACTTGCACACCGTTGTCAACATTCACGCGCACAAACCAATATTTACCAAAGCTTTAGAGCAAGATTCGACAGAACGGCGGCATGTTTACGAGCAAATGTTAGTGCTAGCACTAGCTTGCTACGCTACATAACATTTTGTTGCCTGCCTGTGAGCCGTATCGTATTAAAAGTACGTGAACATACCTCAAGCAATCCGTGAATGACTGTCCTCTCCGAGCACCGGAGACGACCACGACACGTTTTTCCTCATTTTGCCCCCCCCCACCACACACATTGGTGTGGCACATTGTCATCGCCATGGCAACGAGTGTATCCGATCGCGTTTTCTGGTTCCGCCTCTCAGTGTTTGTTATGACAAGATAAAGTCCAGTGTTCGGCAACGACGGGATGCGGTGGTATCGAAATACATGTGTAGTGTTGCCACTGTCTGCCTGAGATATGGCAAGATTTGATGGCAGTAGTCTGACATCGTGCACTCGTGACCAAATTTGTCTCGTAGCCTGATCTAGGCCCTTAGTGTTTAAGGTCATGGACTGTGCCTGCACTGTAAGTAAGTCGGCACAAACGCAACGTCAGATGTCAGCGATTAGCACTGGCATGAGTCCGACACAAGGAAGCGTCCACTCTAACATGTATTATCTGTGTTAAGGGAGCATGCCTGTGTGACTGGACTCTTACTTCCATGTAATCAGCTCAACTGAGTGGGTTCAGAGAAGGATGTGTGCAGCTGTGCTTTATTACAGACACAATGAGTTCCAGATTAGGGGAAGTGGAAGGAGGGCGGAAGAGAAAGGGGAATCAAGAGGGGGGGGGGATGAGTGTAGGGAGTTGGAAATGATTCCAAACACATCTGTCCTCAGTTTGTCTGGAGCTAAAACATAACAACAAACCACAAGCATGACCATGTACAAATCTGTCTCCGCTTGGAAAAAACGCCTGTGGAAATGTTTCCAGACCTTGGTTTTTAATGTGAGGATAGATGGAACATTGTCTCACCTGGCAGTGCCAGCTATGTTCATCAGGGTCACAAAACTATCTACAGCAGTAGCACAAACTATAGGGTGGCACAGTCTCTGCACAAACATTGACAAAGGATTGGTCGTGTTGTTCAGCTTAAACACTACAGATTCATCTACATAAGTGAGATGAGGCTATTGACTTCAGGAGTCCCCTACAGTTGTGAAGTGGAATTGAATTACAATCAGCTGTGGTTAATACTCATCAACAGCGGTAAAGATGCATTTGTTAACTGATAGATGTGGTCAGAAGCTAGAGATGCAAAGCCAATGACTGAAAATGGTAGACACCGACAGAACTACGTACATTATAACATTATGTCTGTCAATAAACATGATCGTACTCCTTTGGTATTTGGCTAAATTGTACAAGAGTTGCTTTGAATGGTAACACTGGCAAAGAAGCTTGGCGAGCAACTACCAAAATTACTGACTGCTGCTAAAGTAGGTAACGTTGGCAGTAGCAATTTATCGTTATTTTAAGATAATTAAATACAATTATTATTGTCAAGCTGCTAAAATAACTGCATTGTTTCTTTAAGTGCGATAACTGTCTGATTATGCTGTACTTTCAGGCAGGGCAGCCGCAGTGTCATAAAAATGCAATAATGCATGATACCTCACCGTGCGTCACCCTAATCAAGCTGCCGAGTGCAGAGCAAGAGATGAGAAGCAGAGGAGAAATGGGGTTCTGTGTTGGGTCAGTCCTGTCTTATCATTCTGCTTCAGTGGAGGCTCTCATGGAAACACACATTTGTGTGAGTTCACGGTGTGTTAGACTCACCAGAAGGACATTGCGCTTCCATTAGAGCTTACAGGAAAGCCATTCTATCTCACTTTTACATGCTTTATGCACAAGGAGTGATTAAACATCAAACTGTTTCTACATAATCCGCCACCAATTCTTGCTATGCCTCTCCGTTAGTCGTACTGTCTTTCTTCCACTATGGAGACAGACTCATTCCTGACTATTCTGAATTAATCCCAGACTAAGACGTTTGATGGCAGATGGGAAGATGTTTCTTTGTTGCAGATGCTGCTGACAAAACAGGAAATGCTCCAATGAACTTGATGGAGAGAAAACAGACTTTTAGCTTTGATGATTATGGAGATTCTTTCTCATTACAAAGACCCGGCCATAGTTGGACACATTTATAGTTGGCAGACACATTAAACAGACACTTCTTCCTTGTTGGAAATGGTTGGGGGTATTAAATTGTTCCAGGTGGTCTCATTTGCTCTTCAAATTTTCTATTACTGGAATTGAGCCTTTTCCTCTGAGCGGCAGAACACAATGTAAGGTCTGTGACTAGTTTTATTTCTAAATCTAATGCTAATAGCAGACTGTTCTCCTCACTTGACCACAGGATTGATTCACTGGAGTTGGTAGAGGTTTGCCATAAGTACAGATAGATTTAGTTAATTTAGTGATGCCATTATGATCATATAACTAAAAGGCCGCTAAGTAGACACAGACCTCCACCAAGTCTGAACTTAAAAGTTCAAACAATTTGTAGCACTTTCTATTTGGCTTTGGTCGGTCGTCTACATTTTAGTTAGCAGGCTACTTTCTTGTTTATGGAAGCTGAAAAACTGACAGGGGGTGCCAATGTGATTCTGGGGTTGGACGGCTCCAATGGATATTGACTCACATGGTGAGCCAGTGCACTTTTATCCAGATAATCATGCAAACGGATTGAAATAGAATTTTAGTTGAAATGCAATTGGTGGTACCTTCATGTATTCATTGGTGTAAAACCTGCTGTAAAAAAGGAGTAACAACAAACAAACAAAAAACAAAAAAAAACAAAACAAAAAAAAGCCAGTGGTGACCCAAGATTACAGTACTGTATATGGAAAAAAATGCCCTCTGACTTTTCTGTTGCTACAGGAAATGTTATTCCAGCACAATGGACGCTTGGGCAGTAACAATTTAAAACACACATCTACTTTGGATGTACAGACAGAATAAATAAACATTAATATTGCTTGTATTTTATGTCTTTCTGAACAAAGTGAACGTGCACCAGGTATCTGAGCATGTTCAGATGGAGAGAGATTCATACAGGACGCCATGATTGTGATGATACCACTAATTCCGGCAATCGTAAGGTTTTACTTGTTGTAATATCTTCATGAGGTCAGGGCATGCATGACACATCTGCTTATTAGCCAATGTGATGATCCTCCAGGACCACACCATCCAGATACCACGACATGGACACTAAAGATGTTCAGCCTTAATAACTCATTATATGAATTCAATAATCTGCAGCCCTGCATGGTTGTTGATGGGGAGCTGTAAAACAAACTTTAATATCCCAGTGTGTTGAAGTGCTAATGATCAGTGCTAAAGGCGGGTGGGCTGTAACTCACTGTCCATAGCCAGCTCACTGCCAATGTGGAGTGTAATTCTGCAAACCCTATATGGGAGCATGCGGCCATAAATTACATTCATACAGCGTCAGCATTGAACCCACCCACCAGCTCAGTCTGCTTTCTGGCCAGACACGTTTAAGGAACATTCAACAGTACGTCATCAGAGGGCACATAATTAGTTGGAGGAGGTAATGCTTTGGTGGGGTCAACAAGATCAGCAAAAAGACCGCGTACAGTCTTTATGATCATAAGACTGTCAGCCAGCTGTGTCTGTTGATGCTACACAACCCTTTAAAGCCTCTACAACATGTGGTTTGAATCACATACATCTAACTTGTAGTGAGCCTTAAAAAGGAAAGATCCTGAAATCATTAAAACACAATAAAACGTGTTTTGCCTTGTAGAGATACTAACACATAATTCAGTTGTATTAAATTAAATTGTAAATCAACTCATAGTTGGACATAACTCACCTCAACAATTTAAGTCTCACGCCTATAAAAATGTTTGTTTTAGTGCAGACAAAGCAGTTTGAATTGTATTCAGCCATCAATGCCCATTTTAATCCACACAAGGAATCACTGCGCTTTACAAGACATCACAGTATTAAGTATAAGCAGCTCACGCAAGAAAAGCAAGCCCCCACCACCTGCTGCACAAGTAGACACCTACAAACACAAAATTGTGCCAATACTACAACACCAATTCCAATTAAGTTGGGACGTTGTGTTAAACATAATACAATGATTTGCAAATCATGCTCAAACTATATTTCATTGAATACCTTACAAAGACAAGATATTTAATGTTCAAACTGAAAATTGTTATTGTTTTTAGCAAATAATCATTAACTTTGAATTTTATGGCTGCAACACGTAAAAAAAATAGCTGGAACAGGGTCATGTTTACCACTGTTTTACATCACCTTTTCTTTTTAACAACATTCAATAAACATTTGGGAACTGAGGACACGAATTGTTGAAGCTTTGTAGGTGGAATTCTTTCCCATTCTTGCTTGATGTACAGCTTCAGTTGTTCAACAGTCCGGGGTCTCCGTTGTCGTATTTTACGCTTCATAATGCGCCACACATTTTCAATGGCAGACAGGTCTGGACTGCAGGCAGGCCAGTCTAGTACCCGCACTCTTTTACTACGAAGCCGCGCTGTTGTAACACGTGCAGAACGTGGTTTGGCATTGTCTTGCTGAAATAAGCAGGGGCGTCTACGAAATAGACGTTGCTTGGATGGCAGCATATGTTTCTCCAAAACCTGTATGTGCCTTTCAGCAGTAATAGTGCCTTCACATATGTGTAAGTCACCCATGCCATTGGCACTAACACAGGCCCATAACATCCCGGATACTGGCTTTTGAACTTTGCGTCCATAACAGTCCGGAAGGTTATTTTTCTCTTTGGCCCGGAGGACACGACGTCCACAATTTCCAAAAACAATTTGAAATGTTGACTCGTCGGACCACAGAACACTTTTCCACTTTGCGTCAGTCCATCTTAGATGAGCTCGGGCCCAGAGAAGCTGGCAGCGTTTCTGGGTGTTGTTGATAAATGGCTTTTGCTTTGCATAGTAGAGTTTCAAGTTGCACTTACGGATGTAGCGCCGAACTGTATTTACTGACATTGGTTTTCTGAAGTGTTCCTGAGCCCATGTGGTGATATCCTTTACACATTGATGCCGCCTGAGGGATCGA
Source organism: Phycodurus eques (assembly GCF_024500275.1). Taxonomy (NCBI): domain Eukaryota; kingdom Metazoa; phylum Chordata; class Actinopteri; order Syngnathiformes; family Syngnathidae; genus Phycodurus; species Phycodurus eques. The sequence goes on along the minus strand of NC_084537.1, from coordinate 23,424,306 downwards.
AGGTCACAGGCATTCAATGTTGGGTTTTCGGCCTTGCCGCTTTCATGCAGTGATTTCCCCAGATTCTCTGAACCTTTTGATGATATTCTGGACCGTAGATGATGAAATCCCTAAATTCCTTGCAATTGTACATTGAGGAACATTGTCCTTAAACTGTTTGACTATTTTCTCTCACACTTGTTCACAAAGAGGTGAACCTCGCCCCATCTTTGCTTGTGAATGACGGAGCAATTCAGGGAAGCTCCTTTTCTACCCAATCATGGGACCCACCTGTTCCCAAATAGCCTGTTCACCTGTGGGATGTTCCAAACAGGTGTTTGATGAGCATTCCTCAACTTTCTCAGTCTTTTTTGCCACCTGTTCCAGCTTTTTTGGAACGCGTTACAGCCATAAAATACTAAGTTAATAACTATTTGCTAAAAACAATCAAGTTTATCAGTTTGAACATTAAATATCTTGTCTTTGTAGTGTATTCAATTAAATATAGGTTGAACATGATTTGCAAATCATTGGATTCTGTTTTTATTTATGTTTAACACAACGTCCCAACTTCATTGGAATTGGGGTTGTCGGTCCTGCTGTGGGATTTGACTCTGGAAGTGTTTTTATGGGCTCAAAACACAGTGGAGTGATCAGTCATTAGTCAGAACAAATAGGGAAAAGCAGTGAACAAATTAATTGAGGGGAGACTTTGCCCTCTGGCAGAAAATGACACAGGTTCAAACCCAAAGCAAACCACACATTATTAACAAGAAGCAGCACATCTCATCTATTCCCAGATCTTTGGAATGAAATCTGATGTTACACTTCTTCTTGAAATGGTCAACTGATATGTGCTGATACAGTCTGGGAAAGGGCGTTGTCCATGAACCTCATCACGCTGCTCCATCTTATATTACACATCCCCCATCCTTTGTGCACAGGGACAATAACATAGCTTAGGAGGGGAGGGGAGAGATCTGGTTACCTTACCAACCACTGCCATAACAACATATGGAAGGAAGCTCCATTACATGACAACAGGTTTGTCTTTGTTGTTTTTACCTATGCTGTCTAAATGGATTACGACCGTTTCGACAGCTCGAGTCGTAGATACAGTATAGCATGTTCGAGTGCTTTTATGGCAAATATCTACACACTTAAAGTAAACTAAGTGCATTTCTGTGGAAATAACAGTATCATCCTCCTTGTTTTCAGCACAAATTTACATAATGTAGGCGTTGAGAGGTCAAAGAGCATCCCCTTCACAAATCCCTTTGAGCGAGGTCTCACATCAGGCATGAGCTGGCTGCTTTTAGCCTCGCGGCAAAGAGGAGAGAGAGTCTCCCCTTGCTGCTTGTTTTCCCACTATGCCTGTAGCCACACCTCTACTATCAGCACCGAATTTGAAAGCAAGAGTCCTGCAACCTGAAGCAGTTGAATGCCTATCAGTTTTCAGACCACAGACCGGTAGCGGAGTTGCAAAAGAAGGAAGCGAAAAAAAAGAAAAGAAACAAAGAGAACAGAGTGGGGTTGGGGGGCGGACGAGGAGCTCTGCAAGTATCTGCTTTATTGTATCCTGGTCCATGAAAGGGGGAGGGGGGTGTTGAACCATCTATCAGAATTTGCGGTCAGTGTAGTCTCTGCAAATTGGCAAAAACACATTGCTGGCAAACACTACGGAACCCAGCAAGTGTAAATAAGATTTGCATTGGCTCTCGATATGACCAGCATATAAACGAGGTTTCAGCGTTCCACTGAGAAGCATGAATTAAATTAAAGACAATGTGGGAGTAGAAGACAATGTACGCACACGGTGCTACCCAGGTTTATGAGGGTGTCTACAATCACAATGTGGGGAAGTTTACATGAAACTGATTTTTCTCTCCACTTATCGTCATGCTGAAAACAATCATCTGTGGAAAACAGATACCAGCTAACAAGATTTTCTTTCTCGCCAACTACTAGCCTGGCATGCCTATGAAAGCATTTTTGTTGGCATGTCTGAACAGGGATCGTAAAGGTATCGTCTATATTTAACTTTTCAAAAACAAAGAAAAAGGAAATTTTCACATTTTTATTATGTTTTTGTCATGTAACACTGTCTTTTATTTTCTGGAAGCTCAATGATCATATTAAGTATGAAGGCTTCTGTCAAAATAACACATTTCTTAAGGCCTGTAAGCAAGCAGATATTAAGTTGCATTCTTAGCTCAAAAGGTTCAGGGCGCAGAAAGGAAAACGTGACAGCTGCAGCAACCCAGGATACTGGGAAGACCTGGAAGCACAAACATTTGTCTTTCTGCCTCACTGAAATCCACATTAGGAGGTCATCAGCATTGTAGGAACCCCGTGAGGTGCTCCTATAGCAGCTGTGCATCAAGTTTTACTGCCCAAACACAAAGACAAGATGGGGTGTCCAGAGAGATGGGTGCTGCCATGCATGGATACAGTTAGACACGCTGTTACAGTACAGTGTGTGCGTTGAGACTTAAGTAAATTCTAAGATAAATTCTGTAAGTCATTTGGACTAAGGATGAAGAAAAATGGGGCAGTAGAGTAGTAGCATAGGAAATCCCGTTTAGAGTCATATGGTATATCAATGACAATACCAGCCACCCGGTCGTATGATTTTGCATCTAATATTGAGATGTTTGATGCACTTCGAGCATGTATCCAACTCAATCCAGCAAGGCGCTTCTGCTCAAGTAGACCAGGGGGAGACAAGATTTTAGGATCATTGTGGCCAGTCGAGAGGGAGTCACACCCAGGGGTTGCATTTAAACGTGGTCAGACAGCTGGTGCCATGAGCTATGACAACAGATCATTCTTATGGAATTCAATTCCGTTTTTACGGCTGTGGAGCTGTGGGCAAATTGTAGAGCTCTTCTGCTATGAACATTAAAGCACTGTTTTATCGGTCTACTCTAGCAGCGAGCAGGTCACTTTAATGAGGGACTGTGTCCGGCTCCTGCTCGCTTAAAAAGCCAATGCTGGACCCTCAACCATACTAGGGACATCTGCCCTCTTCATCTACAAACATGGCCTGTAATGGCCCATTACATAGTACAGGGCCTGGGAATGTGCTTGAATTTATAGTATGAATGAATCCAAAACCAGAATCCTGTCTATCATGGCCACATTAGATTATATGAGACAGGAGGCCCATCAGACCTAGTAAGCCTTATCATTTCCAGAGGATGGCTGTTAAAGCTTTCCTCTACAGTACCAGTGCAGCGCAGTGAATTAAACAAATGAATGCCACACCTTTGCTATAGCGTAGATTGCGTAGAATAACACGAAACAATGAACCTCATTAGTTATACATCACTGACGTATAAATGTACAGTATATTGTTTGAGCCAAATAATTCTTACTCAGGCCTACTCATCTACAATATGCCTTCAGAGGCCTCTCGAGAGGAGGGTGAGGTAGTTGCCCCTGACAACCCATTGGCTTTTGCCAACTTGAGCCCTCTTCATTTAAGTCTTCTTTATTTCACTCGTTCTCTCGCTTTCTTTCATTTGTGGGTCTCCTGCTTTTATTACATCCCCTCCCCGCTCGCGCCTCAAAACCCAACCTCGTTATCCATGTCAAATCCATTGGAGACAGCCGGAGGACGTCAATATGGAGCCAATAGATTCTCTGCTGGAACTACTGTATGTGGAACTCCCGAGGCAAGGCAGGCAAACGCAAAACTATGACAAACGGCTCAAAAACATCTGTAACACAAACGCACAACAGCAGTTGCTCTGTGGAACACTGCTGAAAAATGATTTGCAATCAAATGTTTTGTCACAACCAAGATGGATGATTAGTGCTACCTTTGTCTAGTTTGACAAAGATCAAAGGTATTCTGAGATTCATAACAGCCTAAAAAAAATAAAAAATAAAATACCAAATAAGGAAGCATAGTCTTATTTTTTTTGGTGGTCCTGACACACACACGGTCTCGAGTTTACAAACGGCACACAATGAACTAGTTGCAGAGTGCTGTAAGAATAAGTCATGCCGCAAGCAGTGTTTTTTCAAACAAATATTTATCGCAAGTATGACTGTACTACTTACTTACTACCTTTTATCAGCGATACTACAGCGTTTTACGACTTACGTACACATTCGGGTTACAATGCTGCCGTATGACTGGAACTGAAAACAGAGGACGCCCTGTATAGATTCTATTATGTTGATGTTATGTATTCAAGACCGTGGGAGTAACCAAATTTCCATATTGAGCCGTGAGCTGATAAAATTGAATACGTTTTGATCGTAATAAAAGCATGAAAACTAGACTTTACACTGATCGGTATCGGGCAATAATTTGCATTTTATGATGATCGGCTTTAATGTCATAATTTGCCGATCATTGATCGGCTCCGCAAAAGACATTTACTCTGCGTTGCCATCGTGTACAGTTTATTTGAATCCAAAAGCTAGTTTATTTTTTGCTTTGTCACGTTGCTTTTGACGTAGTATTGTAAATATCAGACCGCCAATAAAGTATTATTATTTTATTTATTTTTTTTAAACATGCTGGCGTTGTGGGACAGACAACACGTAATGCTTGGATCAGACGACAAGACAAATTTGGTCTTTTGACTACTGCAATAAAATCTTGTATTCCGATACCACCACATCCCGCCTTATATGAACACTGGGCTTTATCCGGTCAACTCAAATGGGACCGGATACACTTGTTACCATGACGACAACAATGGATCGCGTCGTGTGTATTATAAAAATGTGGTAAAATGTGTGCTGGTGGTCATCGGTGCTCGGGAGAGGACTTTAATTCAAGCATTGCTTGAGGTATGTTCAGGTACTTTTAATACGATACCGCTTGCAAGCAGGCAACAAAACATTATGTAGCCTAGCAAGCTAGTGCTAGCACTCACGGTTGTACGTAAAACATGCCGGTGTTACGTCGAAACATCCTCTAAAGTTTCGGTGTGTGTGAAGTAATTTAATTACAATAAAGTAATTTAATTACAGTAAGTTAGCACCCATTATTTCTGTCATGTTGTAATGTTGGTTTGACCTGACTGATTAGATAGAACACATGACTTGAATAGATGATGATGATAATAATAATAATAATAATACTTTTAAGATACTCAGTATACAGTAGACAAGTATATACAGTAAATGAACAAGTCATTTAAATAGACACATTGCTCCACCTTGTGATCAGATCGGTGATCGCTTTTTTAAACTCTCTGATTGGTGATGGGCCCCAAAAATCCTGACTGTGTGAAGCCGAATGAAAACAGGAAAAAACCTGACCAAGGAAACCATATTATCAGAGCACCAAAGTTCATTCTAACTTGTGAACGCGGCACACTAAATACAAAAATACAGTCAAACTGAATTTTAGCAGCCTAACATTGTGGAACCCTTTGGAGGGATGGAGATGCCACAAAAACACAGAGCATCATGCCCTGTTTTGCAATTGCAATTAACACCTGCCAACATCCTGTCATGGGCCGCAGGTGTGAGGAAAGCAATGTGGGCCCTGATGAAAGACACACCACCAGTGCAGTGCCAAGCAGTCATTTCCCCTCACTGATAGTCTATTCTTTATTTAGCATAGCCTAAGGAGGTTAAGACTGCCGCACACCGGCACAAGAGCTAAAAATACAACGTTACCAACATCGTAGCTCACTAGCCACACCAAAATATATATTGCCTCTCTTGTATAGGATAGTGGCTCTCCGGAATTTAAACACACGTGAGGGACATCACAGGTTGGAAACCATGAATCACTAACTGTACATGTCCCACTCCTACTGCCCACCCAGTGGCAGGAAGTCTGGTGGAGACAGTGAATACTAACAATGCAGCCGAGTGTCTCCCGGGTCCTCCTCCATACAGCAGGCGCAGCGTGGAATCCTAAATGAGCGACTTTGACAGAAAACACATAGCCTTATCGGGAGGGGGAAAAAAATGGGGTGATGGATGAGCAGGAGAGGAGGCAATGAATTTAGAAGTTGAGGGAGGGGGGGGTAGTTATTTTCTGTTAGCAGCAAGCCCTTCATTAACAAAGGCTCCCATTACTATTTACAGCATCAACGTATAGGAGCTATTTGAATGCATTTGGTCGGTTCTATACGGCTCGAGTCTCGGATGCCTCTGAAAGATTATCCTGAGCGATTATCCTGTGGTGTGGGGTGGTGAAGAGTGATTTTTCCTGCTCAGAAAACGGTTGGGGCAGACAATCGTAAAAGTTAAAACTGTTACGGATCAAACCTCGACGTGTTGGACCAAGCCATGGATTCCGTGATTGTGACATGAGACAGAACGATAGCCAGTTCGAAAGCAACTTGAAGCGCTGTAACGGGACACAATTGGAGGAGCTTCTGGTTGTATAACATGTCTCCCAAGTCAATCATGGCGATAAAATTGACCGAGTAAAGGGTTTGCAATCGCAATGTAGTATTTAGATAAGATTACAGATAGCCTTTCTTCTACGCCTACTTTCTTCTTCTTTGTGGCACCATTCTGCCTCCCACAGGTCAGTCTTGGTACTACAACAGACATCTGATTTGGGGGAGTAGAATCACATTCGTCTGTGGAGATCTGCTAGTGTGTGTGGTGTGCTGTGTTGCTCATCCCGAGTACACCACACACAATAGTAGCAGTAAGCATACCTGGAAATTTCTTTCCTTGTTTTGTGTGGGGTTGCTTATATTTAAAAAATGTGAAAGATGTTACAAATTATGTGTGTAGCCTGCTTTAGTCATAACACATGCGCCACACATTTGCTTCGCTCCAAGCCAGGGACAGGAAGCTGTGGCAACCCTGCTCCTCGCGTGCTACTTCCCCGTCTCATTTGATTGAAAATTGTCCACCCAGCTGTCCATTTTTAACAGATGAAACCCACTCTGATGGGCAGAGAACACGCCAACCAAAACCCCACCCCCGCCTGTCTGAGTCGTTCCACACAGCCCGCCTGTGTTCACATGTTCAGACCTCTTGGTGGTCTTTGAAAAGGCATGATGAGCAGCTAAGGAATCGACCTCTAAACTGTGCGGCTCACCAAAAAAGTGGTTAAACGAAGTGCTAAAAGAGAGGAAAAGCACAAAAAGAGCTCTCACTTGCCTGGACCTTTTTTATTTCAAACAGACACAAATCAATGTTGGTGCAATTGCACTTACCAAGCACGCTGCAGACAGACCAATAAACGATTGGCCAGATCTGAGGGTAGGTGAGAGGCTGTGTTGGCCATGGCTAAGTTTTCATTGGAAAACTCTTCCAAGACCTTGAACATGTGCACATGCATCCACATCCTGTAATGTGTTCAACACCTCTGCAGCATGACAGCATGATCTGCTTGATGATTTAGCACTATTAAAGGCAACACTATCACGGCTCAAAAATGCAACACTATCACGGCTCAAAAATGCAACTGAGTCATGTCTGCTGAAAAGTCTTTCATTGCAAGGGACATGGAACGAAACATGAAAATGCAAATACTTGCCAAATGAGTTCTACGACAGATGTCAGATTTCAATGTTATGGTCCTTAGCAATGTACTGTAACTAATTATATATATATATATATATATATATATATATATAAATATGCCCAGAACACCTCACCAGGGAGGCGTCCGGGAGGCTTCCGAATCCGATGCCCCAGCCACCTCATCTGGCTCCTCTCGATGTGGAGGAGCAGCGACTCTACTCTTGAGATCCTCCCGGATGACCGAACTTCTCACCCTATCTCTAAGGGAGAGACTGGACACCCTACGGAGGAAACTCATTTCGGCCACTTGTATCCAGGATCTCGTTCTTTCGGTCACGACCCACAGCTTGTGACCATAGGTGAGGGTAGGAACGTAGATCGACCGGTAAATCGAGAGCTTCGCTTTTCGGCTTAGCGCCTTCTTTACCACAACGGACCGATACAAAGTCCGCATCACTGCAGACGCTCCACCGAACTGCCTGTCGATCTCCCATTCCATTCTTCCCTCACTCGTGAATAAGACCCCAAGATACTTGAACTCCTCCACTTGGGGCAGGATCTCATCCCCGATCTGGAGAGGGCACGCCACCTTTTTCCGACTGAGGAGCATGGTCTCAGATTTGGAGGTGCTGATTCTGTTAATATATATATTAGGCCTTACACGATCAGAATTTTTGGGGCCGATCATCAAGTTTAAAAAAACGATAAGCAATGTGTCCATTTACAGGACTAGTTCATTTATTGTATATACTTGTGTACTGTATACCGAGTACTGTATCCATCCATCCATCCATCCATTTTCTGTACCACTTATCCTCACTAGGGTCGCGGGCCCATCCCAGCTCAAAATTATTCTCTAGCATTTTAGACAAGTTAAGTTAAAACATCAATGACCTCTAGGGGGGCATTCAAGTATTGGCCACTGGCATAGGTTTAGGTCAGATCAACATTACAACATGACAGATATAATGGATGCTAACTTACTGTAATTAAATTACTTTATTGCAATTACATTACTTAAATAAATAGTGTTAATGACAGGCTTACTCTAACTTTCTCACTGTCCGGCTATATGGATGGGTGTTGTCCAGAGTGTGTCTGTTTGGCTTTTCCTATATTTTTTGTTCCACGCCGCGTTGCTTCAACGCGCCATAAGCTCCTCCTCGTGTACATTCTTCAGGTGCCCGAAGCATTTAGATGACGTTTCCCACAACGTACTTCAGTTGTGCACAGACTGCAAATAACTTAAGTGTTGTTTATCTGAGGCACCGCAAAATAGTCCCAAACCGATGACGTGTTTTTTAACCGGCAAGATTGAAAAAAACTTCATTGCCCGTCAGATAGTTACAGTACTGCGCCACAAGACACGTGACAAGGCTAAAAATAAACTAGCTTTTGGATTCATACGCACGGCGACGCAGAGTTAAATGTCTTGTGCGGAGCCGATCGATGACGTCATTGATCGGATCGGCGAATAATGACATGATAGCCGATCAGCATAAAATGCTAATTATCAGCCGATACCTATCACACCGATCAGATCGGCGTAAAGTATTTTATTTTTATATATATATATATATATATATATATATATATATATATATATATATATATATATATATATATATATATATATATATATATATAGACACACACACACACACACCATGTGCTATCTCACATGGTGCATAAGCAATACACCAGGATCTGATATCAATACTGTTGTTACCCAACGATGTGCACTCGCAGGAGTTGAGCTTTTAATGTAAGGTGAATGAAACAACAAATACATATGGTTTCACCAGTTAAAGTTGTATTTAGTTTGCTTTGTTTACAGGTGTTTCTAGAAGTTTTCCCTTCTTCACTTAAATAGAAACAGTGATGTATCGTTGATTTTCTTGATCACAATATGGTTATTGTGAAATACTCCGATAATATCTTAAGTTACTCGGATATTCCTGCCCCTGACATTTAATAAACACTGTGTTCTGTGCGTGACAAAATTCCACACTTTTTTGCTAATATTTTCATTATTGTAGAATTCATGACAAAAACAAGTATTTATTGATGTCATACCAGAATGTCCCCAACAATACAAATAGCTCCACGATTAAAGACTGAATACATTAAAATGAAGCAACAGCTCAAGCATGCATGTATTGTATATCTGTCACATTCAATGCCAAAAGCTGAGGTGGAATTTGCTGTAGTTCGACTTGCATCATCAAATATCTATTGCTGAAATGCCAAAGATCTTTTACGCACGTAAATATGAAACTTGCAGCATGTGTATTTCTACAAACTACACAAAAGTGCATTCATTTGAATACGATACAACGCTGAATTACAATACCAGATTTCAGCTCCCAAATGGAAATCTTGGATTGTATGAAGCCAAACTATAAATCTTTCAACAGCTACATAATGGAATAATATGTGCTGGTGTTGCCTGTTAGAATCGCTCAACACGGACTAACCCTGACAAATGGTGAACAAAGCCTTGTTTGTGCCTTTTGACCTCATCTCCATTGGCCCACACATTCTTGGTGGGGGCATTCTAACGGGTTCGGCACAGTTGTTTTTTATTTCATAAGATCTAATTTAAAAGACAATGCTTGTGTTTGTGAATATGTTGCGACTGGGGTCCTCTTTATACAAAAAAAAAAAAAAAAAAAAAATTGAAATAAAAATAATGCCTAATCAACTCAACTAAACTCATCTTTATTTCTAGAGAACTTAAGTTCTTTGGGCAAATGTGACTGCTTTGATAAATTTTTCCAAATAATGCTAGGACTATCTGCCACTTAAATACGTATTTATTGATCAATTAACTGTCAACTTCAGATGTTGGATGACAGCCATATTTGGCATGAGTGAGAGCATGCGTTACGTGTATGTGCTGTCTCTCAGCTGCCACCCACTTCAGTCCTCAGTCTCCACTTCAATGCAACATGAAGTTTTCTGGTCCAAAATAGCCCCCACACTCCTCATGGCCCAGTTACCCCCAGACACATTCCTCCCTTTTTTATGTGCTGTATAATTTGATGAGTACCAGACGTGCTGATAAGTCCTGCAAGCAAATGCACGCACACGCACACACACACACACACACACACACACACACACACACACACACACACACACACGCTCTCCATCTCCTTGTGCATTAGTCCTTTTGCTGCATATAAACAAACACTACTCCCTCTAAATTAACATGGCTGAAGCAGCATAAATGGTGTGTGTGTGTGCACGCGCGCGTTCTTGCTCACTAATTGAAGTTATGGCAACATCCAAAACACTGCATGAACAAAGCAAATGCTGTGCTTTTAAGTTTGACCTCACTGGGAACGTCCTCTCATGCAAAAACACATTTATCGAGCAACTTCTCGGTTTTTTATTTTATTATTTTTTATCCGTGGCTTATTTCCACTGGGGTAGTGGTGCTATTCACAAACAATGCATCAAGCAAAGATATGCTTCTCTAGAGTCAATTAAAACTGGTCAGTCAAGCCCCATAAGGGACTGCTTATGATTATAAACACAAGTATTGGAACTGAGACATCATGGCATGTTGATCCAATATAAATGCATGCCTTCCTAACCCCCTGCCAGTTTTTTTACAGGCGGGGGAGCTCAAAGGGGGGACAAGGCTGCAATAACACCAGCTCAATCTTCTCGACCCAAGGCTCTGCTCCTCTGCTGTCTACATGACATTCTTTTCATTTTTCCTTTTTATTTAAATGCTTATCCCTCTGATCAGATTCCCCCTGCATTACAACTACAAATAGACCACATGCAAAATAAGACTTAAGTCAAAAATGTTGAAACTTGAAGCGACTGAATTAATCAGGAAAAACACAAGGATAATGACTACAGCGCAATATTTTTGGGGAAGTTAATATTCCATGGCAGTTCATACCTTCCCTCTTACAGACCAATCACAATAGCCCCTTTTACATCATCTGTAAAAGACAGCATTTTTCTGCCTGTTTCCATTAGACTTTACACCGATTTTATCGGCCTGATCGGTATCGGCCGATAGTTAGCATTTTATGTGGCTTTAATGTCATAATTTGCCATTCCGATCACGCAAAAGACATTTACTCCGCGTCGGCATCGTGGACAGTATATTTCAATCCAAAAGCTAGTTTCTTTTTAGTCTTTTCGCGTGTCTTTTGACGTAGTACTATAAATATTTGAAGGCCAATAAAGTTATTTAAAAAAAATAAAAATAAAAACATGTCGGCAGTGTGGAACAGACGACACGTCTGAGACAGACAACACAGTAAGGCCTGGATCACACTACAAGACAAATTCTCTCTTTCACGATTGCACTATGTCAGACTACTGCAATAAAATATTGTATTCCGATACCACCGCATCCCATTTTTCCCGATCACTGGGCTTTATCTTGTCAACTCAAATGCGACCGGATACACTCGTTACTGTGGCGACAACAACAAGAGTGGATCGCGCAGACTATATTATAAGGACAAAATGGTGAAAGTTGTGTGTTGGTGGTCACCGGTGCTCAGGAGAGGACATTCGTTTAAGGCTTGCTTGAGGTATGTTCCCATACTTTTAACACGATATGGCTCGCAAGCAGGCAACAAAACGTTATGTAGCCTAGCAAGCTAGTGGTACCACGAACAGTTGGACGTAAACATGCCGGCGTTCTGTCGAATCATGCTCTAACGTATCGGTGTGCGTGAAGTAATTGAATTAAAAATAAAGTAATTTAATTACAGTAAGTTAGCACCCATTATTTCTGTCATGTTGTAATGTTGGTTTGACCTGACTGATTAGAAAACACGATCTGACTAGAGCAGTGATTTCCAACCTTTATGGAGCCAAAGAACATATTTTACAATTGAAAAATCTCACGGCACACCAACAAACAAAAATGTCACAAAAAGTGGATACATTAATTACTGTATTTACTTCCTGCCATCTAATAGAAGACCATTCATTTGTTCTGTCACTATGCCTCACTGGCATAAATAGGAACAAAGATACATTATTTAGTGTAAATATATATTTTTTGAGCAATTAAGTACACAAGTATATACAGTAAATGAACAAGTCTTTTAAATAGACGGATCGGTTATCGTTTTTTTTTTTTTAAACTCGCTGATGGGTGATCGGCAATCCTGATCGTATAAAGCCTCGTTTCCATTTCACTGTTGTGTAAAAACGGGGTTGCGAAGTTGATGCCTCAATTTTCCGCATTCTGAGGTTGTATCAGAACCAAAACAGAAGCGGGATGACAACAGTGTGGAAGGGCAGTTATGCAGCCAAAGACTTACCTCTCCCGCCCTGGTGTGCTGAAACAGACGGACTATACGTCACACCAGACATTGCAAACGATGTTGTCGTATAGATAATTACGTGTTGTGAATATGTACACTGTTGCGGCGATGAAACTTACTGAATACAGTACTGAATGCTGTATAAAAGGCAAAAGGTAGACAAATGCTTGGCCTGTTCTGGGATAGGTGTGGCAATATTTCGAGCCGCAGTGTGAAAGAGGCTTCTAATGCGGCCAATTTACACTGGACCATTTTTAAACAAAACTTTACATGAAAAGTTAAACATTCAAAGTTCAACCTGGAAGGTGTTTTTTTTTTTTTTTTATATGCACATTATCGTCCCCTCTTGTCACTCGTCTGCCAAAACGCTAGTCCACATACACTAGCACATCAGAATCATTCAAATTTGTTTTCAGTTGTTTTTGCATCTCCCCGTGAACATCATTTGGACAATGTCATCCATACGCAAATAAACTAACATGCCCATTTTTACTACCCATTACTCATGTAACCACACCCTGTTTGACTTCTACTGTATGTAATCGGAAAGAATTGGTATAACTGTGATTTAAATGAAAGTTTTAAAATAACTGCCAACCAAGCCTGGGCTTTATAATAAGCCCAATACATTTTCCGTCCATGTCTAGCTCCCTCTATCACTAGTGACAGACGTGAAAGGTCAATAACCTTGGCTCACAGCCCTCATATGGTTAGCAATGCCATAAATTAATGGCTTAGTCCATTATTCCAAAACTCTTTAGCTTCTACAAAGGTCACAATGCTTAGAACGCTTAGGCTGATATTGGGCCTATAGAAGATGAAGTGTAGGGCGACATGTCTAAAGGTGACGGGGGGTGTTGGTGTTTCTCGTTGAGGAAAGGTCACAGATGGGGTGAGATTTTACAGTGCAACAATTGTAAACAATAAACAAAGAGGAAATAGAACCATACCCCCTTCACGGTGTAACATAAAACAAATCTGTAAAACAGTATAAATGTTTTGCAAAGATTACTCTTTTTTGCCTCTGTGAGGCAGGGATTTTCTGCTAGTTTTTCAAGCACTCTACAGCTTCCGCAAATTGCACCGGCTTGTGTTACTTTCCAGTGCAACATTTATATTTTTACTGTGGTGCGATTGTGTCTGCTATCAACCATCTTTTATGAATGACAGGTTGCACATAACTAAACACAATATCAACTATGGGAAGTTGAGCTACATGTAACAGACATCTACAATCTCCGCTGCTCAACATAACACTGGCAATGAATGGTTCATAAAGTTCTCCCATCCCATTAACTGCTTATGCTTACAAGGGTCACAGGTGAGCTGGAGCCTATCCCAGCTGACTTTGGGCGAGAGGCGGGGTACACCCTGAACTGGTCGATAGACAATCGCAGAGCACGCAGACAAACAACGAGTCACATTGACGTGAAAAGTCGACAATTTGGAGACTTCTACTAACCTAAGCAACATGTTTTTGGAATATGGGAGGAAGCTGGAGTATTTGGAGAAAACCCACACAAGGATGGCGAGAACATATGCAAACTCCACACAGGAACTGCATGGCGACTCTGCTAACCACTCGTCCACTGTGACATTAAAATTAAGATTTAAAAAAACAAGTAATCAATCAAAATATTCAAACATTCATCCTGTGGTTATATTATACCCTTCAGTAAGAATATACCCCCTTCCAGCCTCATTCCTGCTGAGCCGGCACAGTGCTACAGGAAATAAAGTGGCGACATGCCGCACGGTCTTTAATGCCTCAATAAATATCGACAGAGGCAGTGAGAGTATAAACTCAGACAACGTGGGCCACCGAGCGATATGTTGCTTAGTGCCATGGTGTGCACTCAAACCGAGACTAGAAATTGTTTTTGGTCAATCATAATATCGGTATACTGTGATGGCAGGCAGGCAGGCCGCTGGTGTCAGCAAGGTCTAGTCACAGTAGATCACTTGAGACATGTAATATGAATGGCTGCATATGCTCATTTAATGAGAATGAGACTGCAGTTTTGGGGAGGCACATCATGTTCCTGGTCACATATCCAATCTCCTTCAAAGAAAAACATGTATTTATAATAGATAAAAGTTGATGTTCTTTTACTTAAATTCTTAAAGCCGAACTAGAGGGATCAGAATAGATAACAACATTACTTAAATCCCACATAGGCTACTACGCGTGGTTTAAGAAATGAGGCATCAAAGGTCATTTGGAGACATGAACTGACCACGTAAAATAAAGGAGTTCCATCCTTCCACTACTCAATTAAGTCACATCCATCATGGGTCAGACAGGAGCAATGGGCGCTCCTCCGTTTGAGAATGTGTGGCCGGGGGAAGGGAGGGCAAGGAAAGAAGGATGAAAGGATGATGCATGCACAATGTCACGAGATACAACCTAGTGAGTCAGGTTAGTGTCTAATGAAGCGCTGGTGCGTTGAAATTGAAGCCTCTGCCGGGAACACAAAAGTTGGCGTGGCCCGTGGGAGGTCGCCGCCTCTTTGTGAGCATGGTTACAGTATCTGGGTCAATCAATGTGCCTCGGCTTCAAATTTCTATTTTATTGTCAGAGACGTGATGGCGATCCAATTTGTGTCGTCTTGTCATGTGCCAGTGGGAGGTTTTGTAGTGGCGTCGATGGGAAAAGCTAAACATGGGTGCTCTTAAATTTCTACATGCAGCCAACTGTATTATTCAAGAATTATTTCAGGTGTAACCAGTGAGAGTACTAACGTTATATACGCTGCACCCACTAAATAAAATAAACACACAGAAACTGCCAACCCTACCGTAGGAAATAAACACATGGTTGTAAGTCGATCACCTTCAACTTGAAATTTGCATGGTAGGCTTTACTGTGCGTTACGTACAGTAGCAGCAGATCTGAATACCGATCCAAATGCTTCAGTGTGTTAACAAAAACAGGAAAGGTTAACCAGTCCACATACAGCTCAACTAACAAGTCATGAACAGTCAATACAACCCCAATTTCAATGAAGTTGGGACGTTGCGTTAAACATAAAAACAGAATACAATGATTTGCAGCCATAAAATTCTAAGTTAATGATTATTTGCAAAAAACAATAACGTTTATCAGTTTGAACATTAACTATCTTGTCTTTGTAGTGTATTCAATTAAATATAGGTCGAACATGATTTGCAAATCATTGTATTCTGTTTTTATTTATGTTTAACACAACATCCCAACTTCATTAGAATTGGGGTTGTACTATTTTGGAGAGTTAAAGAGAAGCCAAGAATAGAGGAGAACCTGACGTTGCTGAGATCGTGAAAATCCGCAAATAAACTGCATCATTGTTTAAGCCGCAAGGTTTACAGTTGGGGGGGAAAGTTACTGATTATAGTCTGAACCACACCAGAGTTCACTTGCAATAGTACCACGGTCCAAGGATCAGATGATAGCATTCAATCGAACCAGAACAATTTTTTTTTTTTTAACTAAACCAAAGCTGACAAGTGTAAAGGCAGCCTTATGAGTAGAGAGATCTGCAGCCATATAATGCACTCTTGTATAAAAACAACACAAGTGAGCCTGAATACATTGCCTACTGCACCAAAGATTTAATGAGACAGCGAACATAATGGGCTGGGGAGTGGCTCCTTCACATGCCCGCTGATGGAAAACGCAAGGACCTTTAAGGCCCTGTACGCTCTGATTCCGTTTAACGGAATGAGAAAAAAAAAAAGGCACAACGGGGAGATTGTGTGGTGTGGTCTAAATCGAATGTCAGTATTGCAGAATAAGCAGCTGGGGTGACTTGCAGAAACGAGGTTGTGTTGTAGACAGGATCCATGAAAGAGATATGGAGTTGTTTGCTTTGGCGGCCAAAAAAAAGCTTTCCTGCAGAAGAAAAATGGCTCTGAAATCTACAAATCAGTCACAAGAAGGATAAAGTATTATCTCAACACTGATGCATTCTCCTCTGGGTTCAAGTTGGCATTTTCTTGTATAAAAACGGATTTCACTGGTGAAGAATAACAAGCCTCAGTATATGGAGGCATATGTGTAAGAAAGTGAGTTCAATAGTTATTTATACATGACAATGTGGGCATTTTAATGTGTTTTCACTATGTTCTCCCCATTTAATCAAAAGCACATCCATCCATCCATCAATCTTCTTTACCTCTTATCTTCACTAGGGTCACGGGCTCCTGGAGCCTATCCCAACTATCTTCGGGTGGGAGGCGGGCTAAACCTTGAACCAGTTGCCAGCCAATCGCAGGGCACATAGAAACAACCATTTGCACTCACAATCACACCTACGGGCAATTTAGAGTCTTCAATCAACCTACCACGCATGTTTTTGGGATGTGGGAGGAAACCAGAGTACCCGGAGAAAACCCACCCAGGCACGGGGAAAACATGCAAAGTCCACACAGGCGGGGCCGGGATTTGAACCCCTGACCTCAGAACTGTGAGGCAGATGTGCTAACCAGTCGTGCACCGTGCCAGCTCAAAAACACATTTCCAAAAAAAAAGAAAAAAAAGAAACACCCCTCCTCCCATCCTTTCATGCACGACTCGACTTGTCCGCCAAAGTGCTGTGGCTACAGTGAACAAACACTTTCAGATTGGCTGGACCCAGGTGTGATCTCTAACCAAATAGGCAATAACCGTCCCCTGACTTCCACAAGATTGCGTGAAGGACCAGTTCAGTGAAAGGCGTTCAAGTCTGCCTGTGATCCACTGGAATTGAAATTTGGAAAACATGGTCACACACAAGCTACATTACAATCCAAAGCCCCTTCTCCACGGCCCGTAAAAGCCAGCATTTCTGGTGTTAAACACAAAGGCAATATCAGAGGTGGGCCGGCACCTGTGTGAAAAGGAATGACGGAAAGCAAGAATGAGGATGTGAAGTTTGATACTAGACACTCATGTCTCCTGCCCTGTTGTGTCAAAAGCAATTGTCATTCAAGTATTTTATACACCAGACATCTAAATATGTTAGGCAAAGGGCAGAGCTATCGTTAAGGGTCTGGTACCCCAATTGTGCAGGATCTCTGTGTGAAAGAGGCTAAAGTTCAACCAGTACGGCTTTGTATCGACTGCATATTTATTTGAGTCAAACTAAAGATTTTCTTTGATTGAGGTTGTATGGGTCAAATAGCCTTTACTAACCCTTGGCTACAGATGTGTCACTGTTTGTGCCTTTGAGTTGAACAAGCTAATTATGTGCGGAGGACAATCCCTCACATGACTGAGATGACTGCCCAATGTCAGACACTGCTAAGTGCCAATACTGGAGGGCAGGGCCTGTAGCCGATAACTGCGATATGAACAGAGGTGATGAGAAGTTATTGGCGCCATGCTAGCCCTCTACATAGTACTCATAATGGTCTTAAGGCACAGTGTGCCTGCACATAGCGAGGGATTATTTTCAGACAGCCTCGAGTTAGCTAAGAACTTACAGCCTAAAAAGGTCAGACATAAATAAATTAGGCCTTATCCCGCCATGCCACCCAGCAGGCTCAGAAATGCACCCACCAATTAGCCACAGATGGTTGCGCTGGCTTTAATATGCTAACATTATTTTTATTATTTCACTTTAACGGTTTTGCCTAAGGACTGCAATGGAACTTGTAAAATTTAAAAATAAATAAAAATGTGAGGTGGCCCCGATACTCGACTAACACATCTAACTCTGCTTCCTTGTTACATTGTAGGCAAACTGCATCAAAGGTTAGTTTCCACAGATATATTCTGCCAGGATTCAATCTACTGTCATAATAGGTGTTGGTTATCTAGGCCATGGTGCTCCCAGGAAGAAGGAGAATATTCTTTGACGGAAGATGAAAATAAATTTATGCAGGGTGAAAACAATAAAAAGGAATCAAACCTATTCAACCCCAAACCACCAGTGATACTTTAGCTGAGAATTGGAGCACTTGCCTTCATTACATACATATTGATCACTGCAAACAAAGACCTGCATGTATTGATTTACTTCCGGGGGGGGGGGAAAGGAGGGCATGAAGGCGATGTAGTGATGTTATGAACAAAGTGCATGTAGTTAAAAAAAAAAAAAAATTAACGAGATGTCGTTTGAGGGGGAGGAGGAATGGCCATGGGGTTGGTTGCTCTTCATGTCCTACAATGACAGAGAATATGTAAAACACGGCAGGCCCCAGACTATTAAAAAGGAAGAAGCATCCCAGTTGTTCATGTTGCACTTTGTATTTCCCATCTATGAATAATGAAAATTATTCACGTTTGACGATGGAATTATTCACTGTCTGCACATGTATCGATAACACCCCCTCAAATTTCATACGCAAAGATTACAATAGGGATGTTAATTTAAGTGTTTACAGTTTACATGAAAATCACCTTGTAAAAACAGCAAACACATTTAAAACAAAACAAAAAAACACTTCAGACAACTAGAGGTACACAGTACATGCAGTATATGCAATATGCGGTAGAAATTTGGCCTATGATATAGATACCGACCAAACTCTTTCTGATGACATCATCGTGAAAATGGCTTCATGTGTGTCTGACGATGGAGCTGAAAAAGCTGCCAGCTCTAGGTCGAATAGTCGCACACCTCCCTGCGTTCGTCTGCTCTGAAACACGTGGGGGAATGCTAGGCCCTAAGCTAACTAGCTTCGCACAAGATACGAGCTGAGGCTAGCTAGCTACCATGGCTAAACACGATGCGGAGCCACTCTAAACATGGCCTCCATGGCAGCGAACAAGCTACATTTCTGACAAGTACTGTTATCACTAACGGAGGATGAGGAGTAGCTAATCATATACACACCAAGCAAGAAGACAGAACAGGAAGACTAACCATGTTAACCGCTAAGCTAACATGAAATGTAGATTAGGGAAACACCAGAATAAGTGCTTAGGTGGTACAGTACACTTTTAACATAAGTCTGGCTGGAACTGCAATTAAACTGGTAAATGAATGAGTGTCTAGAGAGAAAAATAATAAAACAGCTAGACAGCACGCTTACACATCCAAAAACTGGAAAAGAATCAGTACGTTGCTGCTTCGACTATCAGAAACGTTACTTGTATTTGTTTGCACTATATTGCACCATAGAGTATGGACTTTTAATTTTAGGTTTTTAGAGCAATACAATAAATGCTCTCCAAATTATTATACATCTAATATATCTTTGTTTTTGTTGTTCTTGTTTACTTATTTGTTTAATCAATTTAGCTTTGCTCAGGAAATATAGAACCTATTCAGAATCACTTCCATTATAATTTGTGTTACTTTTACAACTCCATTTTGGCATTTGTTTCCAAATAGTTGCGTCTTTAGGCTCCCGAAATTGTGCTTAGCAGTGAAAAAGACACTGTATTTATGTTTTCAGTTGAAAACCGCTTTGGGTAAACAATCCCTTTGACTCATCCGTATAGTTAAAATAATTCCTCAACAATGATGGGCTGTGAAAACCATAAAGAAATCCAGTTGTTCCAACTGATATCTCGCATAGCATTTTCACCGCAGGTTCCCCAGTAGTTTTGTGAGTTCTCAGAGACCTTGTTCAACATTCCCAATTCCCTTACAGATATAGACGTGTTATGAGACAAAATGTGCAAGAGACTTGAGAAAGCTGGTTGAATCACTGCGGTTTGAAGTTTAGTCTCGCAGGTCTGTACTTTCAGACATCTGTTTATCTTTCTTCCCTGTCATTGGTATACTGTGTGGAGCAAGGTGAACCAAGCAAGTCGTTAGCACATCTGCCTTAGCGCCGAGAGGTTCTGGGCTTGAATCTCTGTTCAGACCCTCCTGTGTGGAGTTGCATTTTCTACGGGGACCCCAGCTTCCTCCCACATTCCAAAAACTATGCAGGGGTTCACTGAAGACTCTAAATTCTGTAGGTGTGAACGTCAGTGTGAATGGCTGTTTGTCCATATAGTATGTGGCCTGTGATTTGCTGGTGTTTATGGTGTACCCCGCCTCTTGCTCAGTCAGCTAGGACAGTCTACAGCTCACAACAACGCTGATCAGGATAAGTAGTATAGAAAAAGGATGGATGGATGGTTTATTGTGCTAAACCCATTTTCCTTTATCCAGAAATCTGACTTGCTTTTTGCAAAAATCTGCTGCTGCAATACATCCTCAAATGAGTTCTCAAAAATGTCACACCTAAAAGCATGGAGGCCAGTTGTGGAGATACAAATATTTGTCGCATTGGTCTGACAAGTAGTGTCAAGCCATACCCGTACATGTGTCTGACCTTGTTTGCTCGCTCGTCCGTTCATCCGGACCTGACCGCAATTGCTCGACTAATGTCACGTGCAGTGTGCGAGAAGGAAAAGGGCTTGAGTAGCTCGATGAGTACTTGGCCCAGTTTACAGGACAGGGTCGAGCGGGGTCATGTCTCACCAAACACAGGGGCCCCCTTAAACACATCTAAGTGGCCACAGCTGTACACGCGGCCATCAAAATTAGCAGGACGCAGAGTACCGAAACAACTCAAAATCTGGCACAGTTGGTACAAAATGGAGGATTTTATGGGGTGATATTTTAGTTTATTGAAATTGTTTGCCTTGTGTAAACAACACTGACACGCAATTTTATCTGATGACAGATGAACAGAAAATTCTTGAAATGTATTTGGCGCGAGCACATGTACTACCACGCCTTTCTTTCTGACACTAATGGTTCCAATTGTTTTAATAAACTGGTCAAGTGTAAAAACCCCTTCGCCAAGTACACCCCTACACTGAAAGCCCTTTGCAGTGATGCAAAAACAGGCAATAAACATTCTGATTTTACAACACAAAAGCTTGCATAAGGAAAGAAAGCAGAATGTATGAAACGGATGCAACAAAGTGCTTTCAGCGCAATTAAGCCTTTTGGCCTTTTCATTAACCCAGTTTTTAGGGAGGGAAACCTCTGCTGAATAATGCTCCAGCTGACACACTTTCTCTGGTTTTAAGGCCCCATCTGGTTAAAAAAAGCACAGTGCACATCAGCTCTCACCAGACACCAGAATTCCACTGAGGGCCAAACCACCCGCTGCCACGACCTACCTGAAATTGAATGCCGTTTTGTTAAACATGTTGCTTAATCAGGCAACTACAAGATAAGCTATCTTTGTCTATAGAAGGCTTTTAATAAATAACTTTGTTTTGGTTCCATTCTATTCACTTATCAGGCCAGAGCAAACATTCTATCCTTTAAAAAGAAAGGTCATGGGTAGAGAGCTTGTCATGGTTTTGCATCGGCTAACAATGAGCATGACAGTACCTCCTTTTACCAGACTGGATAGTAGTTCTAAAAAAAAAGAATAATTGTCCTTCCTGGCTTTTCTTTGCGCCGCGCTGCCAACTAACTTTCAAAAAATGCATTTTTATTGAAAATCAATATAGCCTCACTTGGCCGGCTGATGGTTAAAGTCTAGAGGGCGCCCCAAGGAATGTGATTAAATCTTACAATCAACTGTGCTGGCTGGCCGGCCACCCTTTGCCAACATCAAATCCACAGGAAGTCTTCAATTTAGTGCATACAATGTGCACCGTTTACAAGTGAAGTAGCACCATTTCCACCTTTTTACACACCTCGGGGTGTGTATTCCCTGAATCAGCCACAAAAGGACAGGCTGCAATTAGACGAGACAAAGATGTTTAACGGCTTACCTTTGCTTTGTAGTTTGCATGTGTTAGGCAATGCAATATGAGCAAAAGAGTTATGTTACTGAAACTTAACACAGATGATCCCATTTCAAATTAGTAAAGTAGTCAAAGAGAACTGGTGGGAAAAAAATTAACAGTAAAGCCTATGTGTCTTAATGTGTCCTGACTGGAGAGGCAAATAGTCCCAGTAAAGCAAATACAAATGCCTCTAAATGCTTTCTATTCATTAATGAAGCCCTTCCAGGTGACAAATGACCAAGCTAATGAAATGCAAGAGCACGTGACAAGCGTTAGCCCACTACATTGTGGTCAAAAACAATATCCCAAAACAGCATGGCCAGGGTAAAATTGAAAAACTTGGGCAAACTCTACACCGCGGGCGGGGGCTTTTTGTCACTCCCAACACACGGCAGGAGCCTTCCACCGGAGAATGCACTTTCATTAACATCATCTCACGCTGCTGAGCCGCTAGGCTGCATTACAATGACACAGGAGTGCCCCTCTCTCTCAAGGAAATCTCCAGTACAACAAGCCACTGGGGGAGGGGATGGGCAAAAAAAAAAAAAAAAAGACAAAAAAAAAAAGGGGGCGGGGGGGTGGAGTTATAAAATAAAGGGAACCTGATTACCCCCGGTCACGGCTCATCCGCAAGCCGGCAGATGGAAATCCATCACCTGCAGGATCAAATGGAAACTTGTGCACGAGGTAAAGCTCAGTGAAAGCAGCAGCCACCCATCCAAGCACTTTTCCTCCCGTCTTGTCATTTCTGCCTCCCTTCCTCCACCCTCTGAATCACACCAACAGCGGCGTGCAACTTTTAGGCACATACTGTGAAATCCAACACAAGCGAGAATGTTTTCGGGCCCAAATGACCTCAAGGCTGTAACCTCGCTAATGGCACACTGGTGTTATAGTCCACTTTTATTACTGCCAATGTATGGCTTCACAGTAGCTGCATCGTTGTTATAGCAGTCCTGGTCATGCATTTTTTTGCAGTTCAATAGGCAACTGAAGACAAAGATGGAAACATTTTCTAAGATCCTGATGCGAAAGTCTAAAGAAACTGATCTAATTTAAACCACCAGTCTTATGCTGTACTACAAAAGAGTATTGAGGCCGCACAAAAAAAGAACCAAGTCGAAAAACACACTTTTTCGAAAGACACACTGCTGGGCGAATAACGCATTTCTTCTTTCCAAATGGGATAAAAGCCATAATATTCCATGAACATAGTCATATTTTTAACATAATATTCACAGAAGTTGTCATTTTAACGGCTGAATGTCAACATTCCCACAAAAACAAGCTGCTCATATCGATGATGATAACAGAGTATTTCAGCATTGATTAAACCTATAATAAAGTATAACTTGACGAGAACATCTTAATAAACACCTTTAGGCTCATAAAATAGCAACATAATTTTTGCCACCGTAATATCAATGACTTTTTTTTTTAGATTCCAGCTTTATTCCTGCTTTTTTACGACATAAGTCCCACAACATTCCGACATTCTCTTTCATAAGAGTATTCCTGTAAGATTGTGGCTTTACACAAGTAATATTACGAATTTACTCTCATAACATTACAAATTTTACAACTATTCCTATACAAATCTGGTGTTATTATGGTAAAAAGATGGCTTTATTCTTGTAACCACATGACTCCACTCATGTAAATTAACCCTTTTTTTCCCATCACAACAAATCTTTAATCTGGTAATTTTCTGACTTTTTTTTCTTGTATAATGATGGCTTTGTTATTATAAACTGATGAATTTACTCTTGAAAACTCCAACTTGTTTCAGGCTATTACGTTTTGTAAGATTCAGATTCAGGCCATTTAACATTCCGACCTTTTAAGTTATAATAATACAACGTTGTTCTCATAAAATGTCCTGTAAAGTTAAGACTACGCAGGGAAAATAACTTTTTTGTCGTAGTGCATTTCGTTTAAGTCTATATTCCTGAATCATTCCGACTTAATTCTTGTAAAATAATCTTTATTCTTGCAACCTTTTGTTGCATTTGTAAAATATTTTTTCTCATGACACTACAACTTTATCCTGTTAACATGATGACTCATTTCTTTGTACTGAGGTCCAAGTGCCAGACACCGTTTAGCAACATTAATTGCTTGATTAAAGTTGCATAGGTATCGAAATGTGGGCAATGGATTTTCATTATCTGCCCTCCAGGGCCCCCCTAGCGAAAGATGCAAATTGCAGAGGGTGTTAGCCACAATGCATGCTTTCACTTTTGACTTACAAGCTGCACTCTGTACACAGACCTCTGCTCACAACGAAAAAAGGGGAGCGTGTAAGCAAACGGGGCGATATAAATGTGAACCACATGTGAGGCGTTTTATGAGACAAGCGACAAGGCTTGTAGCTACACGGGAGGTAATTTAAAAAAAAATGTTGGGCTTGTTCTGCGCAGGCATACCATGAAACACAACAGGAGAGCATAGCAGAACATACATGGGGGGGGGAATCAACACTCACCAGTGAAAAGGGGCTGTCCCTTCTCGCTGATATCTGGCAAGGCAACCTTGTATACATCTTCAGAGAAGCCAGGCCTGCATGGTGGGATGACCCCGCATTCTGCTGCAATCTGTAGTGGAAAGGAAGAAGGTGAGGGTGTGCGACAATGAGTCATAAATCAATCCCCAAAAATGCACCCCATGCCCTCCCAAAACCTCTTGCTTACGTTCTGAATCCCCCCGTCCCCCAACACCACCTCTCTCGGTTGTACAAAAGCATCTGTTGTTTTTACACCAGGCACTGCAATTAGGATAATGAGGCCAAAAGGGTTAAGCATTAGCCAAAAAGCATGGCTGGGCAAGAACAAGCTCCATTTGTCCCAGTGGAGGGACCTCGGTACAAGCTGGTGTTACTGCCAAGCCTCTGTGTCGGCCTTTCTGATCAACGCTAACTGTGTACCTTTCAAGAATAGGAACACGGCCACAGAACGTCATTGCCAACAATCTGCTATTGTTACCATACAAACTGGCGGAACACCCAAGAAAGGGGGGAAGAAAAAAAAAGAAAGAAGAAAAAAAAAAAAAAAAAAAAAAAAAAAAAACTAAACATTTAGCGGTGACAAACTGTGGATTTTACTGGAATGTGGATGCCCCCCCACACTTGAAATGACTCATTGAGATAAAACAAGAAATCAAGGACGTATCTTCTCGGATTTTAAGGAGTAATGGCTCAACAGTTTCCCAGAGCTGGCAAGAAATTAATCATAAATGGGTGTGAAGCAATTCTCAAGAGGAGTCTACTACTCCCTAAACATTGTCTCAGCCTTGATTCTGCTTCTCGTCTGTCAGATTTGACCCCGTTTCTCATACCATGAACTCTGGGAAGAATGTAAAACGAGAGCGAGGACCCCTGCCTGAAAAAGGCATTGTGGGTATTTGTGCCGCTGCTTAATCAGAGGAATTTAAATTGAACATGCTTGTGGAAGTGGGGGGAGGAGCGCAGCTGGGATACTATAGGACAAGGGTGGGCAACCTCTCTCTTATCAGTGGCCACATTTATTATATTTTATGAGCCTATTTGTGGGTTAAACGCATTTAGAATTGCACTGCGGACCATGTGAAATGCTTTCACTGGGCCACATATGGCCCACGAGCCAAAGGTTGCCTTACCATAGGATGAGCAGCAGTAATAATAATAATACAATTTTAAAAAACACCAATAGTTTACAACTGTTCCATCTTGAAACACTGTCATATTATTGCTTTGTGCTTAATACTGCCCCCCTGCTGCGCGTGCACTCATTTTGCCCTTAAGCCTCATAAGCCTCAACCCTGTTGCGTGTTGTTTCTGCGTTTAAAAAAAAATGTTTAGTGTTGTAGGCTACTTGTTCAACAAAAACGCTGATGAGAAGGTTTTAATAATGCAATCAACTCCCCCCATCGTCCCTGAGGCATGGTCGCACATATTAAACTTAAGCGCTTTCAAAATAGGTGACACGTCAATAACGCCTCAAACTTACGCAGGCGAATTAAACCCTAAACATTTTGTTTAATGCAAATCATGTTACGGGAGACGTTTAAACGCGGAAAGTATTTGGGAAATGTCGTAGTTTAAACAAATGGTAGAACGAACCGTTAAGCTAGCACCAACGGGCACGCGCCACTTAACAGTCGTTCTCGTGTCCGTTAAATTGCATTGCTTCTTTGGAGAAAAAAAAAAGGGAGAACAAAAAGAAAGAACAAAGAGTAAAGTTCGCGTGAGATGAACTAGCGACATCCCGTTTAAAACAGCCATGAGCACACACAAGACGACTAAAGTGTCCCGCTCGTCGGAAATTACCTGCAGTAGTGCCAAGAGCGCCAGCAGAAGCAGCCCGTCGCTGCCCTCCCGTCGGGGGTACATTTTGGTTGCGTTAAATCCTCTCCCAAATAACAACCACAATCCCACTTCGCTGGTCAAAAATCAAAATGGGGAAGCAAATTAAAAAAAACAACAACAACACGATTCCTCCTCCTTTTTTTTGTTCTTTTTTCGTTCCCCCAAGACGAAAGGCTGTGTCGAGTCTTCGGCTGTAGCAGCCTCCTCCGAGGAGTGAATCCGGGAGAAGCACTGGCTGGTACTGAAGCTGCTGCTGCTGCTGCTGCTGCGACTCTCCTCCTCTCCTCTCCGCTCCCCTCCGCTCCTCTCCTCTCCCTTCCTCCCTTCCTTCCACTCCAACGCAAAACAAAAGAGGAGCCTTGGTCCACTCCACTAAAAGTTCTCACTGTCTCTCCCTGCTGGTCACACGTCGCTAAGCTAGCCGAAGAGTGAGTTCCAACAGCTAACGCGCAACAAAAATGTTGGACGGCGGGGGGGGGGTGCAATAAAAAGAAAAAGTCCTTGATGAACAAAGAGGGTGAAGGCATCAAAGAGGTAGAAAGAGGAATTGAGTGATGACGTCAAAGCCCCGCCCAACCGGCCAATTAGATTGCTCCATTGAAATTATCCCAGTCTGCTCCTAACCAATTGGTTAATAAATAAGTGGGGTGCGTTTAAAAACAAACCAAAATGATAAACGAACAAAATCGCAAGTTCCAAAAACACAAATTTGGTCCTTTAGAAAGAAATATTACATTTATTTTTAATTTGTGTTTGAAAATAAACACAATTTATTATCAGACAAAAATGTTAATTTTCAAGCAGAACTATTTAAATATATATATCATGATTTTTTTTGTCAAATTCCAAACAAACAAATTATAATTAAAATAAAATATTCGTTTAGGAACAAAAGTAAAAAAACAGGTTAGCAATATAAAAAAAAAAAATTTATTTATTGAAATGTATTGCGAAAAGGAATCATTTTGAAAAACGTAGATCTCTATCCTCGTTTTCATAAAGTGGACTGTTTTGCAAAACAAAGTGGGCTGTATGTATACTTTTAACCACATTGCTACTTTTCAGTACGGTGGTGGACTAGTGGTTTAGATGCCTGCGTCATACTGAAGTTCAGGGTTCAAATCTTTAATTTAATCTGGCTTCACAATTAAAACTACATATATATTTTTTCAAATTCTGACTTTTAAAGAATAGGACAGAGAAGACAATCAAACTGAATGAAATACTAATTTGTATCTAAATATGTGTTTACGGACGGCACGGTGGCCGACTGGTTAGAGCGTCAGCCTCACAGTTCTGAGGACCCGGGTTCAATCCCGGGCCCCGTCTGTCTGGAGTTTGCATGTTCTCCCCGTACCTGCGTGGGTTTTCTCCGGGCCCTCCGGTTTCCTCCCACATCCCCAAAACATGCATAAATTGGAGACTCTAAATTGCCCCTAGCCATGACTGTGAGTGCGAATGGTTGTTTGTTTCTATGTGCCCTGTGATTGGCTGGCAACCAGTTCAGGCTGTACCCCGCCTCCTGCCTGATGACAGCTGGGATAGGCTCCAGCACGCCTGCGACCCTAGTGAGGAAAAGCGGCTCAGAAAAGGGATGGATGGATATGTGTTTATAGTTTTCAAACAGGTCAATTTGAGCCACAAAGGTCAATCAGTCGAGTGGATGGTGGCCTAACTTGAATTATAGTATTTATTTTTGTGATATAGTTAAATAATCTATGTTCTCATTCGGTAAGAATGAAATGAGATTAAGCGAGGGGCCTTTTGTCTTTTAGATAGATAGATAGATAGATAGATAGATAGATAGATAGATAGATGGGGTGTGCAGGCAGGACACCAATAGGTCAGCTACGTAAATAGTGTGACATCATAGCAGTGCGTCACAGCGTTACCAGCGAAACGAGTCCAACAAAAAAGAGGAATGTGAGCCAGTGCACAATAGATAACAATGGAGGACATTTTATCTTCTTTCATCTTGACGTGTGGCTGTTTTGTTTTTTTTGTTTTTCTCAAAGAAGACAAGCTTTGTTTAAAAAAAAAAAAAAGGCACCTTTTGTCTCTTAGCATTCCGCTCCTGTTTTCGGAAGTGACTGAAAAAGATCCTTATTAGTTAGTCTTGGGAGCAAAAAAAAAAAAAGTGTTTCAATGTCATGGTATTTGGAAATATCATCAGCAGTCCTGTGGTTGAGTGAGTAAAAGTGTTGCTTCTTTTTAGCTATGTTCAGCATTGTTACTGGTTTGTACTTCCTGTATTGCTCCCATTCCCAGATTGCCTTGAAAGTAGCATCACTGAGTAAAGACATAGACTAAAATGTTAGCGTCTCAAGCTAACCGCTAATTAGTTAACTACTTAATGCTTGTCACTCAAAAGGTAGAGCATGATATCTGTTATGTGTGGCATCGTTCGATGTTGCCTGTCCTAACCATGCAAAACCACACGACTACTACTATATGCATTTACTGCAGTTACCATCATCTCCATTGAAGCCAATCACGAGTCCATAGATGTATTCACGTCATGACAAAATCATCACTCATCACGTACGTCCTCAAACATGTCTGTGTCTAACTAGTCGGCCACCGTGCCGCTGTGTGGAATCACTTACATTTTAAAAATCTAAAAAAAAAAAAAAAATGTTTGGAACCTGCTTAAAATACTATTTTAAACAATGCCTATACAGTTAATGAACCATAAATTTTGTTATGGTGGTTTTACATGTCAAAGTTTATGAAAATGAGAAAAAGCTATTGGAACTTGCAGTTATTTTGTAGGTTGTGTATGAGCATTCTTTGCTAATTAGCTTGAAATCAGTGGGAGCAACTGTGATTGTAATCGTCCAATTTGTTCCTGCGGCTGCATGAAGAAGAGTAGGCTCTATTGATCATCAGGTCGGCCATTTTGATCACGACTCCCCCGCTAATTGTTCTTCACAGCTACATTTGATCTTATTAACTGTCAATGCTTTTGTGATCATGTCTGTCTCTCTCATGTTGCCCGATAAGCATTTTCACAAACGTCTTGGCCACTGTGGATTTTTTTTCTTCTTCAGTTTTTGCGTTCACTTAAGCGGACTTTTTTCATATGCTGCTACAGTATAATATGCAATGAATAATTCTCCTCTCATTATGGGCTCACAGCTGACGAAGGTTAAATTACCTCAGTTGTGCTGCTGATACCTAATTAACTACCAAGGGACGGAATGCATTTTATGTGACAAAAAAAAAAGATGTTTCACTTGAAAATATCATATGTATTTTTTATTTTATTTTATTTTTTTTACCACCTTCCAAGGAACAACAAGAGCTGACTTTTGGTTCTCCTCTTCCTCTAAGGGTGATGTGTTGTTCGCCACCCTTATTGGCGTTTCATGTGGGAAGGAGATAGGTGCAATGCTGATCTTTTCCTTCTCCTCCTCCTCCTTACAAATCAAACCATCCGCCCCCAAGGGTGAATTGTAATCGTAAGCAAACAGCCAGTGCTATGGCAGCCCACACTTTTTTTCCACGAACAGGAAGAAGAGTGCTCATTACTGGTAACAACTGATTTGTGCTTCCTTGCACTCGTGTCATTGATTATTACGCCTGATGGTTCATGTTTTGAAATAATTAGAGGCACTCTCCGATGCAAATGAAGCCGATATGAGAGGCAAATGGAAACTCTGTTTAAGTGGATAGACACATGCTGATTTTTAGCAACTTTAAAATGTGAGGGGCTCCACACATGATGAGGAAAAAATTGGAATTGCTGCTCTTATAGTGGGTGGTGTACTCAATATGACCAACACAGCACACCACGCGCACAACCATATCTATCGACAATCGAGAGTCACCTCCCAAACCGGATGTCTGTCGTAGTACCAAGCAACATGACTGCCATAAAATATATCTGATAAGTGAAAGTGTGAATGTGAGTATAAGCGGTCATTGGTCTATAGGTGTCTTGCGATCCACTGATGATCACTCAATGGTGTACCCCCAACTTGTCTCCAGCTCACCTGTGGCCCTAATGAGGATAAGCGTGATAGAAAATGGATGGATGGATGTTCACATGTATTCATGCAGACGTAATACGGGTGACTTGAAAATACACGTGAATCCGTCCATCCATTTTCCATACCACTTGTCCTCACAACGATGCACAAGTTAGAGAAGCGGTGAACAAACATTGGTGCTCAAGAGGCACGTGAGTTTTACATTTGACAGATCGGCTAGGGCAGGCTATTCATAGATGGGCTAAGAAAAAAAATGCATAAATACAATTTATGTAAATATGTATATGTAAAATAGTTTATTTTAACAATAAAAATATGTCATTCTTATTTTGTGTTGTTTATGCTTAATATAATTATAAATAATTATTTGGTCAAATACAATGAAATGTTAAATTTACACTAATATTCATCCTTCGATTTTCTATACCACTTATCTTCACTTGCGCTGGATCTGAGTAATTTTCTTTTTTATTTTGTTGACAATAAATAATGTCGTACGAAAGAATGGAGCAGGCCCTATGTGGTCCGCGGTCCATACTTTGGCCACCCCTGACTTAGTCTTCAATGAACCTAACATGCATGTTTTTGGAGCATGAGAGGAAGCCAGAGTACCCATAGGAAATCCACGCACGCACAGGGAGAACACAAGTTTTCAACCCAGAATCTGAGAACAGTGAGGCAGATGTGCCAACCACGAGGGCGCCATGCTGCCTAACCACGCAAATCAACAGGCAAAACAAAAAAAACTAATTTGAATAAAGTAAAAAACAATCTTGCCGTCTATATGTAAAGAGACAACCGAGTTTCTACGCGACCATCACCCTTATTCTTTTACAAGAAGACACGGATGCCATAGTGTCTATATTTAAAGCAATTACAGAACATTACAAAGTGGTGTTTCCTGTCATAGACATTCATATTCAATCCGGCAAGCAGCGAGGAAGAGATCAAAACGAATGACCTGTTGAGAATTGATATCACATTTTGAACAAATTCTTCAATTTATGTAATCTAATCTAATTGAGAGTGGGATCAAATCGCTTCATCTCTTTGATTGATGCCAGAGGAGGCTATCTTTCATCAAGCGCCTGTCTCGACCGCGAGGGGAGCAGGCGTCCGTCGATCCAATTTGGTGTCGACGCAGTTCAAGTCGTACGCGGCCATGTTCCATGTTTCATCAAAACAATTTGATGTAAAATGTCTAGTCAGTGGAGGCGCCAAGGTTGTTGCGCAGTTGATGGGTTATATATTCTCGCGCCCGCACCGAGACAAGATAACGCTGTCGGAGGCAGCCGTGTGATTCATGTCGGCCGCCGTGCTGACACTGCGCTTGACTCTCACAAGCGAGGGTGTCCAAGGGTCCCGGAGGGCCCTGCGCTTGAGCCCTCGAGCCACCCCCCAGCCTTGTACTGCAGCACGGTGGCCTCGATGACACCGGAAGAAAATACGACAAGGTCAGCAACGCTCTCACATTCGCTTCTTCATGCTGACTTTGTGTCGATACAGGAATATCGCACAGGTCACACTTCTCTTGCGCATGCTGCGAAAAAAAGCAGAAGCCAAATATAGATGAACTTCTCCAACAAAGTATGTACAGTACACATTCCTCTCCCTTTTTTTTCCTTTTTTGCTGAGTTCATGAAAAAGGGACGTGTGGTACCTGTAGCCTTCTGTCATGGTGGGGTACAGCAGAACCGCCAATGTTGAACGCCTTAAAAGTCGTGAAATGTCTGGGGAAAGTGCCTGAAATGCCAAACCAATCATGACCTCGAACTGTCACAAAGCATGATGTCAGCACTCCTCGGTAGACCTCATTTCAGCCAGCATCAAAGGATGAACTCTTTGGCTTTTTGTGGCTTCTGTTACAAGATGTTTAGCGCTGGTGTTGCGGTTATTATGGTAGGTTTCTATTTCTCGTGTTTTTTTCCAAATTCCCAATAGCATGACAGGACTCAGAGCCATCACCAGACCTCAGTCTTTCATGTGCCTTCAGTGAACTGAGTGATTCGTTCAGTGAACTGGTATACTGGTGTACTAAGGAACTGAAGAGTGATTCGTTCAGTAAACCGGTGTACTGAGGAACTGAAGAGTGATTCATTCAGGGGTGGGACTTAAGTGAACTGAGTGATTCATTCAGTGAACTGGTGTACTGAGGAACTGAAGACTGATTCGTTCGTGGAACTTATCGTTCGCGATCCGTTAGACACGAGTGATTCGTTCGTGGAACTTCTTCGTTTGTGATCCGCTAAGGAGCAATGTACTAGTACGATGAGTGATTCGTTTGCGCAGGCAATGATGTACTATGCAGTGAACGTACTCATGAGTGATTTTAACCACAAATCCTGACGTCCTCGCGGGGATAGCTTTCACTAGCAGCCTTCTTCAAGCTAACGGCTAATGTTGAGTCTGTCAAGCACATGAAAACTAGCACGCATATTGAAAATAAATGTCAATTAATAATACATGTTTTGTATGTACACATACGTATCATTCCCTCTGAGTCTGTAATGCGATTATTAAAGCTTTTTATTCCATAATATTAATAATAACAACACATTAAACTTCTATAGCGCTTCTCAAGACACCCAAAGCCGCTTTCCACTAATTAGATGACAATAACAGTAAACTCACCTTACTGTTATTGTAGCAGGAAGCCTGCTGGCAGGGGCTGGAATGCTGAAAAGTCACACATGCTGGCGAGAGCCAAGCTGGACGTCTGGGGACGCGGAAGGATGGTCGGTAGCTGAGGGAGAGATAGGTAGGTGATCATTTAGCCGAAACTTTATTATTATTTTTTTTTAATAATCTCTCCACCTTTCCTAGTTTACAATACATGACAACAACAACGCATAGTCCTTCGGTGAATTTGTTGAGTGAATGTGAACCTCACGGATGGATCATTAAATGAATGAGGGAGCACTTGAATGATTTTGTGAAAAAGAACTGAACGATTTGGTGAACGAATCTTTAGATTGAATCTTTTTAATAAATCGTTTTAATGAACCGATTCGAATGATTCATAACTGCCGTGCCCATCACTAACTGTCCACCGTGCCCGTCACTAACTGACAGTCGCATGCACGTAATCGTCATGTTAAACTTGAACAGAAAATATGACCAGCTACAACGGCATACGCCAGATTTCTGTTCCAAATTTGATGTATGCGAACATGGTTTATCACTAACCAACACCACTGCAGTCTTAAAACCGTAACTTACTCTACTTACTCTGTTGAACTGAGTGTTGACATTGATTTAAATGAGTGTTCGTTGGTAATTTTATGCCAGGTATCGAGAGAAAGCCAGCGGCTGCTTGGCTCAGATGGATGCATTACCTGTGTATCGATTTTGAAATTCACTCGTAAAAATATGAGGTTTTACTCTTTTTTTTCTTTTTCTATGACTTGGATCTTGAAAATATAAAACTTTTCTAAAAAAATAAACAACATTATTCTCATAATATTATGACTTCAATCTTGACAAAAGTACGATTTCCGACCTCAATCATGTACGACTTTATTCTCGCAATATTACAACTAAACTTGTCGTGTCATTTTTTCCCCCTCTTCCTGCGTGACCCTACTCCTTGGTGGTAATGTTTTCTTTTTGTATAAACACACATATTTTGACCCCTCTCAACACTAATTACCTTGTCATTGGCAATCCCACACACGTCAAAGGTTGCTTTGGAACAAATTAGTGCGAGGAAAGGAGCAGCCTATTCTTCAGAGCCATTATCAATTCCAATCAAGGGTCATTGTTATGCATTCAATAAGGCGTCTCTGAGGGCCAAAGTAATACTCTGATTATTCTGTTCTCGTGCCAAATAAGCCCATTCGATCTCATCTGCTGTTGGAACAATGGAGCCAAGTAGCGGTCACAACATACAGGAAAATATGAGCGATTTATATGTGCAACATTTTAGTGCAGGACATGAAAAGTGTTGTGTTCCAATGAAGAGACGTGCCATCAAATCAGCTCTGCGCCACTCCCCTGACAAAAAATTAAGGCTGCTTCGTAAGATCTAGCTGCAACGTTCAAAGTGCTCTTCTTGGGCTGTCTGCACCAATTTAACTGTTTGATTTTGTATCCATTGCAAGCAGGAATGGCACGGCATACATCTGCCTGCTGCACTCAGTTACACGCCTCCCCCATATCTAATAATGATTGATTGCCTGATTAAGGCAAAATCGTGTTGAATTGCAGAGGAGGCCAATAAGAGGGGAAAGCGTCATTGGTTTGTGTTTGAAAGAAAAGCGTGTATTGATTAGAAATGGCACATCAAAGTCGTGGGCTTCGTTTTGTATTGTCATTTACTTGTCATTGTGTTTTGCTTTTTTTTGCACCCCGTTAATGATGGACCAGGGGGAGACCTCTGGAGGTTTGGGGGGGGGGGCGCCATTCAAGCCAGCACTGCCACTAGCGTCGATTGGGCAGACTGAAGTCGGCTGTGATGATGCCCAAACCAGCGCAGGCGTCCCATTTTAAATACGCCGGTCCATGAAATTACCAAAACCGCGTCTAGCCCGCCTCCTCGCAGCTACGCAAAGCGCAGCGATGGATTTACACTAGTCAGGAAAATAGAGCCCCAGGAGTCCGTAGTCAGTCACGTTGGCCGTTTACCACGTGAATAGTTCAGTGTTAGCCTCTTCTTGCTCCTTGCCAGTGTTTTTATTTTGGATTTGTGTGTATGACCATCCTGTTCAATAAACTGCTGAAAATGCAGCAGGTGGCGCATCTGAAGCTCACTCGTATTTTTTACTCGTACTTTTAATGCGTGGATCAGACTACCAGACAAGTTTGGTCTTTCACGATTGTCAGACTACCATAAAATCTTGCCGTATCTCGGTCACAGTATTCCAATTCTACCGTATCTTTTACGATCACTGGGCTTTATCTTGTCAAATCTGACACTGTCGGGGAGGCGTGCCCAGAAAACGTGTCACCTTTCAGAGTCACCGGATACAACCATTGCCAGGGCGACAACAAGTTGTCAAACAATTGATCACTGCGGCAATGTTGCAAAAAAAAAGAACAAGCAGGCAACAAAATGTTATGTAGCCTAGCAAGCTAGTGTTAGCGCTAACGTTCGTACGTAAACATGCCAACGTTCTGTCAAATCATGCGCAAAAACTCTGGTAAACATCGGTTTGTGCGCGTGAATAAATGTTAACAATGGCGACCAATTATGTTGACAACGGCAAGCACGGGAGGCGATGCGCCGGTCACAATGCGCAATCCTATTGGTCGACGTGAAGGTGTGCTTTTGGAGAGTTGTCATTGATATGTCACACGACACGAAAGATATATAAAAAAGAAAACATGCCAAGCTTTTCATGTTGGCGTCGTAGGACTATCGTAGGGCCAAATCGTTGGTTGTGGATTATGTCACACTACAGGAAGATTTGTCGTTCCCAACAAAATGTGTTGGACCCGATCTGGGAAATCGCTCCCTATAGCTAAGTGAGCCAATATCGGGACTAAAACCCTGTAGTCTGATCTTGGCATGACTCGATTGTTGCTTGCAGGACCATACAAAAAAAAACAAAAATCTTGGATAAGTTTGAAATGATAGTAGTGTATCTCAATGCAGGTCGAACCACCCGCGTTATCCATTTGTACAGCAAAGGTTTCTGCAGATCTGTGTACACCTGTGGTATTTGTAGCTCAAAATGTGTTGGATCTTGTTATCGATTTGCAAGAAGGGCAAGGTGTCTGCTTGACTGCGCGTGTTGCCTTTTCTGATTTAAGAGTGCACAACTAACAGCAGGTCGGGGCGTCGGGTCCTTGATGAATTTCCTGGCGACTTTTGTTGCTGATAATCCACTATCAGTCCTTCCCTCTGACTCCCACCTTCAGCATGACCTGTGTGTGAAAAATCAAAAGGCGGGTGGGTCGCAGCCTTGATGCTGTTTTTCAAATCAAAGACTGTGGCTTTACGTTAATAATCTTAATGGTAGCGATAATTTACAATCGCAAGAGCAGTTGTTATGCAAGCGGCGCAGGAGCTTGTTAACAATGTGTGAATAATGACTCCCGTCTTATGCTTGTTTGCTCTCCAAGTTTGCCAGATTGTGAAGATGCGCAGTGTGCTCATTAACAGGATTAAAATCGTGACATCCATAGTTAATAAAACCAAGATAACATTATTAAGTTATTTTAATTAATGCAAAGACCCTCTTGTAATTGCTACGTGAATTATGACTCTTCTGACAAATTAATCTTCCTTTTGGGGTCCTCAACATGCCCAAAAACGCACAATTTGATGGAAATCTGTGTACTGTGTACACAAGGGCCCAAAACTCACCCAGTAGTGCCCCCTGGAAAGTTTCACAAAAGCAAATGTTTGTTCCCACCCATAGACAGCGCTCTGGTTTTCATGTTGGTTACAGATTGCCTGGAAATTCACCAATTATTTGTGTGTGTGTGTGTATCCTGGCGTAATGTATATACAACGTATTCTAAAATCATAGAATACATCCCGTATCAGTATCAATAGTACTGTCTAGTTTCACCAACGAACACGTCGACCATAACAGGATGTATGAAAATGTCTCAAGGACCCATGCCCAATATTAAACAGGAAGTCAACCATTTTTTATTTGATTCAGCCATTTTGGGCAAATTCCAGAGCTAGCACTGATGAATGCTGAATTGCAAAACTTTTTCCCCAGGGCCAGAGAACGTGGACGGAGCCAAATCTCCAAATCTCCAAAATGTCACCAAATTTGATGATTATTTGGAGGATTTGCCATGATAAAGGGAGGGTCCGTTCATCGCTATTTTCAGCTTTAAATACTAGTGATGCACAGATCGACTCTGAAATATCGATACCGCCGATATGAGATCTTTATGTTCTAGATTAGATTCTCAAATCAAAAATCTCTGTATTTTTGATACTTCAATCATTCCAACTGTTTTGTACAGTCTATCAATCTATACCAGGAACATAGTGGGAAATTAAGTCAATTGTGATCCAGTCTAAATGATTTGAGGTCGGGAGAAGTACTTTTCCTACAGTGCACATAATGCGTAAGCGCATGCTGGTTAGTCAGTCTCAGTCTGACTCTGTACGACAGCATTATGACAGCGCGTAAGGAGGTGTCATGTTTGGAGCTATTTCAGCTCCAAACAGCCAAAACACACTGACTGCTACCTCAATATACTTCTGAGTTTAAATAGATACATTAATAATCACGCTGATGTCTTGTATTCTTTATGATGCTATGATTTGAAATAGAATACTTTTATTTATTTATTTCTTTTAGATTTACCGAGCTGTATTTGCACAAATTATCCATATCGGATCGGTAAAGTATTGCCGATGGATTTTACTCAGTATCGGATAGGAAAAGAAATTGGTGGTATGGAACATCACTATCAACTACGTTTGGTTTTATCATTGTGGCATTCAGCGGTATAGGTTGAATAGTACAGTTTATTGAGTTAAACAAATGAGCTCGATGCACATAATCTCATATTGCAGTAGACAGAAGTGGTGATTAGACATATATATTATGTTCTAACGTGATGACAAGATGGTCCTAATATATTGTAATTGCTGTGCTTGTTGGTGTTCACATCATTTTTCTTTTTGCTTTTTTTGAGTTAGCAGGAACGGGATTATTATATGGTGCATAATGCTGCTGTCACAGTTCATTAGTAGTCAGCAGCTTATCATGTGATTCACATTCCTCTTTCATTGTCCTCCTTTGAGTATGTAATTTCTGTAAAGAACAAGACAGACTAAATTAAAAAGCAATTTTTATAATAAATATTTCATTCAAGTAGATTCCTCGCATCCAATATACAGTGTACCCTCTGAATTCACCAACTACTGAAGTAGTACAATTTTGAATTTGACCACACTTCTAAGGGGAAAAAGGTATGCGCATCTCATGAGACGTCAGGATATGAGTAAATTGATATCGATAACACGTGTGCTGCAAAAGCAGTGGTGTCTCAATGTGACGAGACTCACCTCCCAAGTACACAAACACAGTAAACTTCCACTGCAAGTTTGTACACAATTTTTAAATAAATATACCAACTTCAGTTTTTCTCATGAGAAAATTATTAAAATAAAAAAAAAGGTCAATGGAATGAATAATACAAAAAATTGAATTACTTTTTTTTTTTTTTTTTGGTTTGACTTCCATTGACATCCACTTGAGCATCCATTGGTGGCAGTGAACTCAACGCACGTCACAATAAGCAGCACTTTCAAACTCAACATCATGCTAAGTGAATTTCACATTGTGTATTTAAAACAATCACATGACTTAGCCTTTAAATGCAAATATTAACACATAATGGTAAAGGCCATATATATATATATATATAATGTGTCCAATTTTCCTCTCGCATTATTTATTGCAATAGAAAGGCAACTACACCACTATATTAATTTATTGTAGTAATTTATATATGTGTAATGTATTAATATATATTTATTGTTCTATTTATTTTTTCATTTCATTTATGCACTTGATGACCGCTGCAGCGCATAGTATATAATCTATATGACGTGAAAATAGCATTTTGTGCCAATACAGCAGATGTTAGTGGCAGGTTGCTCATTTGGCTTACTCGGGAGGTGATCATGAAGCATATTGCACACACACACACACACACACACGCACATGCTCCCACACGCTCGCACACGCTTGCACTCTTCACCATCCTACCATATAACTGTGATGTCAAAAAATTCCATGAAAGCAGGCAAATCTTGAGCAATTTCCCGCTTTTTATAAGGCTGGACACTGCATGGTTCAAGTGACAAAATGTTGCTGCGGAAATGCAACTCCACACAGGAGGGCCCGAGTTGAGATTTGGACCTCTCGACTGTGAGGCAAACATGTTAGCCACCACGTCACCCTGCTGCCTACATGGAAAGAGTCAGAATTGGGCATTTTGACCTGCAGTGTAAATGCTGCCTTATTCACAACACTGTTTTGTCGAATCCTACTGTATCTAACTTGTCATGTGCAGCATCATTCGACATTTGTTTCAGGTTGTGTGACTTAAAACCAAAAAGAGGGCCATTTAACAAGGTGAGAATTTCTCTCTCCCTCTGTTGTGCCAGTCCATAAAAGCTCATTTTTCAGATCATCTTTTTAGTTGTTGTTTTTTTAGCTTCTTTCTTTCATTGTGAGAGGCTCAATTCCTCTTGCACCTTTTTTGTTGGCGTCTAATTGGCTTCCATTGATTCACTCGGTCACCACGGTGGCTTGGCCGCGTTCTCTGCTGACCCTGCAAAATCAAGGAAAAAAAAAATCAGCCAGGCTGTCTAACAGGCTTTGGCCCTGCGGTGCGCACATACACACACACACACGCACGCACACACACACACGCACACACACACACACACACACAATTCCCAATATAAGCAGTGAATGATTGTGTCAGTGAGCTGGAAGTGAGTCAACCTGCCCCTCATAGTTAGTGTCGCGCAAAAAACAACAAAGGGCTCGCGGTGCGTTTGGGTCGCCCGCTGTTTCAGCGGAAGGGGGTGGAATGATGTCGGGGTGACGGGGCGGCCAAATGGCGGATCGTCAAGAGGGGCGGGGGACACGGCCAGTCAGCCACGCGTCACCTTGAGTTCTTTGGAGGAAGTCTCCGGAAGAAAACCTGCTGGGAGTGAAGGGTGTGAAGGATGAAGTGGCAGAGGAAGTCGAACCAGGTGCCCACTTGTCCATATGTGACTAAACAACTGTGACTGTCAAAGAGGACTGAGGGATTGTCTGGCCATTGTTTTTTTTGTGTGCATCTCATTATCACAAAAAGCTAAACGCATCTTATGCTAGATGTATCCGGTACTAGACGTATCTTGATACACTGCCAATGATACGATACGTTCACAATATGTAGAAAGCTACCTCCGATGGCATTCACTTCAAACACGATACGGTTCATTCCAATCAAGATGCAATGCGATACGATTCACTCAAATATGATTCACTTCAATCCGAATTTGATACGTTTCACTCCAGGTATGATATGATTAATTCCAATTACGATACGATTCACTCCAATTCCAATATGCTGCAATTCGTTTCAATGATGATATGATACGATCTACTCCAATTAAAATGCGATGTGATGAGATTCACTCAAATTATGAGATATGTTTCATTCCAATTACGGATAAAATGATTCCATCCAATTATGAAATGATACCATTATTATGATGCAAAATCTGATTGACTCCAATTATGGTGCAATATGATTCACTCGCATGATTGTTTACAATTCACTACAATTCAGATATGATACAATTCACAACAATTTTAATGCTTGGATGCTTTTCGCTCCAAATACAATATGATGTGAATTCCTCCAATCCCGTTATGATACGATTCAATCCAATGATGATGTGTAAAAATTAACTCCAAGTAAGATGTGATATGATTCTCTCCAATTATTATGTGATATGATTTAATTCAGTTCCAAGTCACCACAATGCAAAAATTATGGTTTGATACGAGTCACTCTAATTTGATGAAATACGATTCACTACAATTCAGATATTACCAATTCATTACAATTGTGATGCACTACGATACGTTTTGCTATGAAATGATACGATTCACTCCAATTCAGATAAAATACGTTTGATTCCAATTCCGATACGATATCATCCGATTCCGATGCAAGTTAATTCAGCAATATGTTAAAAACTATTTTGAAATATCAGAATCAACTTCAAGTGGAGAGACACAATTCCTCTCGGACAGCGTCCATATACAGTACATTACAGTACATATACATGACATCGATAATTACTAGGCTATATTGCATTCATCTACAGTATGACCATGCATTTCTACCCTTTGCTTGTTATGCTTGGTATATTTGAAAAGGCCACACAATGAGTCATTTCAAATGTATATTTGTTTGAACTACAACAACACAAAGCAACTGTAGATGCGCACAATGGATTGCATATTCCATCTTAATAATCTTAACTCGGGGTTCCTTGTGCTGAGATAGGATAAGCGTTACGGAAACGGATGGCTAAATTGTAAAATCTTTAGGAGGGCCATGGCTTATGGGGCACAGTTGCTCCCCCCCGGTAGGAAAATTGTGGTTTGAGTATCATGTTTCCCAAATCTGGCCTTGGCTGAGTGGTTAGCAATGCTTCCCACGGTGGTTACATTGTGGCTTCCCTCTGTGGTTTCCACACGAACATGCATGTTGGCTTAATCGAAGACTAAAGTGCTTGTGAGTGTGAATGCTGTGTCAGTCTTGTGATTGAACGGTCATCCGCCCTGAGGATAGGATCCTGCCTTCCACTGTAGGATTGTTTATATAGATAGATAGAGAGATAGAGTGATAGAGTGATTGTATGGTGGTTGCTTGAAAGTGGGCCTGGATCTTCAGCCAGCCTAGCTGATCATCTTATGGGCAAAGAAGAATCTGTGTGGGTGGTTATTACCTGAACTATAATTGCAACGGTTTTGCTCACAGACACATTTTCAGAAATAGGCAGAGAGGAGGAAGAC
The DNA here is from genome assembly GCF_024500275.1 of Phycodurus eques. Lineage (NCBI taxonomy): Eukaryota > Metazoa > Chordata > Actinopteri > Syngnathiformes > Syngnathidae > Phycodurus > Phycodurus eques. The sequence goes on along the minus strand of NC_084537.1, from coordinate 23,382,061 downwards.
GATATTCTTGGTTGTTTAATTTCACACTTGATTGGTGGGCATGCAATCAACTATTTGTATACAAGTCATTAAAAAGTCAATTCTCCTGTCCCCTTTTAGTGTCCATCTATGAAGAGGATAACAAAAACGGTGGAGGAAAAATCAGATAAGGGCTTTGGTACCGACGGTGTCCTCATTTCCTCCTGTCGCCTCGCGTCCCCCTTCTGCCGCACATTATAAACGGCTGATGATGACGGCGACAGCTCCTCAGGTGTGCGTTATGCTACGCTTTGCTATTCAGCTCACAGTCGTGGCTGCCTCGTACCACCTGCCTGGACACACAAACACGGGGCTCCAACTTACATACTGTACACACACACAGCCGTGAGCAAAGCCTACTGCTCGCAGCTGCTGCGACTGTAGCTACTTGACATGAATCAGCCACACACGCTTTTTCTTTTTTACTTTTTTTTTTAGTTGTGCATGGAACACCAGTGTTTCATAAACATGAATGGAATTTCATATTTTGGGGCATTTCAGTGGACATAATGCATATCTGGTGCACATTAAGGCCAATCACGGTACAAGGGTGGATAGCAATAAACATTTTACAGCAGAGCAGGCAATAAGGCAAAAGGATTTACTCACTGGACGGTAGCTTTCATGTCCATATTAATTAATAAGCTTTATCTGCCGCGATGCTAATTATTTAATGTGGGCCCCTATACACAATTCACAATCTGGCACTTGGCATGCTCTGTGTGCCATGTGCAGGATCTGTTCTTATATTAACGAGAGATTCAACGGTGCGTGTCTGTTAGGAGTCTGTTGCCATGAGAATTTTAGTGCAGAAATTAGTGCACTCAAGTTTTTTTTAAAGTAAAAATCTATGCATTTTACCGATACGAAAAATAAACACACGTGGTGATGGTAGCTGTACTGCATTAGATTCCACAGTCTCCACTTGGCTGCAGCGGTCCGTTTTCTTGCGTGAAAAACAAAGGTACACTAAACCATGTTATTCTCCATCAAGAGGGAGGACACGAGAAGAAACTTTAAACATTTTTTTGTATACGTTTTTCATTCCAGATCTTCTAAAACAGGTTCTGAGGTTCGGGGTTTGACTCTCGGCTCCAGCCTTCCTGTCTAGTTTGCGCGTTCTCCCGTGCTCGCATGCCAAAAGAAAAAAAACACTCCTCCTCATCAATAAAACCACGACGGTCAACAGACATACGCCAAGTAACTACAGAAGAACATTTTTGTTCTTCATTGTTGTTGTCGGGCAGCGTGTCAATTTATATCTAATGCATTCAATGCCCCATGTTTTTTCTTCTTCTTCAGTTTTTCATAGCATAGACGTTTCTAGCCCGTTTTTGGGGGGTGCTGAGGCAAGAATCCCAGCACCCCTAAACTTTGAGAGATCAAAGAAAATAATTTGCAACGGTATTTTGTTTTTAAACAACCTTGAAAAGTGTATAACCACAGTAGTTGCTCGGAACGTAATATTTTAACAACAAAAATACAGCAACCCCTCTGCCCCCTATTGCGTCCTTTTTTTTGTTATTTTGTATTTTTATTTATTTTGTATTTTTACAAGAATGCAATTTCCATTGCCGACAGCCGCACACTGAGAAGCAAATACAGGAGAGCCTCGTTCTCCGCTATTGTTGTCGTTTGTTAGCGCGTCGCTTGGGTCCGAAGCGTTCAACGCAGCGTGGTTTTCTTAGTTTTCCGTTGTACCAGTGGGCTGTTTTCAAGAAGAAAAAAAAAATCTCCAGCATTATTTATCTGGTACCGGTCCAATGATAAATAAACTTGCTTTCTTTTCACATCAAGACAGAAACAATGTTCTTGCGTGCAATGGAAAACAGGGCCAAAGGAATTTCTTGATTTTTGGTTTTCTTAAGAATGCAAAGGCAATTTATCTTGAACAAATAATAATTGCTGTGTTTTCTCATATGGTGGCCACGGCCATATAACATGCAATTAATGGATTTGTTTACAGCTTGTTTTGAAGTTATTTTGATTTGCTTGGTGGCTTTTGTCTGTTTTTCTTTTAGTTTTTCATGAAATGACCTTCAGGTCACCCTGCAATGTCTCCACAGATACTTCGTAGCCCTAATTTGGATTAAAGAGGAGAAAAAAGTGTTTCCAGCCCCTATTCCTAACCTCAGTGGCAACGTGAAGACTGTAGCTGGCCGAGTGACACATTCTTGGGGGCGGGGAAGACGGTTGAAAGCGAAAAAGTGGAAAACAATAACTCTTCAAAAAGCAGAAGTGAAATTAGATGTGCTTAATAGTTTATGGAAAATATGTGAGACAGAGCACTATTTACGATAATTTACTCACCACAGAGCTCACGTACCGTGTAATTACGTACATCCTTGCAGGAAATTATAATTTTTTTTTATGACAGAGGTAAAAATAGTGACAGCCCGAACACATACTGTGTTATGACCCGCATGTGCCAAAATTGCCCGTAAATAACCACACACAGTGACCACAGGAAAGTAAGTAATAGTACATTAATAATGCAAATATTAAATGTTATATAGTGTATGGCTGGTCTGGGATGATTACATTCATCAATTTGTCCACACCTCTCGCTATAAAAACTAAAAATGTAGCTCAAAACTATTTTCAAGTGCACTTATTGTGTTCAAGGGTCGTGAGGAGCTGAAGCCTATCCCAGCTGTCTTCGGGCGAAAGGTTTCCAAAGGTTCAGGCTGTTTTATTACAGTTCTGTTGGTTTGATTTGGTTTTGGATCTGCATGACAGGTTGCTTTATAGCTGTCCACCCCCATTAAATTATTTTTAAGGATGTTCCAAAGGTTCTCAAAAAGGTTGAGGTCAGGGGAGGATGGTGGCTACAACATGAATTTTTTTCACAGCAGCAAAAAATTCACCGGTATCTCCCGGTGTGAGTCGGTGTGTTATCTTGCATGAGAATGATTTCATTTGAGAAGGAACAGTTGTTGTTTTCCTTTCTCAAGGGATTAGACTTTTTGAAGCTTTTCACCAACAGAAAAATTATTCCCCCCTCCAAAAAAAAAAAAATGCAAAAAAAACTGTGACTTGTTTAATAATGTGCAACAACCTCCTTAAGTGATTTTCCTTTAATTAGGCTCATCTGAGAAACTAATTATCGAACCTGTTTGAGATTGTTACCGGCGATCGAAACGTTCCCAAAACAGAATACACAGAAATATCCCCGGAAAAACAAGAACACAAATGTTTAATTAGCATAAATGCTGCATGGATAATCGTTTAGAAAACAATGTATTGTGCTTATCATATGTTTGGATTGTGACAGACAGACAAACATGTCGAGCTTGTCTTTCCTCGGCATGTTATACACCGAGCATACATTAGCGAGTTGTTGATTTTAGCGTTTCTTCCCACTTGGCACTGGCTGAAGGGCCTGTTCTTTCTCCGGCACTCACGGCTCAGCTCGCTAATGCGCTCCAGCCTGCGCTTCGCTCTACCATGTAAATGCAATCAAGTTGCTGACAGAGTATTTCTGTTGGCAGGGCTGGCGTCTGTTCTCCACATTAAAAAGAACTAATAAACAAGTCGGCAAGTCATCTAAAAATAGAATGAATAACCACGGTCCTATATAAGAGAAAATCGATTTCATCAACGCTTTTCTTATTATAGTTGTGTGCCACAAGTTTATTTAACCTAATCTAACACGACAAGGTTAATTTTGTGCCGCTCGGCGTACAGTAAGACTGATTGCTGACCTTTGGACGTGGTCAACTTTTAATTAGGTTGCCCCGCTCACTTTACCGCTTTGCTTTTCTCATGCGAAATTCACATATATTAGACGTGATGCAGCTGGAGTAGGTTAAGTGAGCGCCGCGCCCCGCCTTGACGTTGCTACTGATTGGTCTCACATATGAAAAGGTTACGTCCACCTTCAATTAAATTTCTCCTGCTAGATGTTAATGCAAATGTTAGAATAATGGTAGTCAGGTCAAGAGGCAGAGTACTAATGCCCTGGTGCCTAATTTACTTTGTTTCTCCAAGGGTTAGAAATGGCTTCTCATAAACGCATCATTACGCCTTTACTTCACTGCTGCCTGTGGGACAAATTAGACAGACGTCACCTTGATTGCTGCTAGCTGTTGCAGCTCCATAGGTCATCAATGCTTTCGCCGCCAAAGTGCTTTTTAGTTATGCGAGTCGGTGTGTATCAATGGTGCCAATCTCCATGGATGAAGAACAAAAAAACAACACACACACACACACACGATAGGAGGTGGATCTCCTTGACTGCTAAAATTCATCCCAATAGGAAAGAACGGTAATATAAATAATCAGTTCTTGGGTCATATTGTCAAATCTTTCTAACTCAGTGGCGAGGGGTGCATTTCAGACCTGGACCTTCACTGACCTAATCCACCGCTTAATACCACCACTATCACATCGCAATTTTACAACATAATATACAAAAACGCAATACAGCTAGCGAAAAAAAAAGCATTTCATGAATTTGGGATGAATGTCATTATTAGTAAAACAAGAAACATACTTAACCCTTTATCCATATTTTACTGAGCAGCCCTCACAGAGGTTATTATGAATGTCACCAGCTCTCAAATGTGATGGCAACTCGTATTGTGGTGATAGTTTAGGGTTGCGCGGGGAAAGTGTCGTTTTGCATTACTGTGCGCGAGACTGGCGGCTCGGGCCAAGTGGGCTGACAGTGTGATGGCAAGAGGCGAAGCAGGAGGCTCCTGCAGGACCTGTGTGGACATGAAGAGTTTAGGTTGCACCATCCGGATTAATTTGAGTGAGACACTTTCCCCGTGCAGTATTTTCTCGCGCAGTTGTTTGCCCAACTGCAGAGAGTGTCAGGCGTTCATTGTAAGTCATGTTTTAGTGGCATTTTCTACAGATGCTTGTGTACGAGGGCGGTGGCTACATCAAGCTGTGTAACTTTTGCCATACTAAAGATAATGACAGCTACCTAGCACATCTATCCGTCCATCCATCCGCGAATCAGTCTGTGTGATTGACAAAGTCAGCAAGATAAAAAAATAAAATAAAAATAGTAGCGACAGTGACAAGAATTTGTGATAAATATTCCAACACTGGCATTGGCCTTGATGGGGAAAAAGTCGTTTGTTACATTGTGGTTGTTGTAGGAGGAAGACCATGGCCAAATCAAAACAAAAGAAGTATCATCTTTCAACTTCCAATAAAGCCGTATATCTGCTGCTGAATTGAATTGATTCTTAATTTAAAAAAAAAACTTTACTGAATACTGGTAACAGGTGGGCTAAGTAAGTGGATTAGTGCAGTGCTACCTTGACTTAAGAGTTACATTCATTCTGTCAAAACAATTTTCCATGTATCCACGAACTGTCATATCTCCCCACTATTGAGTCACTTGTATGGCTGGTAAAGAGAAAATATTTGCTGGATGTGGTGGGATCACTGTGAACTACGTTTACAAAGCTTCTGCCAAAAGCATATTTGTCCTTACTCAACCTTGACTGGCATTTTCCAAAAGAGGACGCCAAAAAGTGTGCCTGACAACTGGCAAAATCTTAGTTGTACATTTTGCATTAACATCGATTCATATCTTCTGCTTCTCAGACACATCGGACGTGACAGAGGCGCTCAATCTTGAGTATTAACTTAAGGCTTAAAGACGCTCCAAATGGCACACTTAAAAAAAAAAAAAAAAAAGAAAAATCCCCGCCTCCTCCACGATATTATGCTGTTAATTCAATTTATATTAACCGCGCTGCGATTCCAAAGGACATTGAAGCATCCCGCCGCATGCAAAGCAGGGGCAAAATGTGATATCTTATAACGGCTGATGAGATTTCCTATATGTGCATACGGACATGCCAACCAGAATTCTCCTCGCAGTGTCCTTCAAGGGATTTGTGATGATCATTAATCTTGTCCACAAAGTGGAAAACATCTCGCTTTTGGCTCTTGAAGTTTTTGCTAGAATCCAAAACAATTTGTTTGTCTTGACACGAGTATTGATGTTGATCATTTGTCCTAAAGCTCTGCAGACTTGGTTTTTTTCCCCCCATTGGCTAACACGACTATTTATTCCACACATTCTGCATTTTGTTGATTTGTGGCCCCTTACGCTAATATATCTCGCGTCTCAATTAGGCTGATTTCCACTGCATCGTTCAAGTGACACAATTGGGATATTGGCATGGCAACGTAAAGAGAAAAACATGCATGGAATTGGGATCCTTTGGATTGGAATCAAGCATCTTCCAAATGTGGATAAAAATTTGATGTGGATGGAATATCTGCCGACGCGAGTGCAACATAAACGCACAGATCGCTCGGCTAGTCCACGTCAATGCCAGGTTGATCTCATCGAAATACACTGATGGGTGACGTTTACACAACCCAAACAACACGAATAAACGCATTCAAAAAACACTCGCTGGAAATTTCAATTGTAGCGAAAGCGTGCGCTATTAGATGAAGTCTAAAGATGTTAAATTAGAGGTGTGTTTGTCATTAAAAAAGACAAAATAAATGCAAATGGCGGCCAGTGGAATAATGTTTTTCTTCATTGGTTTGGCACATTTCACGAAGCTGACGTTACATTCTCAAAATAACATTGACAAATCTCCAAACCAACCTCGCAGCTGTTCACAACAGAATTATTTTTTTCCCCATTCTTTTCACCATGTCTCAATGTCTCAGTATATCTTTGCAAATAACCAAACCTTCAACACAATGTCCTCCCTTATGAATTAAATGGGTTGATCATGTTATGAAAAAAACCCCCAATTTTAATAATAATAATAATAACCTCAAGATCTGGTTTGTTGTCCGTGTCCTGCCATTTTTGTTACCTTTTTGTGGTTCAAACTCCAGTTTTACACAACATAAACTGTAATATATCGATAATATTGGCGGCTTTGTCCATGTAATGGCCACCCACCATCTGCATTTGAGTAAATAAATGTTTGCTGATACCGAATACGTTGGTTAACATCAAGTGGAAAAAATATTTTCGTAATTACCAGCTTTGATTGGTAGCTTCTGATCGGGAGGTTAACTGCAATTAGTAGGTTTATTGTTTATTAGATTATTAAGCGTCAGTGTAGTGTTAAACATTAACTTTGTGTGTAATGGCTTCTTCCCCTTCCTCCATTTAGCGGAATTTCATTTAAAGATAAATCTTCCATCCACGCTGTGACATCAGAGCAGCGAGTGACAGAAAATGACAAATTACTTGTCAACATCATTGATTGGTCAACATCTCTGGCATCGACCACGTCACCTGAACATTCGCCGTCTACGTTATGAAGAGTCATGCGACTACTAAGATTTCTTCTACGTTGTCATAAACAATATATCCTTGTTAGCGGGAACGCGGTTGGGATGCTATTAACGTCCTGCTGATCAGTTGATGATCTCGTCCGGTGGGAGTCCAGTTTGCTTGTTTTGTTTTGCGACCCCACGTGGACGCGCAAAATGGGATACCGCTAATGATGCCACAAACTGTTTTTACATTGCATCCATTGATGAAGCCTGTTGTCTTTTTTTTTTTTTTTCTTCTCATTGCATCTTACGTCCTCATTTGAGATTGAGCACTGCAGGCATTGTAACTAACGCAAGTGACAGTCAGCGAGGTGAGAGATTTAATCATTATTGACTTGGAACTCGAGAGAGATATTCGAACCGTTTCCCCAAAGAGAAACATTAGAGGGCCCATTAGATGGGCTCACAATTTAACAGGTCAATTAGAAACTAAACACTATCAGCCCCCCCCACACACACACACAAACATTCAAGTTTATTCAAATGGGAAAGTGAAATGACCACAGTGGAACCTCAAAAGATGTTCTGCCTTCACTTTTACAATCGGACACACACGATTGCTTTCAAAGCAAGTGCACTCATTTCATGTCGTTCTTTTTGTAACAGCTTTTGTTGAGGCTGGCCCATCTTTTAGCTTGAGGGCCACAAAAGCCAAAGAAAAAACAAAATGTGCTTTGATGCTGACATTAGGACTGCAGCTATCGGATATATTTAGGATCGATTTTTCCATCAAGCCTGCGAATATTCTCATTCATCCATCTCATTCATCGTTTCATTCTCAGGACATCGAATCGATCACGACTAGCCTGCCTGGCTTGTGTGTCCTAACTAAGCTTTGTTGCATTAACTGATGAAGCCTGCTCGGATGAGAGGCGAAACATCTTCTAACACAACCAGAACAGTCCAGTTAAGACTGATTCAATGCCCTGAGAATTATTTCTTCGAGTAATCAAATAATCAGATACAAAATTATTTTGCATTCAAATTTAATGTAAAATATTTTTTTTTAAATGAACTGGTTATTGACATACTGTACATCTCGGGGATTATTTGCGTAAACTATACTTTTTTTTTCAAAAAATTAGGGGTCCGTGGTGGTTTGGTCCGTAACATGTCAGAACATAGTCAAAAATGTTAATAAATTGTTCCCCAAAATAGAAACAGATGTCTGCAAATGTCCTCGCACAGTATTACAAAGAATTCCGTGGAGATCGGCGTTTCAGTCGACTGACATGCCAATAAAGTTGTGTGCGAGGGGCTAACCATTCTTATTTTGTTTTAAAGTTTGACATTGATTGTAATATGCTTGTATCATTATTGTAACTCTAAAACAAAGTGTACAAATAAAGGCCTTCCCCCAATCTGCAGTTGAATAAACAAACACCAAAATATGAGGAAATATCATAAGTATATCGAATCACGCACAGTCCAAATGTCAATAGTTGATATGAGAGCTGTATTGCCCTGCTCCTCTGATTGGTTCAGCCAGAGGCTTTGTTGAATAAAACAGCTCCAACATAATCTCAGGAGTGAAACAGTCTTGAGTCAACACTCAACACAATTTACTAGTCCAATGCTGACGAGATTTCACCGGGATTTCAGTTGAAACGACTTCAATAACGGCGAAGCTCGATAGCCTCGCTTTCACCCGCCGATGTCCCGACGGACCTCGACTGAAAAGACGCCTGCCTCATCCTCCAACCGCCTTCGAGCACTTCTGTGGTCAACATATCGAATAGCTCTATTCTTGTAGATGAAGTGTTGTTGTTCATATACATTTTGCTCAAACTACAATAACATTTATTCATCAAACTTTTACCAAGGAATTAGGCCTCGCTGTGTATTTTTGAAATAATGCATATCAGGGGCAACACAAGGGGTATGTAAAAAGTCTCTTGCATAAATTAGTAAATTGAGGAATCTTACTGCATGTTGTGAACAATGTTGGAAATCAAACGTGCTGTAGTTGCAGGTTATTGTGGATTTGAAGCAAAAATGTGGACCGAAGCGCAGGGAAGCAGAGAAGCAGGCAGGAGTTCAGAATTTACTCAAAAAAGATTTTGCACTGACAAAAACTACAAAAATCGAAATTCAAAGTAACAAATGCACACAAGTAAACAACAACAAAAACATGACATCTGATGACACGGACGGAAAGAAAGCAGGGAACTAATTACCAACAGTGGCTACGTTCACAATCCTGCACCCATTCCCTCCTTCCTTATCACCAGTTTAACACTATTTCGAGGATCACATCGTTTGACTTATCAGTCAAATTAACATTAGTTTCGGAATACTACTCAGGCACGTCGTTAATTACGGTATGTCATTGCCGTCAAATAATTACAATACACCGATGATCGTCAACTGGTCAACCTCTTTCCGTAGTAAATATTGAACAAATATGTAACACAATAACACTATGTTGTTTTACAAAATGAACACAAAGCACTTTACGTCGATCCGTGTTGCTCTACTTCTATTATTTAATGACAGCTGATGCTGCTCGCCTCATTTGTCTGTCTGCCCCCCCACTTTGTTTTGTCTGCAATGCATCATTGGACATATTGCTTTTCCAGCGACCGTTAGTTTTTCACAGCATTCCAAGATGCATCGCAGGCCACTAAATAGAGGATAACGTATATTCACTAGTCGCAACACATACAAGCAGCACTACAAAATGGCTAACTGAGCATATCGGGCATTATATCGTGGGTAGGGAGGGCTTCCCAACGCAGCCCACCTGTTTTGTGCTGAGTGACACGAAGGAGTGAAAATGTAGAGACGGCTGTGTTAACTTTTCGTGATAGCCATGGTAAAGTATGTTTTAATTTTGTTGTAATGCTAAGACTTTTCTGTTTAAGGACATCCTTCAAGTGTTGTCACAGTGAACGTAATCCTCTGGGCGACCAAATGACAAAGCTAATTAACCGCAGTGTGATCCTTTGTTTGAATTGTTTTGCTGCATTGTGCTTTGGGCTTTCTAAGGATAAATCTTATGATTAAATACAGCTTTCACAAAAGATGTCATTAAAAATAAAATGCAAGTTGACCACCCTTGGAGACCTTACTGCAGTTTTAATGGCGACACGTTTTCATTCCAAAGCAGCAGTTGCAGCAAAAAGTACTGGCGCCTAAATTGAGTTAAAACGTGATTATCATCAAAGCCATTCCGATACGAACAGAAACAAGAGGTGGGAAAGAAGACTTTGATAGGAAAACAAAGCATCTCTCGGTGTCAAACTGTCAGCCAGCATCGCTGATGAAGGACATTGTCAAATATACATTTTTAAGAGCTAAAAAGTGGCGAGCCGGGCTGTCATCTGGAGGGAACTACTATGGAAAAGCACAGAAAGTAGATTCATTCAATCATTTCAAAGAATAAAACATACATTACTCGAATGCAAAAGTCCCCGACTGGCTTTTTGAAAAAAGGAGTCTCATTAAAAAGTGATCGCTTGGACTTTGCAGGTGTTTAACATTTAGCAGACAGCGAGGGAGGAAGGATCTATCAGAGCCGATTTATTTTTATGCATTAATGTGTCATGAATTAATACTAAAGTGACGGCATTGAGCCCTCAGATGGCCGTACTACATTCTGGAAAGATTTTCTTCAACGATCTGACAAATGTTTTTTTTCTTTTTATTATGAGCATTTGAGGTTTGCACGATTGCTGGCCTTTTTTTAAACAGCTCTTCCGGGGGTTTTATTTTGTGTTTTGGTACGTTTCCCATCCTTGGGTTGGATCAGGAATTCCAAACTGTGTCTTGCGCGATGTCCCTCCAAACTTCCTTTTTTTCCCCCCCTGCAAAAAAAAAAAATTGGTTACATATGAGGATTTCCAAGCAGCACGGTGTGGAAGTGGTTAACACGTCTCCCTCACAATCAAGCAACTGGAAAGGATTCGAATCTCCGTTGCAACATTGCTGTGTGGAGTTTGCATGTTCTCCCCGTGGTTTAATTGAAAACTAGAAATTGTCCATAGGTGTGAATGTGAGTATGAATGGTTGGTTGTCTGTTGCCCACACACAAGACGATCGTATGTTTTGAACAGGTGTAACATTCAGGATCGTCGACCCCTGAGGAAATATCATTCTTAACACACCCCACACCACAGGATAATCGCTCAGAAAAATCTTTTATAGAGACGTACCCTAATCGGACCTTTGCTGACTTTGATCAGAAGGTTGGAATTGGGCTCAAAATTGGCCCGAAGATCGGTACGTTGGGCCTAAGAGGGGTACACCTTGGACTGTTCGCCAGCCAATCACATGGCACATATAGACAAACAACTATTCACACTCACATTCACACCTATGGGCAATTTAGTGTCTTCAATTAACCTAACATTCATGTTTTCAAAATGGGGGCTAAAAGTCACGCAAGTACAGGGAGATGTTTCAGTGGAGAATCCTAAAAAAAAAAAAAAAAAAAAAAAACACTTCCCTTGAAATCTTCCGACTGTGACACAGATGTGCTAAGCACACAATGTGCGATCCCAAGTCGTTAAAAAAAGCACTTCAATGAAGGATTAGTCATGCAGATCATTAATATGAAGCACACTTGACGAAGATGCTCAACCATCAATCGCTTCCACCACGTGTTTGCATTTTTGTGAGATCCTACTTCCTGTCCTGTTTCTTCCTATTGTTCCCGTCGCCAAGGACAGACTCGGTTTCCGCTCCGTTTGTTCGGCTTTGTGTTTTGCTTCAAATCTCCAAAGCGTGTCAACAAAGGCCGTTTGTTTGTGATGTCCATTCAAATTCAAACACATTCGCTGAGCATTAAGTGGTCTTGAGAAAGTATGTGGTCTTCGAGAGCGCAGGGCGTTTATTGTTCTCCTTTGTCAAATCATATCGGCAACAAAGTGCTTGGGAAAATTAATTTGTTTAGAAAAAAATGGTTGAAAGGTTGGATTGCCCCTTTCCATCTTTTATTGAAAAAAAAAATTGTTCATAAGATTAGAGCTTGATTTTTATCTGTTTATTTCAAAACTCGGTGGACATGTAATGACTTGATAACTGCTCAGCTGATTAGTTTTTGATGACCATTGACTTTAAAGTTCGCTAATAGGGGCTAAATTAATTTTGCAGCGACCCATATTGACTTGAACCTCATATTAAAGCCCTTGACGGGTGCCTTCCAGATCTGTAATCAATCTTCATATGATAAAACAGTTCCCAACACCGTTGTTGTTTTTTTGCATGGAAAATGTCAAAAATCTCCCGTTTATATCAAACTCAACTCCTGAAGCAGAATAAAAACATAGACAGATGAAAGCAGAAGATGTTGTCTAATTGAATGGGTGGTTGATCCATTGCGGCCTGATGATCCAGAAAGGGGATCCCCCCCCATCTGTGGTCCCTTCTCAAGCTTTCTAATTTTCTCCCCAAATGGGGCTTGGAGTTTTTCCTTGCCCAACTGGGGGTTTAGATCAGGTGATGTCGTCGATTTTTGTCAACTATGGGCCTCTGAAGACCTTTGAGACTCTTTCGTGATTAAGGGCGATACAAATATACTTAACTTGATTGGTTTTATGTCGGTTGGTTAGTTCATTGGATAGTTGATTCGATGGTCGGTCGGTCGGACGGTAGGTTGGTTCTGTGGATGGTTGATTGGAAGGATGGTTGGTCTGATGGTTGATGAGTTGGATCGTTGACTGGGTAGTTGTTTGAATGGTTAATTGGATGATACATTGTTCACTGGATGGTTGGTTGGTTGGTTGGTTGGCTTGATGGCTGATTGATCATGTGTACTGTGTACTGTATAGTAGGTTGGTTGGATAGATATTTGATTGAATGGATGGGTAATAGATTGGTTGGTTGGATGGTTAATTGGATGAATTTTAGGTTTGATGGATGGTTGATTGGAAGATGGATGGATGTAGAAATGATAAAGAGAGGTAGGAAGGTTTTATATTGAAGATGTGCACTCAGTCCCAAAGGTAAACTTTATTGTTTTGAAGTATGTGACTGATGCGATCAGCCAAAACCTCGCTGATGAATTCAAATATCTTTTTTTGATTATTATTTATGGGCGTTTATAAATGGATAAATGGAGCCGAGCGCAGTTTGGGATTTTCTCTTCATTTATTCTGTCAGCATCTCGCCGTCCGCCTGCGTGTCAGACTAGATACAGTGTGACAGTCTTAAGCTATTTTTATCTCCTCTCCATCGCGTTAAGAAATTACAAGTGATGTATAGAAGAAATAGAATGTGATGTGTAGAAAAAGTCTTCCACTGTCGAGTCCACGCCGGACCGAACTTGATATTGCTCATAATGCCGTCTGAGCCGGCGTATTGAGTTTTTGCTCCTCTGCGACCTGTACATCACAGTAATGGACTATTGGAGTGTGAGCACTACAGAAACGAGAAAGGCTTAAACTAGCCGCCGCTTTAATGGTTTTGGCCGCTTTCTTAATTATAGTTGCGCTTTCCCCCCTTGAGTGAGTCCTCTCTTATTGCAAGGTAGACCGATTGACATCTTCAGTGTGATCAATATATATTGTGTGTGGACTCTGGATAAAGTGGATGAACAGCTGCCATCAAAACAATCTATCTATCTATCTATCTATCTATCTATCTATCTATCTATCTATCTATCTATCTATCTATCTATCTATCTATCTACAGTATTTACAGTGTCATCGTTCCAACGAACCAATTTAAGGCTGAGTCTACTTTGGTGGCATCCTTGTTTATTTGTTTAGTGTCCGTCCTCCACAAACGAGCGGTGAAGGTCTGTCCTTGTTCTCCCTGCCGCCGTTATCGTGCGCTGATCACGCTCCACTGGTTTTATGTTGCAGCAAGTTCAGCCGTGTCAGCCATTTTATTTTGGTCGGCTTCGACGTTGCTCTCGCCGAAGTGTAAGTCCTATTCTTTCCCACTAAAGATGTCCGCTGCAATGGAGCGGAACAGAAAGGAGGGCTGTAAACATTTAAATAGTATGTTAGGGAAAATGATACACGGTTCATTTTGCCAGCCGCTGGTGATGAGTAGCGAAAAACATCAAAAGACATGTAAATGAAAATAAATACAGTGGAAGTCGGATGTAAGTAAATGTAAGAAAACTAGTTACATTGCTGGGTTACAGCAAAATGTCCTAGCTGGTTTTGACATTTTTACATACTGTACGCTGATGGTCTGTCATAATATTGTGTATGTTTTGCTGATTGTCAAATACTAAATCGCAGCTGTGTGCGCAGTAGCTCAGATTTCACACTTTATTATCATGGACGTTTCCCCACTTTCCAGCCGACGGCAATTCAAATCCAGTTTGCGGCTTCTAATCTCTTTCCTCCCGACTTCAGATTTGACTCTCGTATATTTTACCCACATTCTTGCGGAGGCCCAATTGGTTAGCTTGTGGCCAAGATCTCAAATTCAATAACCATGTCCTTAAGAACTCGTCACGAGTTCACTCTGAGCTCGATGAGCAAGATAGCATTTATCAGAGGTGTGTGATGTGTGCGTGCGTGCGTGTGTGTTTTGCGCATAGTCCAGTACTACATAGCTGCTTACTGCTTTTATGAGCGAATATACTGTATGCAGGCACCACTGCGTCAGGACCCACAAATAGTTTCCTAATCCGCATGTTTTGCTTGAAATTCTTTCAAGGCCAAGCCAAAGAAGGACTTTAAACACACCCTTTGATTGTCATCGTTGTATTTTGACATAGAATAAAACATTCCCAGGGAGGAGGAGGAGGAGGAGAGACAGGATAGCTCCAATAATAATGACAAGTCAAGCCTGGATGGAGCGTCATTGTTAATTACATTTATTCCTAAGCTTTTTGGAAAGTAGCCACGTTGCTTTCAGGAGTATAAAGTGGCGTCCACGTTGAAGCTTTTAAATAGGTCTGAGGAATCGCTCCTGAAACTCAATAAGTAGCATCGTATAACAGCGTGCAGACAGACCATACATGGCCTTGGAAAGCAACAACGACCGATGAGTGATAGCCAGTCTTAACACTATTTAATTAACTGCGGTAAAAGCTGCTAACTTGCCAAAGTGCCATTGGTTCAATGCAAGGCAAACATTGCTGCTTGCGGATAAATACCGCCGATGATTTTTTTCTTTTCTTTCAGCCATTTAGGCCATCGTATTACCATGAAGCTGTGATTAAAGAGTCCACTTCACGAAAGGAGATGGATGTTGTTTACTTATGTAAAATTGTCCACTTCTGATCATGATCCCTTCAGTTGGAAAGAGGCATAATTCATCTTTTTGTTAATACTGCTACTACTACTGCTCGACAGCAACAGCTCAACAAAATTGAACTCCATAAAAGGACAAAATTTATGTCTTTTTCAGTGCAAAAAATGGATTATTGAAAGTTTTTTGTTTTTTTTTCAAAAAAAGGAGAAATTTGGGAGAATTAATGAAGTTGTAATCCTACAAAAAAAAAAGGTGCAAATGTTTTTTGGAAAATATTGCAGAAAAAATATCTGACCAAAATAAAGTTGTTGTTTTTTTTTTTTTTAATGTTGGAATCCTTTAAAATGACATAGCACATTGTTAAAGACAAAAATTTGCAATCTTAAGAAAATAAATTCGATTATTTTAGAAATATAAAAAAACTTACAAAAATCTGATTTTTTTTTTTTAAAGAAAAAAAGTCCTAATTTTACAAACATGATTTATATTTATTTTAGGAAAAAAATGTAATGGTATGGTATCATATGGTACGGTCTGGTCTGGTCTGTTGCATTGCGTTGTGTTGCGTTCCGGTACGGTCCGGTTCCGTACGGTATGACATGGTATGATATGGTATTTTCTGGTCTGGTCTGGTCTGATCTGTCGCATTCTGTTATGTTCCGGTCCGGTCCGGTATGCTATGGTAGCTTTTATTGCCAATTCACAATAGGTGTGGAACACACTGAGGGTTGAAATATTTTTCTCAAGGATGGATTCTTGAAATAATCCTCTTCACTCTTGTCATACAATATATTTTTTGGTTGTTGTTTTCAGTGTGGCTCTGATACGCCTTCGTACAATCATCTTGTATAAATGCCCCTTTAGAAATCTATTATATCTAATTTATTAAAGTTTGGCACTCTGATGTTTCTGACTATCTTGACGCGTTTTATTGTTTTGCTAGCATCTGCTTTCATCTCTCCTGTTGAGATAAATGAAATATTGTGTCTGCAGCCTTGCCCACTAATTGAATTTCAAGCTGCAATTAGCATTCTGCTATGTTTTGTCCACATACTCGGATGAACTCCAAATGTGACGGTTTGCAATGAAGCCTTTTACTTAGCACATGTACATGCGCCTTTCCGGCCTTTTCATGTCAGTTTTGAAAGCATCAACCAGATATCGATAATTAGCAGTCAGGTTTCATGGCAGCCTGATAACTGTTCTTTTACCATTTTGTATTCCAATGTTGTTGTTTCGTGCCTTACTTGCCCTAATTCAAATTTTGCAGAATGAACAACAGCTACAGCTGTTTTCCTTAAGCCTTGTAAATTCTACTTATACTGCATAGCCAACGCAAAAAAAAAGGCACCATGAATGGACTGAACTTGGGATGGTAAAAGCATCTCACTATTGGAAAAAGATGAAAACTGCTACATTGTTGTGTTGCTGGCCTCTTTCTTTCAACAGAGAATCCTTCACGTTTTCTCCCTCTCACTAAAATGGTTCTTTGTTTTGCTCAACCTCCATTTCTTTCTACTTAGCTCGTCCCCTGCAGACGGTACAGGTCAGCGTGATTTATTTTAAAGGGCTTTTAGGTTGACAGGTGGTCAGGCGTGTTTTTCTTGGGCCTCGACAAATGTGTTGTGTTAGCAGTGTCTGGAGCCGGTGGTATTCAAATCCACTTCCACTCAACCTGCAAGGAGCTCACGTTTAACAGTGCGCCTTGGCCTTGGAGCAAAAACACTTTTAATCAAAGATTTTTAAAAAATTAAAAAATCAGACATTTAACAGTTTTGGTCACATTGTGTGCGGCGTGCTCTAATAAATACAGAATACCACACACGCACAAAGATTCTGTTCCACCGCCGATCTCGAAATCTCATGTGATCACACGTGGTCTCACAAAAACCAAGACGGGCAGACACAACGGCGGCTAACCGAAGTTACCCGAGAGTGTTGAGAGCAATGAGTCCAAGACTATAATGTTGTTTACCTGTACTTATATTTCTAATTAGATTAATGTTATATTACGTGTAAAAAGCATTTTTTTTTCTCCCTCCATGAGAAAGTTTGACTGTAAATACAGGAGTCATAATTATCTTAAGAATATGTTGAATTAATGTTTATGTAAGTCGATCTTTGTCATACCAGCTATTGTAAAAATCTTTGAAGCAGAAGTAGCTGCCCACGCATTTTTGTATTGATTTGGAAGCAGAAGTCTTTGTAAGTCTCAGAAATACTGAGTGCAAGGCTTTTGTGCCTCTTTCAATTCACACAGATATATCCGCGTTTCTCTGAAATTCTGTTGATAAGCCGACACAAATCACGTTTTTTTTTTTTTTTTTATAGGCGAGGCTGCTGTGAATGATGTTTCCTGACAATAATGTGAGTCAACACGACTATTTCATTTGGGGAATGACGTCTCAGGATGTGTTTCTGTTTGTCCTATTTGTTACCTACCACCTGCCCAATAAGCAGCGGGGCGGTGATGACAAAACAGCCGGGGCCTCCACTACTTCACATTTCAAACACTAACATTGTGGGGCACTTATAAAGTTATTTAAAGGGGAGTTATTATGGAAAACTAACTTTTTAATTTCTTCTACTTCGCTATTCACAGGGGTTAAGGACCAAGACCCCCTGTGAATAAATTTGTGCTCGAAATATAAATATGCCCAAAACTATTATCTCAAAACACTTGAATAGAATTGTCTTATTCATCCAGGACTGGTTGCCAGCCAATCACAGGGCACAAATACTGTAAACAAACAAGCACTCATGCTCAGATTCACATCTACGGACAATTTAGTGTCTTCACGCAACCTTTTGGAATACAGGAAGAAGCCAGAGTAGTCAAAGAAAACCCGTGCAAGCCATGAGAAAACATGCCGAAGCCGAGATTCGAATCTGGAACGTCAGACCTGTGAGGCAGACGTGCTAACCACTAGCCTCACAGTCACAATGCTATCAAAATAGATTATTAGATTTAGATGGGGAAAAAATGCATTGGAGGTGTAAATACGATGAGGTGTATGGTGTCGCTTTGTAACATGTATAAATAGCCATTATTACTTTCCTATTCGGCATTTTATTGCATTTTTGACTCAGGGATCGCAAAAATACTCTCATGTTTCAAATACAGTAGTGCCAAATCATCCTTCCCCATTTAAATGATAGGAAATGCAATTCATCCGTTCGAGTGCCAGGCAGAACGTGCTCGCTGTCCGGCGTGATGGAGCCCACTTGCTGGCGAGATGACGAAAAGCAGCCCGCAAAACCTGCGTGGTAGCAAAGCTCAGGCTACGCCCCTGATCGTCATGGTGACAGGTTGCAGTCGTTATAATCCTTCCTAAAACTTCTGGGTCTCAGTGCCTGCTTTTCCGTGATCCCATTCATGGTAGCGATTGAATTCCTTCTTTGCCGAAACAGGACGAAGCCCAACTAATTAGCCCACCATCCCATTTGTCTTTGAGGTTGGCGGATTGCTGGTGATTAGTTTCTTCCGTGTCATCTGTAATATGGCTCAGAGGCCACAAACGTTCGACTAAACCAATCAAAAGCAAATCATTATTGTGTAAATGGGCGACTCGGCCTTATTCTCCTTTTCAGGCCTGATTCTGACAGACAGTTCGGAACTCTTGTGTACAAGATCGGCTCTCCAAGGACCAATCAGTGCAGGCCATTCACCTTGTGCAAACATGAAACATTCATTGAGGAGCACACATGAATAGCATGAATAGTTGATGAAGGAGCAGCCTAGATAAACAATACAAATAAGGGTGACCCAGAGATGGGCTTTGCTAAAATAAAGAAACATAAAATAATCCTTTCATCTTACTTCTATAAATGTTTTGCTTAAATGGCCTTAAATTGAGTGACACTTTACCTCTTGACAGAAGATTATCTGGTGTGTTGTTTCTTTTCGTGTAGCAAGGTAATACTGCACTCTAATGGAATACAGTTCACTGAGTATTCCATTAGGGTACTGATGTTGTATGTTGGCCATCATCCACAAATTGCAACCTTTTTCTCCTATGATTTTTCTCTGGTAAAATTCTGGCAGCTATAATTCCAATTGCATATTTCTAAGAAGGCTTTCACACATTATAACTCAACACACAATTTCAATTTTGTCTAATTCAACAAAGAAATCTGACATTATTCTCCTAGTCCCGATTTTATTTTCACAATTCTGTAATTTTATTCTCAAATTAGAATTTTAGTCACAAAAATTACATTATTCTCATAAAAAATCCAGATTTGTCTGTTATTACGACTTCATTCTAGGAATTTTGGCTTCATTCTTATAATTATATGAATTTATTCTCAAATGACACCTTTTCCTTTAAATTACAACCTAATTCTCACTAAATCAAGATTTTTTTATGACTTTGTCATAATTTCAATTGAATTCTGGTAAAGTTCCTACTTTTTCTGGCAGAATTGACTTTATGACCATAAAATTATGACTCATTTATCAACTCTATACAGTAATGCTATTAGTTTATTTTCATTTGTTTTTATTTTATTTGATTTTTAAAATTCGGACTTCTGCAATTCCAATTTGTGGAAAAATGTCTTTAATCTTATGAAATTACAATTTCTTGTAAAATCATGACTCATTTGAGTTTTTCTTGACAGGTGGCTATATTTGCATAATTCTGACTTTGTTCTCAACAACATGCAACCTTTTCTGGAAACAATAAGATTTTATTCTTTATTATTCAACTCGTTCGTGAAGTTTCTTTCCTCATAAAATGATGACTTTATTCTTGTAATTCTATGACTTCATATTACAACTTTATTCTTACAAAATTAGGACTCCCCCTGAAATGGAGAGGTTTGTCTCGTAAAATTACATTATTTGCAAATGTATGACTTTCTTATAAAATTCTGACATGTTTTGTTAAATTCTGACTACTTTGTTTTTACAATTGCTAAATGTAACCAGTGGAGCTGTTGTAAGATTGGCGTGAAGAACGGGATTCTTGTAATGACTCGAGCAGCTGAATTCTTGATGATTTATGGAGTTTATGGGGGGGGATTTGCAAGGGAATTGCAATAGTATAATCAATCCAGGAAGTGACCAGGCTGTGAACAAGTATGGCAATGGAACGGGAAGTGAGAGACAGACGAAGTTGAACTATACGGCGGAGATGGAAGCATATGGGGACCGTGTGATGAAGCTTACAGTATGTGAGTTTGAAATGATTGGGTTCTGTTGAGGATGACACTCAGATACTTAACCTAGGCAGAGGGGAAAACAGTAGATTTATTGAAGGTTATTGGAGAAACTGTTTCTGTGTTTCTGGCAGCTGTAGATTTGGACCCAATGAGCAGGCATTCAATTTTGTCACTGTTAAATTCGAAAACGTTAGCGCGAGACTAGGATTGGAGTTCAGTGAGCCAGTCTTTGAAGCCAGGGTGGGAGGGAGTTTGGTTTTGCTGGAGATGGTAGAGCTGGTTGTCCTCCGCATAGCAGTCAAAGTGAATGTTGTATTTGCAGAAGCTATTGCAGATAGGAATGGGATATGGGATGAAGAGGAGGAGCCCCAGAACAAAGCCCTGGGGCACACCTGAGGTGACTGGCTGGGAGGCAAATGATTTAAGTTGAATGAACTGAGTTAATGATAATCAATACTCATAACATAGTCAGAACATTATGACTATGTTCTTGTAATTATGGCATTTTATGGCATATAGATTGCAACATTAGTCTTGTAAAAAATTGCAACTTCAATGTAATGTTGTTTTTGTAATTCTATGACTTCATATTCCAACTTCATTCTTGCAAAATTATACATTCTCTTCAAATCAAATTTCTCCTGTGAAATTATGACTTTATGTGCATAATCCCAATTTTAATCTTGTAAAATCATGATGTTTTCTGGTAAAATGACACCTTTTTCTCATAAATTATGACTTTATTCTCATAAAGTAGTAGCTTTATTCTAATACCGTACATACAGTAATTCCTAGAGTTTCTTTCCCGTAAACCGACTTTATTCTCACAATAGTGTTCACATTCTCACCTGAATGGCCATAAAATAGAAAGACACATTACCTCTGTACCGAAAATTCTCTGGTGGGTTGTTCCTTTTTACGTGGCAACGGCTATACTCTCATGGAATACTAACTCACAATGTTGGCCATTATCCGCAAATTTCAGCCTAAGATATCGTGAAAGCCAATCAGAGCATATTCCACTGAATTCCTTATTGTGCCTTATTCCTCCGAAACGTCAGAATTTGCCAATTAATTCCATGGAGTTGATTGCAGGCTGCACTGCAGATGACCTCGTTGCTCTTTCGCCACTGCTTATCTGCCTTGAGCAAAGCGTGCGGACTGCTTCCGAAGCGCCCAAAAATTGTATTTGATTAACGCCTCACCGAAAATAAAGGGAGTGTTGGTCGATGGCTGTGGGTGTAACACTTTAAAATCACCGCCCGCACTAGAATTATGACCCGGACATGTTGCTATCCATCATACGCGCGCTTCAACCTGTGGCGAGCGTGTAGCGATCATTCATTCTCATAAATCACATTGTTCAGTGAAACAATGCGCCATAATGAAAGCCCCGAAAGAAATGAGACCGTCAGCTTGCCCCGCGAAAGGCTCCAAAGAGCTGCCGCCTGTCACGAGTGATGATCGTTACACGGGCAGTCCCCCGACTGTAGCCATCAGGTCTGCGCTCGTTGGCGTGAGCTCCAGCCCTAAACGCTGCCGATTATGAGTAATGGCTCTAATGATGAACATTCTTCGACCCAGCAGGACTGCGCAATTAGGAGCGAGCAAATTCTGTATGCCTCCATGAGTTCCCCAGACGCTCTTTCCAAAGTATATTCAGCCAAATCTGTGCATGACCATGCATGCACCTTTTTAGTGGGGTGCACGCATACCAACAATCGGGCCAGATATGAGCAATTTCCCTCCCTTGTGATTAAGTTACCAAAGGCCCGACTATCGGATGTCTCTTAAAAATGATCCTGAGTGATTATCCTGTGGTATGAGCTATTTTAGGAGTGGATTTACCGCCCCGATTTGTTTGGAAAGCGGTCAGGCAGGAAATCGTAAATGTTGTCTGAGTAGATTCTCAGTCAGCCAGATCATTGTACTCCGCAAAGGTTAAATCAAGGAAAGCGGAATCTTCTTGTTCTTGTTTGTTGAAGATGTTTCACGTTTAATCCGAAACGATTCATACATTCAAACATTTCTAGGTGTGCCGTCTCCCTATTTTTGGCTCTAGTGGGTGTGTCCCCTTAGGGTGGTCACAAAAGGGTCGTTGCTGTTTTTGTTGTTGTCTGGCATGGCTGCTGGATGCCTGTGCTGTATACCAACTGGTCATTCACCTACCTGGTGACAAAACAGCTCGTTAATGGCCACTCTTCAGTGCAGTGCAGTGAGGAATGCAATGACCTCTACATTGCAGAGACCAGGCAGCCTTCAACAAGCATTGACTGGTTTCATCTGACCCGCAACGACTTGTGGAAATCCTTTCATGACATGGCAAGCAGCTAACATCTAATTACCCAGCTAAGCACACTTCTTAAGTCTTATCAATTTCCATGTTTCCACAGAGTTATTATCTCTTTTTAACAGGTTATTGCGTGTTACTGCACCCGTCTGCTTGAACGATTCAAAGTTCCCAGTCCACTTAATTAGACCCAAATGGTTATTTGAACTGCATGGCCTCTCATTTTCTGAGGTTACAGGTTATGAGGGTGTTGTGTTGATTTAATATACCTGTGCGAGCGTACAGGATAAACACTCGATGTAGTATACGTAGCGCCAATGTTAGCAGCAAGCGTTGCATATGTTGTGAAAAATTTGGCAGTTTTGTTGATCCTCCACGGCTAAATTATTCATCGACAACTGAATTATTCAACAAACAAGTCTCGCCTCTGGTAACATTCTGCTAAAAAAAAAAAAAATACTTCAACAAAGCAATCTTCACTTTTTATCCTGTCAACATAACACACGAAAGGATTTTTCTTATATGCTCACGGCTGTCATCGCCATGGGAACTTCCAGTCTTAGACTTAGGTCATGTTTTAATTTCCGCTTGTTTTTGTTCAAACATATACTTTTTTTTTCCCCAAATAGTGCTTGTCCTTACGGCAGACATCACTGTGCCCCAATTAGTCACCGAGTCCACTTGGGACAAATAAACGCCTCCCTTATATAGACTGCTAGAAAGACAGTAAGTAACTGTATCGCAGTTCACACACGGACTTTAAAACGTTAACTGCTGAACCCAATTTGAACTCTGCTGCGAATCAAGACACCAACAACAAAGCATGTAAATACTTTCTTAAAAGACAAATAACTGCCTCCCCCAAATGGATGCTGTTGTTCGTAAGTGCATCATCTACTTGAGAGAAATGTATTCCTCCACCCACTTAAGACATTCCTCCACCCACTTAAAACATCAACATGGGTCGTAACTTTAATTATCTCAGTTCATCGAGTATATTTTTGCACATGGACATTAAACAATGAACTTGTGAACAGCAGCAACGAAGCACACACACTGTCTCTCAGAAGACAAATAAAAACCTCCGTCAAATAGATGTTGTACCCCAATTTTCCTTGTTCTCACGATGCATGAACATCATTGGCTCCCCACTTCTGTTATCTTTGTGTTTTGCCTAAAATGGCCACTATGTCCCACAATGCAACGCAAAAGCTGCGCTGCATTGTGGAAGGTGGTGGTCATTTAGTGCAAGCAGTAACCACAGTGAAAGTAAAATTTACGGTACCTGAAAAGGCTAAGACACTACACGGTGATTTGCTAGCGAATCCACTGTTATTGCATCATCCTAAATTTTGTTTTCACCTGTTTCTATATTGCACAGTATTTGTTTTTAACCACAAAATGATCAAAATAAGGTAAATATATAACATTGTTCCTTAGCTGGAACGAATTGATGGCATTTCCATTCATTTCAATGGGAACCATTACCTCTGTTTGCGAACGTTTCGGTTTGCGAGCGGGATCACGGAGCAAATAAAATTCGTAACCTGAGGTTCCACTATATCGCATTTTCCTCGCCTCTTCTGCCACCCCTACGTGCACTACTGGAAGGATTCTTTCGGGATCCTGCGCTGCGCCGTTCGTCACAGCCATCTCGATGTCGTCCACGTTTTCAAAACGGGTCCCCTGGAGCTTTGAAAGAAGAAAAAAAAACAATCACATAGAGAGGTCAGCTGAGTAGAGAGGTTGCACCCAGCATTGAGACGTTGGTCTCGGCCAGGAACTGTCGGATGCTCAGGGCACTGTGAGCAGATGCGTTGTCCCGGTGAAGCAGCCACGCGTTTTCCTGCCGCAACTCTCGCGTCTTTTCGCGCAGCGAACGTCACGGGACGGCTTTGTTGACGTGCTAGTAGATCGTCTGGCCCACTTTGAAGGGGAAAACCTGCACTTTGGAGTTTGAAATATATCCTTGGTTACAGTCCTGGAACCTTTCTGACACACCCCGTATACCTCCATCCGCTTGAGGCATATAAATTGTTGACGCAAATACGCAAAAGAGTTAACTGCTTACCAAACAGCAGCTCTGAAACGTAAACAATTTCTGTTCAATTGGGAAGTCCTACTACATATTGTAAAGTTCAATATTAAAGATAGTTGTAATGTTATTGGGCAGACTTTGCTGCTAACAGCGGTTAGTCTTCAAGTAAATGCTGCCATGTGGTCGTTCTACAATATTGCGTGTACGCCATTTTTTGATGTTCTGGGAAGCTAAGCAACTTATTTGTTCCTCGGTTCGTTCTGCTTCAGTGCATTCCTGTTGCAAACTACAATACAATGTTGTGGAAAACTCAATTCACGTAAATTCTATTGATAGCTCTTCTCACAGAGAGTACTTACCAAGTGCTTTACAAAGTTAAAATATAGTAGTTCAATTTAAAATTTGTAACTTATACAATACATGATATAGATTCACTACACACAGAGCAAAATATTGAATGATTGATATCCGAAATAATTTGGATGAATATGAATGAGAAATATTCCAAACTTATTTTTATTTTATAAATTATGCATGAATGCATATTTTGCGTTGTCATGTGACTTTCACATTTTGAATTGAACTACTGAGACTATTTGCGGAAAATACAGTCAATAATAATAACAGCCTGATGTTTATGAAAACCGCCGCAGAGTTGCATAAAGAGACAAAGAACATGTCGCACAAAGTAGCCGAAACGTGCGCGACGTGTTTGGCGCGATCTGAAATTCTCGGTGAAGTACGTGAAGTCATTTCCGCTCTCCGGCCGAGAGTTATGCGCGGTGACACGCGGGACAGCTCCCTGATATGTTAGTACTCAGGGTTAATTAAAAATGCAATGGTCGAGCCGGTATTTCTAATGGCGCCGACAGGGCCTCATCATTAATTCAGATTGATTCAGTATCAAACGGCGAGGTCCGGATAGGCAGAAGTCAGCCATACATGATGCAAGTGTCCATGAATCACCAGAGAATGTGCCTTAAGTGCTCTGTTTGTTATGTGCAAGGAGGTCTAAGGAATCGATTTGAATGATTCATTCTTGCTCAGTGGTGAACCTTTGAATCTTTTATTTCAGACCGTGTAGCATATTCATGATAGCTTATAACTTTTTAATTCAATGGCAATTCTCATGTATAACTTTGAAGGCTTTCATTTGTCCGTCTTCTATAGCGCTTGTCCTCATTAGTCTCCTGGATGAGCTGGATGGAGCCTATCCCGGCTGTTGCCCGCTAATGGTTGCGCACATGTAACCAAACTATAGTTTATGCGTACATTCACACCTGAGAATTTTTTTTTTTTTTAGTTTTCACTGAACGCAAGCTGATTTATGGCAAGAAAAGATGCATACACCCCAAATCAAACACCTAAGTGGTACCATGAAAACTCCTCCATCGTGTCAACAACTTCACTGAGCAATCAACTAAGTGCCGCTTAGCGGAAGCTAACGCCGTTGATAAACATTTCTAATTGGACTTGATGTTAAGTTAAAAACCTGAGTGATACATTAAAAAAGGCTGTCAACTTCATAATCAGAATTTCACTGCATTAATTGTCTTAATTGTAAGAACTCATTCAAGTCGCCGACTTGCCTCAAGTGTGCCCGAGTCACTTTAAATGATGATCGACAGCTTCATTAATATGCATCTTTAATTGCATAATTTTCATGTGTTATTCGCAGCATGATGCAAATGAGTGTTTCCGGTCAACTCAAGTGATATTTTACCATTCTTTATATAGACGAGCAAAATAAAGCCGAACGTGCAGAAATAGAGAGAGTAGCCTCTTTAATTCTAGATTAACCGAGGGTTAGGTTATAGTTTGTATGTTGTTCTCGTTTAACACAGATTACACAGACTGTGTGTGTGTGTGTGTGTGTGTGTGTGTGTGTGCATGCGTGCGTGCGTGTGAAGAGAAGTGGCACATTAATCACGGCGGCCTGTCTGTCCGGTCGAGTCAAAGCAGCAAATCACATTTGTTTCACTCCGGCGGGGGTAGGCGATGTTTTCACACTTGTAAACTGGCAATAAAAAGGGAAATAATGGTGACGGTTACATGCTTTGGTGATTGATCGCAGTCAACAAGTGTGTTGGTGTTGTTTTGGATGTAATACGCTCCAATTAGCAATATCAGGAAAGTAAAACGCAAGTTCAAAAAGCCAATAAAAGATTTTATTTTATTTTATTTTTTATTTTTTTACTCACTGCAGAAGGGTGAAAAAGTCGGAAGCTTTTCTTTGTACACATGTTTGGAGGGCAATTTGTTCAAAAAACATGGACAAAAATGTCTTGTTAACAATATATTGCATATCCTTATGTGGTATGTTTCCTTAAAATGATATGAAATTTTTACCTTGGAAATATACCTTATTTTTCAAAAACAAAATAATGTATTTTTTCCTGAAAAAATATGCATTATAATTTCCTGAACATCTTTATTACCTAATAATTACGTTTCCTCAAAATAAATCCCCCCAAAAAACACTTCATTAAAATTGGACTTTTGTGCTGAAAACAATTATTTTTCAATGATTTTTTTGCCCTGCAAAAATCAACAACAACATATTTGTTATACAAGTCTGTTTTTTTGTTTTTTTTACTGTCAAAGTCTGCATTTTCTTTCTAAAAAAAAAACAATATGCTTTCATTCTCATAGTTTAATACTTTCTTTCTTGTGTGGCTCTTTTTGTGTACTAAACAGGCTGTGAATGTGTTTTAAAGTGGACATAAGAAGTCAACCGATGTAAATAGCGAGGATTAGAATTTTTTTCTTTTTTATTTTTTTATTTTTTTATTTTTTTGGACTCGTTGACATGAACAAACAAACAGTCTTTGAACTTCACTGTACTTGGCAGTCGGCAAACAGGCCGTGTTCATCCGTAGATCTGAGCAAATGTACTCATCAAACGAGCAGACGTCTCTCCAATTAAGCCTGCCTCCGATGAACACGAACGTCCAATAAAGGTCCTGCCTCCCTTCGAGGCGAAACGCTTTGGCCGCTACTTAAGCAATGCCAATTCCTTCGTGCAGATTGATATAGATTGATCAAAAGAGTAGCGTTTGTTGACAGCAGCAGATGACACAGACAAAAGTACATAGAAGAACCGCAATAGTAAACTATTAAACTATTAAAAAAGGGCAACATCTACTGTGTGTTAGAACTATTTTTTAAAGACATATTTTCATTCGTCTTAAGAGTTTCACCCATATGGTCATCTTTATATATGTGTAATGGGTGAGAATAGGTATTGGGGAATATATTACATCCTCTTTTGTGTGCTGCTGGGCGGAATATTCATTGTGAAACACAATTAGTGGAATATTTTGAGAGAGAGGGAAATTATGCGTAGCCTCCAGGCAAGCAAACAGGTTTTAATATCTCCCTTTTACCCTTCTCCTGTTTCCACGATATATGTTTTCATATTCAACCTGCCTGGATAATAACTATAATTACCCCAAAAATGCACGCATTACGAGTTTGTACTCTGCGATAATGGCCAACATCCCCATAATCAAGAGGATAACATATCTTTTCTTACTGTGCGCACATAAAAAGAAGACTATGCCGTTGAAATTTGTCTCCTCTCACTTTGTGTTTGAAATAAGTTTCACATTTCCTCCACATAAGCGATCCGGCGTCCACCTGAGGGACAAATGATTGTATTTGTAGTTCATCAACCAAATGACAAGCCGCCGCCGTCACGAGATGGAACTCTATTTTTATTCACGCAATGATGAGACCCGGCTACTATTAACCTACACTCCTTGGCAGCGACGTCTGCAAACTTTATTGCCCGAGAAAATTCTCGTTGGCTGTGATTCTGAAGAGAGGTGCCCGGTCTACTTGACGGCGGCGTTTCTTCGTTGTCGTCGTCTGGCCAAAAGCAGTGTCGGAGCCATACGAGCGGCTTTGCGCTGCCATCTTAATGGCCGATTCACCGGTCACGAGAACTGACATGACGCTTTCACTGTCTGCACGCCCTGCATACTGTTTATCAATTTGTTTGGAAAAGAAAGTACAGTCTGCCTTTGAAGGTTGCATTCACCGTATGAAAGGTTGGATTTGTTGTTGTCAATTTCCATGTGCAATTAAAGTGACACATACAGTACCGTTGTTTACACTGACAGAACACACGAAACAACACAAATGTGCAAATGCGCAAATTGCATGTAAATAACTGGACGTGAACAATAATGCACACTGTACACTGGGCCGACTCCGATTTTGTATTTTTTTTTTCCAATTAGTAATTCATTTGACACATAATTTGGTCATGAGTCAATTGATGCCACGCAAATATCGAGGAGCCGAGCGTAAAGAAAGAAAAAGCCTGAAATCCCGTCACTATGTCACTGGAAGCGTGCCGTGTGCAGTAGAGCCAACCCAAAGGATGGACGGAGAAAATCATTTCATGTTTACGTCGTCGATGGCGCCTTGGTGATTGTCCAAATGTTTTGCGCAAATGCAGACATCTCCGTGTGGAGCTTTCAAAAGCTCGCCACGGGGCTCTTCCATGCCAAGCTTTCATGCGTGTTTAGACGAGAGAATGAAGCCGCGCGAGCTGAGTCAAGGCCGAGTCGGCTTGCATTAAAATGGATTCTTTGGAGAAGAGCTTGCAAGCCTCTGGAGAGCTAATTGCTATTGAGGGGGGGCTTTGCTTTAGTCCTTTTCATCGTCGTTTTATAACGGATGTTTATCAGCCAGGGTGGAACATTGGCTGCTTGTCAATATAAAGTTGTTGTTTATTGTTTATCTTGTAAACTTTCCACAGTTTCAAATGTAAAAATGTTATTTTTTTTCTTTTTTAAGAAAACACACTTTATAGCCCCCCCCGCCCAACAAAAAAAAATGACCATGGTGTTTGGAACAAGTCTCTCTTTTTAAGCATATTTTTCGTCTCAAATGCCATTTCAGCTCATCAGAAGCTGGAAACAAGCGACAGCATCCTCCATTCTTAACATTTCTTATGTGTAGGTGAAAACTAATTGAAGTCATCTTCAAGGGGACATGCATTTATTTTTCTTCACAAGTAAAAGCAGTCTTGTGGTGTCGTAATAACAAAATACCCCGAGGAATTATAGTGCACTTTTCACTATCTTTTTTGAGGCTCACTGAACTCGGCCCGTTTTGAGGGGGCGGGTCTATCGCATGCAAATAAGACGCTCGGGCAAGAGTCGCTTTTAGTTTCTGGGAAAAGGTTTTCGGCCTATAAGTTGATGTATTATTATAATAACTATTATTATAAAGCATAACAAGTGTCGATCATATAGTCACTTGTGGAGGCAGCACTCACAATTAGTGTAGTAGATCCATGAATGCGGCGCATGCAGCCGACGCATCCTGTGAAATTACAATATCAATATGTTAGCATATCAATACGACACCGTGCCAGATAATGACACGGTATGTGGCGACACTTTTCATATTTTCTGCAGTACACATTACCGCCACCTAGGGGGCCGCAGCGGTGCAGTATCATTTACCACATCATTTGGAATCCAACCGGTCAAAAAGACGTTTTGCATTGTTTGCCTTTGGCGTGGTCCATTCTAGAGTTATATTCCTGTACACAGTAGGCCTACCAGTAGCAACTCATTAGTTGACCACACGTTCCCACGGTTCTCTCTGGCTGTGTGATATATGAAAACACACTGTGGGAGGTTTATTAATCACTTAAGCTTTTGGAGTGGCGGGATACCAAATCCTCTCTTGCTTTTGTACTCGGCCCACCTAGCAGTTTTGTGTTTTTTCATAGGAGTCAGTCCTTAGAAACACAGGGGCCGTGTGTAAATGACACGCGCGAACACCTTTGACACGCAAAAAGCGACCGACATATTGTGCAAATTCTCAAGACGACGACGACGCGAGCAGTGTGTCAAATGTGTCACAGCCTGTTTCACTTCTGCACAGACACAACAGCAACTCCCCTTCCTCGACGCCTGTTAAACACGGAATCTACTGAAGTACAACCTCGCCTCTCGCTTAAGCCCATATATGGTCGCGAGCGATCCCGCGTCGATCCCCGCCTGTGTTTGGTTGCTGCACAAAACGCTCGCAGCTGTGAAAGCTGCGCTAAAAATAGCCCATGTGTTTCTCCTCCTCATCCTCGTCTTGTTTTGTCAAGTGGGACCTTTCCTTTTCTTCTTGGATTTAGACTTTGACGCCCGCTCAACTCGATCAGCCTCTTTGATGCCCTCCGCTTTGCCAATTTTCCCGACAATTGAAGCGGAATGCATGCGGGAGCGGCAGGCCCGTCTCCGGCCCTTTTCAATGGCTTTGCTCACCTTTTAAACATTCCCTCTTACCAGAAAAGAGAGGCTTTATCATAGGCGGTCTGGGAGGAATCAGCACTTGCATGCTTGTTGCATGAGGTCACTGCGGCTAGCTAATGGAGAACCTCCTATGGACTCAGTCAATGCAACGCAGACGAAAAAAAGCACGATGGCTTCTTCTTTTCTTTCTTTTTCTTAAACCAGCTAATACACCCCCCAGCCCCAAACACACACACGCACGCACTAAAAGGCCACACTTTGTTTCCACAAACAGTTTAGTGACAGCAATGATAGTAGTTTGTGAAGTAGTTTTTTGTTTTGTTTTGTTTTTTAATAGACTTCACTGCAGCCTTTGTAGTTGAATTCAAAGAGAAAGCAGCACGTATAGCGGGTTTGCAATAATTGTTACTGCATGGATGATGTGAACGCATTCACTCCATCAGCTCAGAGAAAAACACAAGCGTCTCTGTTGGAAAAAAAAAAAGATGTGATAGAACAGCATGAATGGAAATATGATGGTATGTACGCGGGAAGTATCGTAGGAATATAAGAAGAAAGTATAGTGGTATGTAATTAGGACATACGGTGGCGTGGAAGCGAGAAGTCGCATGGAGCAGGAAGTACTGTACAGTGATACGCGAGTAGGAAATGTAGTGCACAGAACACAGGAAGTACAGTGCTACCTCACCTTACGTGTGACAAGACCTCGGAGGTTTTCTTTTTGTTGGGACGAGTTGTGAAAAATGTTTTGTTTCGAGCACGAAATGGCGGCAGTGAACTTCGCAACAAGCATCGAAAAGTCGCCAGTTCTTCAAAAACGAAGCCAAGTGCTTTCTTCAAGATGTTAAACGGGAAACAAGGGAAATTACACAATTTATCTTTTACCAAGCCACGTGACCGATGAAAGTGTGGTAAGACACAATGCAAAATGCCATAGACGGGCTAAGGAAAATAGTGTCGATGTAGTTTAAACCCTTTATGCAATGGATATTTGAACACGGACGACGCAGCAACACATGTAGACAGACCAAATAAAAATAACAAGAAGCATACAGTATATTCTTTATGAAAAATTACTCATACTACTGTATCTTGCTGAGTCATTTAGTTGCGAAACGCTTCTACGTGCATTGTGTATGTCTGTATTATACTACCCATCGGTGACCAATGTTAATGGGCATTGAAGCATGAAATCATGAGGCAAAAAACAGTTTATCTTTTGACATTTAATGATGTCGTTGCGGTATGTTTTTATAAAGTACATGACTGTAGAGTGATATATTTCTTGTATGTGTGTGAGCAGCAAGTACAGGTGTATGCACGCGGCGTTGCAGACACAATGAGCTGTCAAAGTAAATATTCCCGCTGGCCTGAGACAGTGGTAACCATGGCTACACACCGAGCAAACATGCAAGGATTACGATTGTCTCTACAATGGGCGTAACCACTGTAGTGAAGGTCCCTTCGGTTTCAAAATGCCCGTCGACCCCCCGCAGAAAACGGGCTGGCAGCGCCCCATCGGTAACCTTGGCTGGTGCAACATCAACGGCGCGGTTGCGTAGCTAATGAGAGACGCTAGCTGCGTGCGCCAGGAATTGCAGAGTCTTTGCATGCTGCGCGGCTTGCTTGGCGTTTTCTGGATTATTATGAAAGGACGACAAGGTCTTTACCTTCAATTTTCCCCAGCGCAGAATATTGGCAGAATGGGGTGGATTCACGCTCCATTGTTCCTCATACAGCAGATACGGCATGGTTTTACTTCAGCTCTGTTGTCTCTTTTGTATACGAAACAACAACAATAATGGATAAGATGAAATAGCATTTTTGTCACAACAAATTTACAATTGTTTTGATGTTCATCCGTCCACTTTTTTTTATTGCTCATTTGGGTCACAGGTGAGCGTGAGCCGATCCCAGCTAACTTTTTTTGGTGAGGTAGAATTCAATTCCAGCTCCTCCTCCACACCTTTGAGGCCATTCACAACTCAGCCCTCCATACTTGTGCGACGTCGTCCACTTCGCCTCTCCAGTGCGCACCTGAGGGTCCGCCTCCACCTTCTCCTCCTCCATCCATCGGACTGTTCCGCCTGCCCGTCTCAGCACTATTTGGTGCAGCGCTTTCAGCCGCTCTGGGGCTTTTTTTTTGCCACCGGACCTCCTCACCCCAGTCTCTTTCACCGCTTGGAAATCCAAACCCGAAACTCACTTGTTCAAGATCGGCTACTCAGTCGTCGACTGCGCAGCCATTTTTATATTTACATTTTACGTCTTGTGAGGATAAGCAGTGCGGAAAATGGACGGATGGATCGATGTTTGATTTGAGCTTACTCTACAGTGGAAACCCCAAAGTTGAACAAGTTGGAATAATTTATTTTATTGATTTATTATTTTATTTTTTGTAATGATAACCATAGAGCCAAAGATGGGACCAGAGATTCAAACCCCAAACCGTGGAACTGTGAGGCAGACGTGCTAACCACTAGGTGTGGCCCTCTTTTTATATTTTTATTTAAGATAAATATGAATAAATCATTTATTAATAATAATCGCTAAGTCAATATATATTTTTTCATTATTTCAGCCTGCAGCTGAGGAGAAGCGCTCGAGAAAATGAATCTAGTACGGTCGGTGCCTGTTTTAAAATGGTGCTTTTGTTGCAATTGAGCAACGTGCAGGTGCTGCACGTGTCTCTCCTGCTGCTGATGACAAGTGTGTTCAACACAACTGGAACAGTGGAAGTGACACCTTTCAGCCCGTTTCTATACCCCCGCATCAAAATAAGCCCCTTAAAAAGCACACACACAAAAGATCCTTCATTTTATCTCCCGCACCTCCACTATGTCATTATTCCAACAACATGTTCATTTGCTTTTTTTTTTTTTTTTTTTTTTTGCTCAGTGGACGACGAGATGCGAGTTCCGCTGTCTGCACTCGGTACGATAGCAGAGCGTGACCATGAATGAACAGTATCAACAGGAAAACAGGCCAGCAAAATGCACAAACACAAACGCACGCACACATATACCATAGGAAATAATACACAGTCAGTTCCATGGAGGTACAGGCAACCTTTTAAAGTCACATTTGCTCTGGTCCAAAGTCAGCTGGGATAGGCTCCAGCTCACTCACGACCCTCGTGACGAGAAGCGCTCTAGAAAAAAAGAAAAAAGAAAAAATGGATTTCGACATTAGTAACTGCCGTACAAGTGTAAAAACAAGCTAACTGGAAGTGCCGCAACTAATCGATTATCGAATTAATGTTTAATTACGGTTTGGATAATCGGCGAATGGCTTAGAGACCAGTCCCCCACGATAGCAGACTGATTATCGTTGTGTTTAATCAAAATAAGACATTTGCAAACGTCTGCTCTCACTTTGGAAAATAAGGTTAACATTTCTGACGATTTGTTGACATCTTACGGAGCAAACTAGTAACTGAATCATGATCAATTTAAGTTTTTGAAATAATGTATAGCATTATATATAGCAATAATGAAAAGTAAAGGCTGCTTCCAGGAGTCAGCCTTTGCTATCTGCGCCTCTTTTCTTCCTTCTGGGAAGCTGTTGATGGTTTTTTTTTGTGTGTGTATGTTTGTGTGTGCGTTCCAATTTTCTTTCTAAGGAACTTGCATATCTGTTCACACACAAGCGCTCACACGTCGTGTAAACCGACGATGCAGCCGCAGGGGCCCGGCGACAACTGCGCACGCTCTAATCAGGCA
The DNA here is from genome assembly GCF_024500275.1 of Phycodurus eques. Taxonomy (NCBI): domain Eukaryota; kingdom Metazoa; phylum Chordata; class Actinopteri; order Syngnathiformes; family Syngnathidae; genus Phycodurus; species Phycodurus eques. The sequence goes on along the minus strand of NC_084537.1, from coordinate 23,347,123 downwards.
GCCTTTTGAAAGCGTTGTCACTTATTAAGGCACAGACGAAGGTGCAAGAAGAGGGTTCAGGTGGCACTTGAAGCACTTGATTTTTTTTTCTTCGTGTCACAGAGAAAAAAAAAACACAAATAAGCAGATCAGCATCAGAAGCAGGGGTCCATGCTGTCTCTTTAATGTACCTGGTTCATTTTTTTGCCAAGCATCTGAGTGAACGCTAAGTGTTTCAAAGCGGACGGCGTTTATTTCTATTTTGGTGTACGCTTTACGCTGGAATATGTCGACAATTTCAAGTGCCCTCGTCAGGGAAAAACAGCAACAGTCACGATGGACTTGGTGCACCTCAAAGCACCTTGTGTAATGTCAACAGGTGGATGTTTGGAACAAACCTGGCTGGCCCGTGTGTCACGTTCCGTTTGTGTTCCCACCTACGCAGAGACTAAAATTGCTTTAATAGGTTCATATTTAAAAAACAAAAAACAGCAAAAAACAGTTTAGGGTTTACCCCACCTCTCACTCGAAGTCAGTTATGCACCACACCGAGCGCATCGCCAAGGTCACTCTTGTGTCAGAAATGCATAAGCAAACATCTGTTTCAAAATCCACATTGAAATGGTTTTTAGAGATGCTTGATTTGGTGATACCTGGGGTTACCACGGCAACAGCGATCGCCGTATGTGCTTTGACAGGAGAGTCAGTAACTTGAGACTTATTATGCGTCCGAGCAAATTCATTTGGGTTAAAAGGAGCATATTTATGAACCTTTATATATTGAAATTCATTGAATAGTTTTGCCATCCCACCTACAGTATCTGTTTCATTGGCATAATAACCACCAACACATATTCTCCGAACATGACATGAACTGATAGGCACGGCGAAGTTTGAGAGCCACTTTTCAAGCCACTGTCTGAAACAATACTCCTGCAATATATTCCCCACAGGAGTGATTACCCTGCTATCATGCCAAAGGTAAGCAGAGCTGTATTGAGTTTTGTCAGATGTACAAATTAGTGTAAGATAACAATGTTCGGGTCTGACAAGCGGTACATTGAATTGCTTTGGTGAAGTTGTCGACGGGATGGGGGTATTTGTGTTGGTGATATGCACCACATACACACAGTATAGTGAATGAAGTGCTGCCTCCACAAGTGAAAATGCTTTTATTGTCTTCTTTTTTTTCAATCCAAAATTCTGGGTTCTGCTTTTGCAAGTACAAATCTCTCTCATCGCAAAACTCAGGCATCATCCCGGTCGTCATAGTAACAGAACCCAGACTCTTGTGATTGGGACAGCTGGCACTGTTTTAAATTGTGTGTGTGTGTGTGTGTGGGGGGGGGGGGGGGGGGGGTGCATAAAATATCTACTTATGCACCATTTAGTGATTATTACGTGTTGACAATAAGCACCCTATTTGTCTGCATTTCACTCGTACGGAGTCTTCCGGTTCACTAAGATAAAAAGTGATCCACATTAAAAGTTCTCGCTGACTCATACTGGAGCAGTTTTACTTTCCAAAGCAGCAGACGTCCCACAGTACACCAATAATAACATCTGCTATAATTTAAACACAGCCCACACAGCAGCAGCTGATTCCAGTTTATGATCACATGCGTCCTTTTCTGTGGATCCCTCATGCGTGCAAAATCCATTTAAATCCAGTACGGGAATGTCAGACAGAGTAAAACTGTGATGGGAACTGGTGTTAGCTGGCATTTAAAGGCATTTGTCTAATCCTGTTTGCGTGGCTTTAACATTTTTATACATACACAGTGGGTACGGAATTAAAATGTTTCTCTTTTTTACATTGCAGCCATTTGTTAAAATCATTTAAATTCATTTTTTCCTCATTAATGTACACACAGCACCCCATATTGACAGAAAAAAAACCCAACAGAATTGTTGACATTTTTGCTGATTTATTCAAAAAAAGACAAATTTAAGGGGGTCTGAAAACTTTCCGTACCCAATGTGTATAGAAAACAACTGCACACTCAAACAAGCTCACCATTCAAGCACTTGCTTTGCATGCTGCATTACATTAAAAAGACACCTTACTGTAGCGCATGTTCAAATATAAGCTTTTAGGGCACTGCCTTAGACTTAACATGCTTGAGGGAATATGTTCCTATAAACTATTTCTGCAGTGTTGTGCCTGCATTTTCAGTGGACGGAAAATATTGAGGGTGCACTACCTCAAAGCACGTTTGCCTCCGCTTCAAAAGCAGGGATTGAAGATTTTATATTGAGGCGTAATTCCAAGCAAACTGAGTTCCCTCAAAAACCATGAATGTGCATGGGAGACTGAAATGTGCAAGAACAGAAAGGTGCACTTTTTCTCGTCCTGTATCAAAATGCTAGAAACCATTGTAAATTACAACTGGACATTTGACTCAATAAAAATCAAAGGGGCGGCTATGCAAATTTGCATAGTAGCAGTGGAGCGGGAGTGCAGAAGTGCTTTCTCACCGACACGTTTGAGAAATAGGCAGATAACAAAACTTTTTTTTTTTTTGCACTTAATGGGTGAGCGGGAACTACAGGGACCCAACAATTTGCATACACACAATAAAAAAGTCATTGTCCCAAAATATATCTCCTGTACAGAAAGTTTTCTTGCACTCAGTTTCAGATCAGTTTCTCTCTCTCAATTAATTGACTATTGTGCGCATCCCAAATAGAGATCGTAATTTAAAAAATGCTTAAAATACTGACAATTAGCTTTGTCATTACATCGTGCAGGTGCACCTAATGTTGTGCCCTTCCTCGTATTTCCGCGCTAACCAAAAATAAAATGACTTCGAATAACCATTAGCGGTTGCCAGCAATCACAGCCAATTGAAACCCTCAGGTAAGAATAACAGCGACTCTGGGAGACATGCCGACATGTGTGTGTGCGCTTGCTCGCTAAAGCCCGTGACTTCACGGAGGCCAAGTTTATGGGCCTCAGCCTGGCGGTATCGCGTTCTCCATCGCGAAAAACGAGCCTGAAGGACAGAGCGCTGGTGGACCTTATGTGAATTCAAATCCTGGCAAAGATCACCAAGGCAAATTAAAGCGTGTTCAAATTCAGCCTTCGGGAAAAGAAAGCTGACTTTTGTCGGTGCTCGTCGGTGCAAAACGGCAACAGATTTGCAGCAAGGTCTATAAATATCTATCCATCCAATTTCTGAGCCGCTTCTCCTCACGAGGGTCGCGGGCGTGCCGGAGCCTATCGCAGCTATCATCGGGCAGGAGGCGGGCTACACCCTGAACTGGTTGCCAGCCAATCGCAAGGCACATATCAACAAACAACTATCCGCACTCACATTCACACCTACGGGCAATTTAGAGTCTCCAATGAATGCATGTTTTTGGGATGTGGGAGGAAAGCGGAGTGCGCGGAGAAAACCCACGCAGGCACGGGGAGAACATGCAAACTCCACGCGGGCGGGGCCGGGGATTGAACCCCGGTCCTCAGTACTGTGAGGCAGACGCTCTAACCAGTCGTCCACCGTGCCGCCGGTCTATAAATATGTTTTTTTGTTTTTTTTTTCCTGAGCCAGGAGATGAAAGAGCGATTTGGGAACATCTGGCGAGCAGACGCTGGCAGGTTAAGGTAAACAGAGTGTCCTTTTATGGCCGGGCTCCTACCCTCGGCCCGAGTGGAGGTATGATGTGGAACGCCTTCAAAGAAACACCAAGCCGCCACATCTTGTTTAAATTTATCTCGACGCGGGCAGACGTGCACTTCGGCCGCAGAATGCTCCCACCGAGTTCGTGCCATGTCCGCCATACATTCCCAGACACGCACACACAAATATTGTATCGCATGCACACATTCAAACACACATAATTTTCACTGTGGCCATCAGTGTTGTTACTTTCCAAATTTAATGTATGATATAGTACTAGTTTCAATCATTTGAAAGTAATATAGTATTTATGTTATCACTTATGAATTACTTTGACCAAAGACAACATTTAATTCGATTATGTTTGGCAGCATTGTGGTGTAGTGGTTAGCACAACAACTTCACAGTCAAGAAGTTCAGCTTTCAAATCTGCCACATTCCAAAACCATGTATGTTAGGTTTATTGATGACTTTAAATTGAATGTGAGTGTGCTGGCAACCACTCCAGGGAGCACCCCGCCTCTCGCCCAAAGTCAGCCGGGATAGGCTCAAGCTCACCCTAATGAGGATGAGCGGTAAAAAAAAAATATATATATATATATATATATATATATATATATAGATTGTTTTGGTCATTTCAACCGAGGTGGGTAGAGTAGCCACAAATTGTACTCAAGTAAGAGTATTACTACTTTAGAGTAATATGACTCATGTAAAAGTAAAAAAAAAAACACTTATTTAAAAGTAACTATTCAGTGGGGGAAAAAATAAGTACAATTAACTGGTCAGTAAGTTTTTTTAATCAAACATCAACTAGAGAATAATATAATATGGGAATGTGCAAATTCGGGTATTGCCCAACAATATAACTTTAACTGAACCAATACATTTAATCTATAAAATTTATTTGAATTCTGCCATATATATATATATATATATATATATATTCATATTCTGCAAATAAATGCTCTAAATGACGATCGGTCTTTGATTTTTTTTTAAGTTATTATTTTTTTAATTCATATTATATAATTATATATGATCTCTTACTTATATTACTTAGTTATTATTTTATAGAATAGGGGTAAAAATCATTTGAGTAAAACATGACTATAAAGAGCAAAATCAGAAAAACAGATAAATGTGTATTTCCCCCCCCCCCACCCCCAAACCCCACCCCCCTCGAACTGTACTTATACAGGTATAGTCGTTGGTGAGCTACGACTCGTTCGTGCCCCAAACTCCTGAGGTTCGAGATAATTGATGTTGTCTCCCAAAAGCTGGACGGACCCAGCAACAGCAACGAAGGCGGGTGGAGGTCTTAGCGAAAGCTCAACGAAATGAGGTGGAATCGGGGTTAAAGTGATGAAGTCTGACAGGCAAAATTCCTAAAGCGAGAAAGACTGTTTTTCTTCCCAGACCGACTGTGATGTCGGCGTGACAGCGACATGGTTGTGTTTTCATCCAGTTCATTAGAGCTTCGGGAGCGCTTGGAACACTTCACGCTTTGTGACATTTCGGCAAGTGGCTTCAAAGGCGACTGCAGGGAGGCGGGCACGGAGGAGGCGGTTGGGGGTGTGGTGACGTCGCGCTCGGAATGTAGATGAGCCATCATTAAAGAGCATTTGAAGCCTTTTTCTTGCGTTTTCAAGCCACAAATAACAAGTACAGCAGGAGTGGACTCCCGGTGAAAAGGCTCAAACATGTCGCAGAGCAAATTGCCATAAAGCAAATGTTAGTTTTGAGACATCAGTTTGGTCAGGTTGACGGTTGAGTGTGTGGGCTTGCGCTCAGCGGAGGAGGTGGTTTTGATGTATGGCACCAGATGCCCGCTGCCAGATGCTGTCGAAGCTGGCATGAAAGTCTGGCATGAGGCTGACCGGGAAATAATTAACCTACTTTGCACGGAAGGTCACCAGTGTTGGGAGTCGTGCTTCATATATTTTATACAGCACTATTTGCTTTTTGACAGTATTGTCATGCGCTGGGATTTTCTTCAGATTCCATTTACTTTTGTTTCATGGTTTGTCTTGTTTTCATGTGTTCATGCTCGTTACATTTGTTTTTATCCACCTGTTCTGGTTAGCCGTGTTCCTTATGTCTACCAATCAGCTCCCTCCGCTTGTGTCTTGTCCAGGTGCGCCTCGTTGTCCAAATCCTCAGAATGTTGTTTCCTGGTTTATCTTGTTTTCCTGCATCTCATGTTCATGCTGGTTAGTTTTTGTTTGTACCTGTTCTCGTTAGCCGTGTTCCTTGTGTCCACCAATCAGCTCCCTCCACTCGTGTGCTTCGTTGTCTCGTCAGTTAGCTTGTATTTATTTCCCTGGTTTCTTTCAGCCTGTGTCTGTTCATTGATGTTGTGTTAATATAGCTAATTAATATATGTTAAGTTACCTTTTGTGGCAAGTTTATTCCCTAAGTGCTTTTCTGGACTTTGATGTACTGTTTTGCTTTTGCTTTTGTTGTTTTTTTGCTTTTTGAAATGAAAACCCTTTTTGAGACTCCTGCACTCGTCCTTTGCTTCCCTCTATTTTGGTCCTCCACTTTTCTTTTCTTTTTTTTGCCAATCCCACCACACAAACTCGTGTTTGTGACAAGTATTTAAATCCATTACAATGTCAGTGAGGCAGGTTACTTTGCATTTTATCCACTTATAAAACCTATAACCTATGCCACCCTTGGCAATTTCAAAATCATTCACCAAAAGTCAAGTTAGGTTAGTTAAAGACTAAATTGCTCATAGGTGTGAATGGTTGTTTTTGTATATGCAGTGTTGGGGAGTATAACTAATGAAAATGTACTGTAACTGGATTACGTAATTCAATTACAAAATGTATGTCATTGCAGTTCATGACATTACGGGGAGAAAATGTGCAATTGAATTACAATTGCTTTTGGAAAATTCCATGATTACAATTTTAGTTCCATTTGAAAAATAGCTGATTTTTTTATTCGTGTCACTTCCTCCTTCTAAAGGCGATGATTGTGATTGGCTTTCTCTGGTCATGTGCCACCCTTCTGATGATTCTGATTCCGATTCTGTTGTAGTCTCAAACATGACACATTTTTCCAAATACGACCTCAAGGCGCCACCTTGCGGTACAATTTATTAGTTCATCTGAGATGTTGAAAAGGTAAGACTCATAGTTACACTTTTGACCACATAAAATTGAAACATTGACTTTTGAAGAGCTTCATCTTCATAATTTTGGACTGGGTTGTCATAGAAAGCGATAGTTTAAATTGTGCACATTTGTCATCAGGTCAACATGGTATGTTGGATGTCTTCTGTAGGGTGTACACCGCCACTAGCCCGAAGGCATCTGGGGTAGGCTTCAGTTTATCCGTGATCCTAATGAGGCCAAGTGCTTAAATTGCCAATGAAGCGAGGGTTGTAGCGCACGCTGCCATGTAACCGCAAAGAACCTTCGTAAATGTCGAAAGATCTGCCTGCGTGTGGCATCCAATCATTTGGTTTGCCTCGCTCTCTCTTTTATTTCCGTGAAGGAAATTCTTACCTTCGCCGCCTGTCCCGCTGCGCACGGTGCCAGACGGAGTCTAATTGAATGATTTTGCCAGGGATCAGTCAGATTAGGGATTGTGTTCATTCCTCTGTCGCTCTGGATTAGTGTTCCTTCAATATATGTCTGTCTTTTGGAATAACAAATACAAACATGCTCAAAGCACAAAGACCTACAGTTACAATTACATAGTTTGCCTTTTTAAGGTGAGCTGTACGTTTTTCTTATTGACGAGGCGCTGAGCCAAGACTGTACAAGAATTCTAGATGTTTTTTTCCCATGAACTCCATTCCAAAAGTGGGCTAAGGCCAAGATGTTTGCAAAGTAGGGGAACGCCTGCAGCTTTTTGCCTCGCAGCTGCTGCGTGGGTAAAGGGCGTGTTTGCTGTTATTAACCTTCCTATGAATCCTGTCCTTCTCAATCCACTGGTAATCCTAATAATCCCAAACCCATCTCCGTAATAGGCGCCAGATGCTGATGGAGCAGATAAACACCAAGCTTGTGTTTTTATACAAGAAAAATAAAGCAGGAGGAGGGCCGCTGGAATCCACACACTGTGATGAAAGAAGGGGAAAACAGTGGCGCACCTACGCTGGGGAGAACTCGACAAGGAAGAGTCCCTGTGCTGGGAAAGCTCATTCAAAACAAGATACTTGATAGTAATACTAAATTATGAGTAGTTAGTTGATCGTTAGTCTGGAATGGATTGATTGTCATTGAAGCCAAATGGCGTTGCGACCAGCAGTTGCGCTGTTTTTGTTGTTGTTGTTGTTTGTTTTGTTTTTTGACAACATGACAACATCCGGGCAGCATTATCGTGCTCATTACGACATTGCCACGCAAACAGCAGTCAGAATGACAAAATAACAAGCAGTCAAATTTTGTCAGTAGCCAATCGCAGGTTTAGCCCATTATCACATCTACACTTGTGGAAACAAGAGTTCTGAAAATTCAATGAGTGATTCACTCAACAACGAGATTAAACGAAATGACACTCGATGATCGTTAAGTGGTCCGATAATCCAGTAATTCTTTTTTTTTAATTCCGATTGCCGGTGTAATTTGGTTGCATGTCCATCTCTAGTTTCAAAATCATGCACTCATATTCCTGTTCAACATAGCTATATATATATTTATATATATATATATATATATATATATATATATATATATATATATATATATATATATATATATATATAGAAAAAGGAGTTTAAAGAAGTTTAAAACATTCAACAGTGATTCAATGAAAAAAAGAGTTCTATGGAAACAAGAGTTCTATGGAAGATGGCGGCAATGTTTCAATTCAAATCACATTTTAAATAATCATTTGATCATGACTTCTTCCCATAATTTAAGTAGATTTTGTCAAATTTCCAGTGCTGGTATAACTTCATTTAGGCGTATTTCTGTTCATCATATCAGTACGCATGGAAATAGGAGTTGCATACAAAAAGATTAAAATAAAACAACACTTAATTGATGAATTGATCATTTATTCTCCTCGCAATCAATTTTGTGAAATTTCTATCACTGGTTTAATTGTCATGCATGCATAATCCTGCTCGTCTCGACTAAACTATTCCTTGTACGCATGGCAACGAGAGTTCAGAACATTTGAGGGATGGTTCAACAAAAATAAACATTCATTCATCATAAAATTTCGCCATAATCAGGCAAGTTCCTTTTGACACGTATTCCATATTTTCATTTATGGACGATTGAGATGCCATTAGAGTGTGCAGCTGTTGCTAAGCGTGTATATTACTGATAGGATACTTCTCCCATTCTGACAGCTGCCTCGAGGTCTTTCGACGAGCGATTATCGAGGATCATCCTCGCTCTCACCTGACAAATAAACATAATCCTCCGTATATTTTTACATGGATTTCCAAGTGTCCTGACCCCTCGAACGCATCCCAGGAATTGTGGGCTGCTGAGCATCGAGCCTTTCCTTTTCGTGAGCGGCCGCTCAAATGATGCCAAACCGCAGCGGACCAATCGAATGGCTCGTCTCTGTCAAAAGGTGCTTTGCCAACTGCTGAACTTAATGGCGATGACTGAGGGCAACGGACATTAGACCTCCTCGCGCCGGCTCGTGCGTCAACAATTATTACCGTATTTCGGGGCCCTAAACACAAAGTTTGGCCGGTGCGCTGGAAAGCGTCTTTGCCAAGCAGCAGCTGTCCTCCACCGATAATACCTCTTAACAGCAAGCGCACATTTTGTTTATCACCTTGCAGTATAATCGACATCTCTCCTTGGATTCCGAAGAACAACAGCAGCAATACCACCAAGGAATCAATCACGGTAATGGTTTCCCCCATGGAGAGGAAGGACAGGTGATATATTCGGCCCCATCGTAGGCGGCGCGCCACTCCATCATTTCTGTCTGCAGAATCCGCGTTCTTCTGCTAAGTCCACCGGTCCTTCACTTTATCTTCTGCCGGCAATCGGTCCTCTTATCGTCACGTGCCCTCGGTCCGTTTTGGTCCCGGAGCCCCACGCTTCCCAGCCGAAGTCCTTCGGCCATTTCGTCATCCCGAACGCTTTCAGTAATCGCTTCTATTTCTATTGTCTGGTTAGATGTTGTACATCAGTCAGTTGGCTGAGGTGGTTGTAAAAACAAGAACACAGCCTCGACTTGCGATTGAACAAAACTGGGGAAAAATCATATTTTGAGTTGATTAAAATAGTCTGATGGACCCGAATGGGGGGGTGGGGGGGGGGGGGGGGGGGGTTATTTTGTAATTTTATTAATTTATTTGGATACAATACTTGTTTTGTTTTCCTTTTAAATTACAATGGCTTTATTGTGAAACGCGTCTTTGTTTTTTGTTTTTTTTAATGATACAATGTGGTTGGTTGCCCCCGTCTCGAGTCAGTTTGCGTTCATCCTTCCAATGAGATGTTTGAAAAATGTTCATTTTAAGGGTTTAAATGCAATGTAGCGTTTGAAGTGGTGATGGGATGTCATTTGTTTATGTATTGATTTATTTTTCCTGAGTCATCTGGATTTTAAGCTAATATAATGTTATGATTTCATGCCATGTGATTTCAAGTAGTCAGTCATTCATTCATATGTATGTTTTGGATTTTTATAACATTTCATGTGTTCATGTGCATTCCGTGCTTTCGTCCTTCCCACGAGATGAGATCTCACACAACTGTTTGTCCCCTTTGTGTCATCACTCAGTTCCGGAGCCACTTTTGTGAATTTGGGACATACAGAGCAAAACCGAGGCGGTGTCTTCACGATAGCAATGGCTGACGCAATTGAGGACAATCTCAAATGTCCGACGTGTATGGCGATCTTTGAAGATCCTATCATCCTGCCGTGTAGTCACAGCGTCTGTTCCATGTGCATGCAGCAGTGGCGGAATGTGACAAAATGTTTATTGTGTCCATACTGTAGGACTTGGTTTAACTCGACAAAGTTCCACAAACACTTGGCACTGAAGAATGTGTGTGAGGCCTTTCAACAAACCGGGGAGGAGCCAGAGGATATCTGCAGTCTGCACAAGGAGAAAGTGAAACTCAACTCTATTGTTTGGACCACCAGCAGCTCGTGTACGTCATCTGCATAAACACAAAAATCCACACCGGCCATAAGTTCAGTTCTCCCTTTAAAATTGCACAAGATCAGAGAGCGAAACTTAAGGAAAGCCTGAAGGATGTGAAGGAAGCACTGGAATGTAATAAGACCGATAGCGACGACTACGTTAAGTAAGCAGGGTACATCAAGGTCCAGAGGGAGCAGGTCGAAAGCAAGCTTCAGCGCTTCCTGCAGGTTGAGAAAGAGGCCAGACTGTCTGGTGTGACGGAGGAAGAGCAGAAGAAAGAGTCAGACCATTAAGGAGGCCATTGAGGCTCTCAACAGCCATATGGCCGCTCAATCAGATATGATTGGAACCGGAGTGGAGCAGTTGACATCTGGCCAGCTTTCCTTCATGAACAACTTTCAAATTACGATGAGCAAAATCCAAGAGATGCTCACATTTCCCGAGCTGCCCCAATAAACTCTGCTGGATGAAGCCAAACGTGGACAACCTCAAATTCACCGTGTGGGAACAAATGAAGGAGAAGTTCTCCTACAGTGCCGTCGTTCTGGACCCAAACATTGGGAGATTGGTGGTTGGCAAGGTTTGTCTGGAGACATAGAAATATATCCTTTCTTTGACACGGAGGATGAAAGGCCTCTGAAAATAATTTCACTTAGGCCTCATGCAACCACTCCAAGTCGGTGATGGTGGAGATATTTTTGCTCCCACAATTGTTTTGCATGCAGCAACACCACATAAATCCAAATTTTAAGATTAGGAATTAATTCATAAACTCAATCAAGCCAAATTTAAACTTGGATATTATTGTTTACGGAAGAATGTAAATTGCCCGCAGGTGTGAATGTGAGTGCGAATGGTTGCGTTGTTTACGTGTGCCCTGCGATTGGCTGGCGACCAGTTCAGGGTGTGCCCCGCTTCACCAGCACGCACGCGACCCTCGTGAGGATCGGCTCAAATGGGTGGATATTTTAGACGGCGTCTAAAAAAATAACAATAATTCTCTTGAGCAAAATGTCATTTTGTCTTTGAAGGATCTGCACACTTCATGTTTTCTTCTTTTTGTGGCTTTGATTTTGTTGAGTGCAGCGGTCAGCACGAGGCATCACAAACTCGCCATCCAAACGTTTGGGATTTATGGAGGACCGAGAGTGCCACAATTCAATAAATCTGTAATTCAATAAATAGTTAGTTTTTTTTTTATTTCAGCATTTATTTACTTATATAAATGTATTTATTCCAATATTTATTGGCTTATTTCGATATTTCCATATCAAATTACTTTAATATTTTATGAATTATTTCAATATGTAGGTTTTTAATTATTTCACCGGTTACTTCAATACGTATTGTTTCAAAAGTTGCTCCAAAATTTGTTTAGATATTTTTTTATTTCACTACTTATTTAAATATGTATATATTTGAATAATTTAATCATTAAGTGTTAGCTGTTACGAATGATTTCAATATATATTTAGGTATTTACATTTTTCACTATTTCACCAGTTATTTCAATATATATTTGAGTATTTCATTATTTCTATAAACTTGCGAAGGACACGACGCCGCTATGAGAGCTTATGCTAGCAGACGCCATCGCATGAACCAATCAGGGCCGAGCTGTTTCCATATTTAAATTGCGGAAGGTGAGCGATCCAATCAGAGCAAAGCTCATTTACATGTTGCATATTAATGAATCCAGCTGTGTCAAATGCCTGGGTGAAAAGACCAACTGGAGTGTCTTAAAAAAGGACATTTTGAGCATTTCCAAACAAGTCCTATATCAATATTTCAAAACATTTTCCACCATTAATGTGACATATAACCTATACAATTCGATCGAATTAAAATGTTTCTTTTCAAGCGGGGAAGTCAAAAAATAGTGTGTAATAATGTGGTTAACTGGGATGTGTGTGGCTGTGTTCAGAATGAATCACACACTTTCAAACTCATGTTAAATGGGAGTCTGCACACACCTGCCATCATTTAAAGTGCCTCTGATTGGTTGATTATTTATGTATTTATTTTTATAAGCAGAAACCAGATAGTCTTGTGCGCACACTGACTTCACTGTGTTCTTTCTGGCGATGAGCCTTTTGGAATTATGACCATAAAAGTTTCATTGGACGATAACAAAATCTTCCAAAATGTGAACCCCGACTCAACTCTTAACACTTAAACTCTTAACAGCTAAATCGAGCCCTAACCTTGCATCTGATTTAGCCCTAAGCCCCGACCTCTAACCCCTAACACCTTTGCAGGCCCACGCATGTGAAAAATCTTCTCATCGGTCCTGAGCTTCACATTATGTCTATTAAATGTTTAATTGGAAGTCCCCCTCCATTTTCACACACGCGCAGCTTCTTTCGCCAACGCTAACGAGCTGAAATGAAAACTTAATTAGAATTGATAAGCAGCAGCGCTCTCCAGTCGAGTCAAATACGCGGCATTCCATCTGATAGGAAAATGAAAATGAGGCTTAGATTTTACACCTCTTGGCATTGTAAGATGTTCCACTTGATAATTTCAAGTCAAGTAATTAAAAAGAGAGATACTTTGTGAGATAAGACCAGGGAAATGAAAAAAGGTAAATTACCATTCGGTTGTTCTCAAAGCAATTAGAATATAGAAAAAAAGGGAGTGTGAAGTCATCACATTTGCGGCCTCACAGTGCACACTCGGATCAACGCAGACAGTTTGTCAGGTTTTATGATGAAGCAAAGCACTGACTAACATTGGATCCCTTGTCTCTAGCATGCCAACGGGAGTGACTCATTGTCGCGGTATCTCGAATCCCATCAGTGGTCTTAATGTCTCGCCCTTCTTTTCATCTTGGATAATGGTGGCCCCCAATAGGCAGAGACATGTAACTGCATGAGTCATCCTGACTCAGTCTTTCGTCTCTTTGTGGGGCTTACTGAACACAAATGCAGAACAAAAGCAGCGATGCACCTCCAGGTCGAAGCTCGCCTTTTTGTCATTCCCATCGTGCGTCACCATAATCGTCTGTGTTCTAATTTCATGCCCTCTTCTTCTTTATAGATTTTCCTGTCCTATTATTTATCTATTTGTCCTCAGTCCATTACGGCATCTTTCCCCATGATTGCTCTTTGGAATAAATCATGCAAGAGACATTCTGAGCTTTAGTTTTACAACGAGACATATAACCGATATATCGATTGGATCTTTGTTGGTATGTGAACACAATTAAGAGAACTGTTACCGGTAATTGAGCCAGTAACAAGTTTACTTAGCGATGCTTTTTTTTTCTGACTGTTCAATCGGAAAGGGGAAAAAAGCTCAATACTACTTGAAAGCCTCTCAATTTTATATATTACAGGAGTAAAATACAGTTGTTTAGGGATGAATTTTTATTTTATAATAATAATGATAATAATAATAATGTAATATTATTATGTATCATTATAATTACGTAACTTAATTATATTTATGATGTGATATTATTAGATTATTTACAGTGATAATAATAATCGCAATTATATTGTTAATTATACTAACTGAATTGAAAGGCTAGAACATTTTAGAAAAAAAGCTATAATTATTATTATTTTTTTAATTATGAAATAAGAAAAAAATACATAACTAATCAAAATTTAAAAAAATGTGGAAATAAATTTAAAGCTTGATGCAGTTTGGAAAATAGTCTCATAAGAGTAATACAAATAAATAAAAACAATATTTAAATTATTTATCCTGGTAAAAAAATAAGAGAAATGAAACATTTTGAAAATAAAAATCTTATAATTTAATACAGCAAAATACCTTATAAGGTTATACGTTATCATTGTGATGGATACAATGGCATAATTAGACAATAGAAATGAATGAACAACAATAATTCTAATAATGATAAACGTAGTTTAAATTTGGCATACATGTTTCAATGACTGGTCTCGAAAGACTCTTGAATTTTTTTTAAACTTGTGCTCATTCAAGTGATCAAGCACACAATAATAATAGTGTATTACTACAGCTGTATCTATTCATAATATTATGCAGAATGATAAAAGCTGATATTGCCTTAAGGCCTTTTGAGAAAACCTTGTGTGTGTGTGTGTCGTCCCCCCCACCACCGACCCACTCCACTTTTCCGGATGCCACCATATTCCTCTTAATAGTGCCAAGGAGGGCTTGTTTGACTCCAAAGCCACGGAGACCTCCGCTCAACCAAAGAAAAATCTGCTGTTGCGTATGAATTATTAATTTGTTGCTCGCTTGTGTGGTGTTTTGTGGAGGGGCTTAATTAAAATCTCAGGAGCTCTCTTGGCCGACCGAGCTGGGGATTGGTCTTCCCGTGGCACGTCTCCATCTGCATTAGCCCCAAGCTGTGCCAGCGCCTCCCCGCAGCAGAGCGGCACACTCCTGAGAAGAAAGCACAAAATCTTCATATTCCGCATCACTTTTACTTTTCAACAGCTCATCTGCTCTAGCAAAAGGCCCACTGTGATCCGTTGACACGACAGCTTTTCTGGCTTTTAAGGAAGGTGAGTGTGTTGTTTTTTATGACTGGCACTAACATTTGTTAGTGTGCCACGAGATTGTAAATTTGTCTCTTTCATGCAATGTGACTCTTGAGAGCAGTTAAGGCTGAAAGCTTTCGATAAGCCATCACGATCCATCTCAACCGCCACCTCTCGGACGGAAGGAATCCAAATGACGGATACCAAAATTCAGCTAACGTGTAGGCGAGATGTTTGTTATGGCCCGCTGGATTTTAATATCCCATTTGTTTTCGCGATATTTGTCGACAACATACCATGTTTGGGCCAGGGTCCGAGTCTGGAGACTCTCAAACTGTGGTGTGTGCGACCCTGAAGCATGCGCGGGATTCAAAGTGTGATATATCCAATTTGGTTTTGTCTATCAAAACATACAGTAGCTCGCAAAGGTTTCATACCCTTTTAACTTTTCCACATTTAGTCAAGTGTCAACCACCAACGTAAATGTATTTTATGGGAATTGCATGTACTAGACCAGTGGCACATAATTTTGAACACTTTTTGGGTGAATTAAAAACTGAAAAATGGGGCATGCAAATGTAATCTGTGCCGTTTTGATACCTTTTAATAAAATCCAACTGCGAACATTTCCAGATATGGGACTGTGTAGTATATGTATACGCAGTATATTTGGATTGTTTATCAAGGTATATATGTATATGTATGCAAGCCACAAAAACTATATACAGTGGACAACGAATAGCGAAAAGATAACTGAACCATGAAATTGTATTGAAAAAAATATATATAAATTAATATATATATCCAAAATATATAAGCACATATATATATCCATCCATCCATTTTCTGTACTACTTTATGCTCACAAGGGTCACGGGCATGCTGGAGCCTATGCCAGCAATCTTCGGGCGAGAGGCGGGGTACACGCTGAAGCGGCCGCCAGCCAATCGCAGGGCACATGGAAACAAACAACCATTCACGCACACATTCACACCTACGAGCAATTTTGAGTCCTCAATCAACCTACCCTGCATGTTTGTGGGGATGTGGGAGGAAACCGGAGTACCTGGAGAAAACATGCAAACTGCACACAGGCGGGGCCGGGATTTGTACCCCGGTCCTCAGAACTGTGAGGCAGATGTGCTAACCAGTCGTCCACCGTGCCGCCATAAAATATATACATAAATATTTACACTATAACAGTTGATAATTGTCAAAAGAATTTGATGATGGCAACAGTTTTCCACTACAGAGAATTATTTCTGTTCCTATTACTTCACCAAAAAGATTCTTTTTTGGGGGGAAATCAATACAAATTGGATGTCCGTTACCCTTGAACCTCAAGTTTGTACTATACCTCAAATAAAAAATACAGCAATATGACATTCACCAGGCTGTAAAGCTCCAGCTTGGAACCTGCCAAACTAAACATTCCGGTATCTGGGTGTCACGCGGCCCGTCTGGGCTCCGAGCATGCAAGATATGGTTGATCCAATTGCGGCCATGCTCAATCAACCTAATTCTAGGGGGGACGCGGACGCCCGCTTCTGCAGTGTGTGCAAGAACGGATTGGCCAACAAAGCAGCTTTAAAGGTCAGCTTTTTTGCTGCCTGCGTGCCTTCCTTTGCCGTCCATATACAGTACAGTAGTAGAAGGCGGCCCTTGCAAACACGCCATATGCAAATTTGTCACAAAGTACACTAGCAAAGTAGAGCAACTTGGATAGGGAGAGTGATTGTTAAATGTAGAGTTGTGCCGCGAGCAGGAAAACATCCTCACAAGACTTTTCTACTAATGAGGACAACCTGGAGGTTTGTGTCATTTCTTCACTCAAAACACAAGCATGTATGGACGCCCACAATTTGTTGTTATTTTTGGTTTACTTTGTTCGAATACCTCGTACAGCTTGCGCTGTACGAGGAGCCAATTATATTCTCAGCAGGAGAGCTTCACTTGATGATGATGATGGTTAATGACATACTGTAAGGTTCCTACTCCAACTGTGCCCTTGACATTTGCAAATGTCTTCTTTTTGCTTTTCTATTCTTTGGTTATGTGCTACATTTTGAAGACTGTTCCGATGGGGAAAATCCTTTTTTTTTTTTTTGTTAATTTAGTTTTTTTGTGTATCACTTAAAGCGTGAATAGAGACGCTACAGTCCGAACCCTAAACACTTACCCCAACCCATAATCCTATGGTTAAGAACTGTACCCTAACACCAGCTCATTAGACTGACCATAACCCTACTCTAAGCCCTAACCCTGACTAACCCCTTGACCACAGCTCTTTCTATAAACCGACCCTAACCCATACCATAACCTTAGTCAACTTAACCTTCTTCTTCGCTGGTCCATCGTAGTCGAAGATAACCAAGCTTCTGTTTTGCTGTGTAGAACTCGGTGGTAGTTTTAGCCACCGTACGTGACTACGAAACCTGATCTGAGAGCCGAGTATCTTGCAGCAATGGAGGCGATTGGGTTCAGGTGGCTGTGTTGGTCCTGGGTGCTGTCTACGCTGATGTGGATCCCTCCGTTTGTTGTTTGGGTGCCATTTTCTTCCAGGTGCAAAAGCCCATTGTGGCATATATTGAATGCTAATGAGGCCAGTTCACTACTGCTGATTCCTGGTCATTGGGGTTGATGTTGCACCTCTACAGAGTCTCTTTCAGACGGTCTTTAGAGCTCAACTGCTGCCTTCCAGGTTTTCTGCTGGCTGGCAGGAGCTGGCCATAGAACACCTGGCGCACAGTTGATATATAACTGTCACAGTTGAGCACAGGTGTGCTCTAAGTGCTAGAGGACTCAGCATCTTTTTGCACAATTGTTTTTTGTCAATGTCTTTATGTCTCCAAAGTGTTCTGTAAATTGACTGTCTGTTGTACGAGAGCGGCTCCAACTACCGGAGACAAATTCCTTGTGTGATTTGGACATACTTGGCAAATAAAGATGATTCTGATTCTGATTCTGATATGCTGGCATACCCGAACCATAACCCTGACCATAACTGTGCCCTAACCCCCGACTTTTAACACGGACCATAACTCTACGCTAACCACAACCCTACCCTATGACCATAACCTGACCATGACTCTTTCCATTACTCACCACTAACCCAACCCTAACCAAGTCCTAACCGTAACCCGATGAGAGAATCATCTGAGCCAACTCGAAAAAAGAAACTTATAAGGCCCAAAACATTTATCCTACAAATGCCCATAATATAAAATGCTAAACATTTGTGTGATTGTTACATCATGATTGGCTTTTAGATTAGTAACACTCTCAGATGACTTTGGGAAAGCTTTGTTATTTAAAGACATTTTTACCACTGTTGATTCAAAATGCACCTGATTGTGTAAGATAGACGCCGTGTGACTTCTTATACTTTTGCATTACAAGATGGGTCTGATTTGCATAGTTTTAATCTTATATCCTTACGTCTTTCACTGAAAAATGGGATTTTGCGGTGTTTGTTTTAACTGAATTTGTATGCAGCTAATCATACAAGGACATAATACGCGCTTTGATGACAGACAAATTAATTTTGTTTTTATCTATTTATTTTCTGCTTCAGGTGTGCAAATGATTAGTTTGCTGGTTGCTGACGAAGCAATAACGCTCTGAATGGAAATGTATATGTCAATAAATAACGGGCCTTTTTTAATGAAGTCGATCAGAAATAAAAAAAAAAAAAAAGAAAATACAATTCAGATCCATATCCTGTTATGATTATTAACAGAGCAATGACATATAAATGCACAAAGTGCTGGAAGTCCTCACGTTTGTTGTGCAATGTGCCAACTCGCGCTGGATGTCGGGGGGCTCCATTTAATGAGATCTCCCACCAACTAACAGATGTGGTGAACCGGCCGGCACTCTGTGAAGTTAACATCTGCACGTAATTGGACGCCGTTGCTTTTGTCACAAAACATGCTGCCAGCCTGTTTGTGTGCGCAAAGTCGTTATCGGTGTTTATGTTATTAGCGGTGCCGTAGCTCGCCGCATGTGTTCTGGGAGTGGAGGGGCTGACTCACATCATTTTGACGCCCAGGGGGGTCGCGGGTGCAGGGCCAGGCTGGTTCTGCAGTTGCTGATGAGGCCCCGCTTATTGCTGGGTGCCTGTTTTAAGGTCTTGGAAACTACCGTATCCCAAATTGCATACAGTGGAAGCTCAACCAAATTGTCATGGAAGGTTTGACCTCAAAAGTCCCCAAAACTTAGGCGCATGGTGTCTGCGGATCCTTTGAAAGTCTATAAACTCCTAAAATCTCATCATTTATTTATTTGAAATGTATTATCATGAGTTAGCTTCTTGCATCTACCAACTGCATCACATCCAGTGGTGTGGGGTGTGTTAATTAAAGAGTTATTTTTCCTTCATGATCTGCTTGGAAAACGGTCGGCCAGAGAATCATAAATGTTAAATATGCGCAATTGTTAAAGTCTCAAATCTTTTATGTGTGTGGTCAACATCATATAGCTATTAGGAATTAGAAAGTGCTGTTGGCGGAGAAAACCAGAGGACTAGTTGTGTTGAGTGTTTGTTTAACAACTTTCGCAAGTCATTCACCACGATAAAAAAAAAAAAAAAAAAGCCAATGAGAAGAGTTTGCAACCACAATGTGGTGACAAGATTAGCTGACACATAGCCTAGCTTCTTTTATTTCTGCTTCTACTACAGTGAACCCGTGTATCAGGAGGGATACACCCAGATATATAATATATATATATATAAATGTTTGGGTTTTTTAAAATAGTAAATATAGTATAGCTTCTATACTTTTACTTGCTTCAAAGGCATTTAAACTTATTTAAAACACTTTTTAAACACATTGTAAACAAATGAAATGGAAAAAAAAGATTGCAAGCATAAAATGTTTGTAAGAAATAAATAAAATACTGTATGAACTATAGTGTATCTGTGTTGGAGATGTGGCTTTAAGAGGTAAAATAAATAACATACTTCATTTTCCGTTGCACGATCAAAATGTGATAAACTGACATAATTGTACCCTCTTTCCCTTGTAGATAATCAAATAAGATATGTTCTTCCTCTTTGTATTTTCTGGCCAGTCTGGAGACCCTGTGGCACAACGGCGCATCTCACAGGTCAGTCTCGGTACTACAACGGTTTTTGGTGCGGTTATGAGTGTGGTGTGCTGTGTTGGGAATCGCCAGTACACCACGCAATTACAGCGGTAAGCTCACTGGTGTGTCGGGTCTCTTAGTGTACGTGTACCAGGCTTCAGAAGGTGACTCATAGCAGTCCACTGACTTGGCAGACTTGCGAATCAGTGACCTTGCTGCTCATTAAAAAGTGCTTCTTTGTTTTTTTGGGTGCTAAACTGGAGGAGAGACTATCAGAAGCACTGCAGATCAAGCAGGGAGGCAACCAAACGGCCTAATGAATGACTCTTTGACATTTCTGAATCACGTATTGTGATGCCGCGTTTTGCGGTCATATCCACGCAGACTACAGAGGCGCACCGCCGCGCTTCTTTAAGTCCAGCGAACTACGTGCACCTGTCGTGACCCTCCCTCTGTTATCTCAAGGGTCAATTTGTTTATCCATCTGCAAATAACTGATATTGATTGAAGTACGTTTCGGAGGCAGAAGTGCGTAATTAGCCGCTAGTGTCTCATGCTGATAAGAGAGGGGAAAATATGAAAAATGTTAATCCTGGTATTAGAATCAAGAGGAGATTCATGTCTCTATTGAAAGAGTGAGTGTTTTAGTTTTCAGACGCTTTCCTTGGAGCCCAATTATTGAAATAACTTTAAAATAAACTTTGATAACAATGTCTCTAGTCAACTTTAATTACAATAACTTTAAGAAAGTTTCATAACAAGAACTGGGCAGTGTTTTTTTTATGGACGCAAAGTGGACGAAATTGTTCAGACAGCAATCGGAGGCGCGGGCCTCAGTAATTGCTATAATTGGAATATCGCCGAGAATGTGGCATTAGCTTTTATTGTCCAAAGGTGGAATTAAGCAGTTCAATTTAAGTTGTCTTATTTTCATTTTTTAACAACATAACCACAAACAGCCTCTCTTTGCAACCACCAGTCGCCTCCAAGCAAACTAATAATGAATCAAAAGTGCACAGTTCAGTTTCCTTTAAGATCTATGTCCTTTATTTTAATCGAAGAGCACACACACACACACACACACACACATAACCAGGTTTTCACCACCGATTTTCACCAATCTCTGCCAAATCAGATGTCTGTTGTTGTACCAGGACTGACCTGTGAGAGGCAGCATGGTGCAACAGGCAGTAATCAATAATCAAACTAACACCAAGTGGTGTTTTGATAGGAATTTCGGGGATGTGTATTATGTATATATTATATCATCCAGTTTGTCAAATTAATTTCTATGCGCTAATATCCAACTTTTCCATTTTCCCCTTCACTGTTTTTTTCCCCTTATCTCCTCACTTTGGAGTTTAGTTGCACAGACTGATTGACTACTTTACTGAACATACAAACATGAAAGAAGACATCATGGAAAGTGAAAGAAAATCAATGTTTAAAAAAAAAAAAAAGATCGAGGGAGTCATTGTTAAGACCAATTTATATGTTCAAAGGGAGTAGGAGTTCCTGTTAAGACAATAAAAGCATTTTCACTCACAGAGGCAGCACTTCATACACTACATTGTTGTTTTAGGTTTGATTTTTGTTTTCTCATGTGTGATATAAGTATATATGGAGTACTTTGTCAGTCTTTTCCGTGAAAAATGCTATACAAATAAAATGGACTGACCTACTTACGTTCTTCCTTATTTCTTCACATAGTGTGTGAACTACCGTACGTGGTGCTCGGAAGCATCAGAAAAGATAAATACAGAGTCAACAACTTCACTAAGTAATCAACTACCAGTGTGTGCAGCATCCAACGTTGTATCCAACACAAATCAATGCAGCTCTGCTTACCTTTAGGCTTTGTCAAGATGGCAGGTGCGTCACACCCATGGATGCTGTGGCTAATGTGGGTGTTTCTGCATGGTAGCGCCTAGGCATATGACAGTATGTCAGACAGAGTAGTCACTTGAAAGTGGCTCTGGATCTTCACCCGGCCCAGCTAAAATAATTGATTTTATAACTAATACTGCCTCGTAACAGTAAGGCAGACGTGTAGAAGGGCTGGCCCACAGACACATTTTCAGAAATAGAAAACTAACTCTGTCGCTGTCACGTTCCTGTGAAGTTCTGCGCCGAATGATCATTGTGAACACCGCCAATGTCACACACACACACACACACACAAAATGCTGCAGAGCGCCGCTAAATCCACGCGGGTCAATCGGAATGACGAACGCCGCGGTTTGCGCGCGGCCTCATTTATCAGCATTAAGTCAAATAAAGAAGAGACAGAAGCAGGTGCTGGAGGGCTGCGGTTGAGTGTGCGTGGGTTGGTTAGCGTGTGTGTGCATCCAAAGGACAGATGCACTTAGAAACAGACATCAATAGATAAAGACTTTGGTTTGAAGTGCTCAACACAATTTGTGGTAACCTACTTCCTCCTGCATTCTCTTCTGTATTCTATCCTCCGATATGCCGGTCTTCGTCCAGCGCGTGTAGCATTCCACTTTTGTCGCACAGACTTCATTTTTGCACAGGTTGTCAACAAAACAGCACTTTACCGATTTGCATTCACAAGAGTGACTTACAATTAAATTATACAGAGGGGGAGCAGCAAAAAAAAAAAAAACGCAAGCAATTTGTCTTTGCAGCATCTTTAATTTAATGATACAAAATTTATTTAGAAGATGTGATGGAATTAAAACAATCAGAAAAGCAGAGCTGATCCATCGTGTTATTCTAACTGATTTAATGCTGTCTTCCTTTTGTACATACTAATAATTACCACAACACACACACACGCACACGCACACACACAGATTGCAAACAACACTATCATGACAGATTTGTTCGTGGGCGTGGCCTTGGGTGGACATGATTTAGTCCAGTGAAGCTTTATCATTATGAGGAGGATGGAAAAAAGGTGCTGTGTTTCATTTTGTACTCTAAAACTATTGAATGATTTTTATTTTATTGTTATTTTGGGGGGGCAAGCAAATGCGTACAGCCTGTCCCTGCAGCTAATTTAATGAGGAAAAATTAACAGCCGTGTATTCAAAACCGTGGGAACATTCATTAATTCATCTTCAGTTCCGCTTATCCTCGCTCGGGTCGCGGGCGTGCTGGAGCCTATCCCAGCTATCTTCGGGCAAGAGGCACCCTGAACTGGTCGCCAGCCAATCGCAGGCCGTGGGAACAGTAAAACACAAAACCACAAAGAGTGCACTCACGCACAAGCTGCTGTGGGCCACTGCTCTCACCCAGACACTCAGACACAGACGACATTTGCCACCCTACCAGGCCCCGCCTCTTTAAGGCGCATGCATGTACACAGACACTAGAATAGATGCGATAGTTTCTATTTTAAGCTTGCTGTTTTTACTTTCTTTTGTATTGTGATACATTAACATGTTTGAAAAGTGTGATTTAAATAAGTTTAAATATGTTTAAAGAGCGTGTGCAGGGTAAAACTATACCAAAAAAATTTATATGGTCTCTCTTTATCGTGGCTTTTCGCCTATTGCGGTTGGGTCTGGAATGTATCCCTCATGATAAATGGATTCACTGCATGCTAAATGGATGAATAGTTTTATTTTGCATTGGTTAACTTCTCTATAAGCAGCCTAAGCGCTTTGTAATGAATGACGTTTTTTTTTTTTTTTTTTTTTTTTTGCAAGACTATTTGTCCACTGCAAAGACTGCAGAGGGCCTTGCTCGTAAATAAGCATCATGTTTGTCAGGCCAACTGCTTTTTAGCCTCTGCAGTAATAGATGTTGGATGATAATTGTGCAGTAAAACCCGTCGGCGTTTGACTTAGCACTTTTACAACAACATATAAGAGCAGGGAGAAAATAGAGCGCTCATCTTTTGACCCTGCGTTGCGGCCAGCGCAGGCAGAATAAATCATGCCGAATTGGTCCTTTCACACTCGCAGGACAGCTGCTGAAATATTCATTTAATGACTTGGATCCAAATACTGTGGTTCCTCGATTTTACGTTTTTCGAGTTTCAAAATAAAAAACATTTTTACTCATGTCGGGAGCAGTTCGTACACTATACTTTGTGTATGTATCACCAAAACAACACAAGAATGCTAATTGTTTGACCATGGAGATTCAGTTCTTTCGAGCAACGCTGCTTATGTAAATGTATCAATTACTCTCCTGAGAACTTTTGCAGAACGTTGCAACGATTACCATAATAATAAAATGAAAATTTGCGAAACAAGTGTCTGCACATTACTCTTCAGGCATGATGCAAATGTCTCACTCCCTTTGCAAACTCTTACATAGCTTTTATAACGCGGGGGTTAAAAGTGTAGTGATATGTTGTATTTATATATGAGATGCGCTATCTGGGTCAGGCCCATGTGAGATTCCGCGGGGAGAACTACAAGACGTCAACCGGAGCGAGAGGGAGACAAATTTTCCGGAACATCTTGTTCTTAAAGCCGCTACATGGAAAATAAATCGGAGATCAATCAGCAGCACAGTAGGAGCCAATGCTCCAACTCTTAGCGCCCGTGTCGGCTTTGCCTTTTGCACACATACAGTACGCGCTCCTGCAATGAGAATTCACAGCGAAAGGCAGCGGTGGATAACTTCCACTTTGCTAAGCCCCTCTGCTACCTCGGGCCCTCGTGTCGCCGGCCTGTTAAGAGTTTAATCATGGTGGGCCGAGCTGACAGGCTGTGTTATTGGAGCGCGTTGCCTCCGTGGCTGGCCATCCTGCAACACGGGAGACCAGCGCTACAGCCGCAGACCGTCTCGTTTGGGCGGTGGGGGTGGTAATTTTAACGGTGCACCAACCCCAGCAAGCGCTCCCAAAGCTGAGAACGCACATGATGGATGTCCTTATCGCGCGGTGCACTCGCTCCATGTGCCTGCACAGCGGGGAGTGGAAACGGGGCAGATAGCGTAAAGCTCTTCTGTTTTATGCCCTACTAGCTTCCCCTCGCCGGCAGGTGAAAAAAAAACAAGAGTGCCGGGGGGCTGCGGAACGGGGTCCTGTCACCATCTGCAACTTTAGGGAAGCTACTTTCAAAATGTACTTTTTTTTTTACTTTGAACGTGAGTTTTGTTGTCTCTGGAAGTGGTTAACTATTCGTAGTTAGATATTTATGCTCCAAGCAAGCACACCCCAAACCACATATGATATCATTTTTTGGTCGTTGGGCTGCCTGGCCGAGAGGCCATTGTCAGTCCACAAGACTCGCTGTGTGGAAACTCCATCATTAATATTCCATTCAGCTGTAAAGTGGTTGTGGAGATGCCTAACGCTCAAGGAGGCCGTACTGTTTGTTGGGGGCAGATTTATCCAGTTTCTTTGGAATGGACGAAAGGACGCCATTGTAAGTGGGAGCTAGGCGATGTTGTAAGCTACCGGCTATGTTCAGCCATCTCTCACGACTCTTTCAAACCATTTGTGCCAGGCGTCTCCTCAGTGGTTGTTTGAATAGAAAGGAACGCGACAGACGCAACAACGTTGTCATTCCGTCTGTATCAGGCCTGTGTGTCTTGAAAGAAACATCAAGTAGACAGACTTTTTACTCCAGTGGCCTACAAGGAGTCATGCAGCGGGCCGGAAAAAGTCTCCAACGTGTCGATAAATCGCTCCTTTTGCAACGTACAATTAGGCACCATGTCTTTTGCCATGTTCAGCATGACTCACTCTGTGATTGCTGTCCACCGTGTTTATTTCTTGCCAGATGGAGAACAATGCGGAAATGACTCCGCTCATGTTGTCTCTTTCTTAGCGGGAAATACACTAAACTCGCTAGTTCCTTTTTCGAAAGATCGTCGCTGGAAGGGTTGGAAAAGTCTTTGAATATAGTATCCAAATCAGCAAGTCGGCAAGGTTGACTCCATTTGCGAACTAGCTTCCTTTTTGTTCACAGCCACATTGTTAGTGATCGGTGCATGTGAGCGGGGACGCGCTTTGAATCGATTAATCACTTCACGTTGGGGGAAAGTCGTTCAGACTTCACGGGATGCTGCTTTTATTTCATTTTTTTTTTTTGCCTACTAATTTCAAAGTTATTTTGTTTGACCTCAGGAGACATAAAAGAAAGGGGGGAAAAAAGACTTCTGGAAATATAGTGGTTGTTTTGCTGGTTGCCTTTTTGAATCATGTGACTGTGACTCGTCGTGCTGCTTTCATTTTGCCGTCTTTTGAAAGCAGGAACGTACAGTACGACACCATGTTGTTCAGCTGCAACAATAAACAATTGTTAAAGTATTGTCTACAAGTTCCCTTTGATTTCCTTTCATTTCAAACGTCTGTAAATGTACCTGCGGGAGTCTGCTGCGTTGTGTCACTTTGTTTTGGTTTTGTTCCCATTAAAGATCTGCTTCTAACACACTTTATTACTTGGGCAAAGGTTGTTGTTCACAGATAACAAACTTTGTTGAGATCTTAAACTAGACTGTCACAATGGAGCGACAAAAAGATGACTTATCACTCGGGGGTTAAACCGAAGGGTCAAATAGTCGACTTTATTAGTCCCCGTTGCCGTTTAACACTTGCAGTCGATTTATCCCTAATCCGATGTTATATATAAATATTCAAATAAGATGGTTTTAGAATAGCTTAGCGGTTAGCCTTGCTAGCTGCGGCTGTTCCGATCAAAACATTTGCACCGGTGGCAGCGGCGAGGAAAGAGGGCAGCAGAAGCTCGATCTTCGTCACCAAAATGTTATGTCCAATACTACGCAGACGACAACTGCGTGCGATCGAGAACGTTCAAAAGTCTCAAACACCCATGCTTGCGATTGAACAACAAGTCGGCCATTCTGTGCAAATTCCAGTGCTCATATTTTGACGAACTCCGACTCGGAAAATGAAGAGCCCCAATCAGAAGCAAGTATCCTTAACAGATGGGCGATGCTAAATTACAAAGAATTTTTTTGCCAACGCCGTCTCATGACATCAAATTTTGATGATCGTTATGAGGATTCAGCATGAAATCGAGGTGCCCAGGCCCATTCATCGCTGCTCACAGCTTTAATTACAATTATCATGAAAAATGACCCAAAAAAAGCCAACTGAGAACAACTATTGATCATTTACTAATGTGCACATGGTGAATAATTGAAGCATGTTGCCGAATAGATCTGAGGAATTGCGGTAATTTCATAATATTCTCTGATTAAAAAGAATATTTCCTACTCATTAGAGTACATTACTTTGATGTAAAAGCCAACTAAATTGTCATGACAACCGTCTGCTTTGCGGGCAAGACCCAACTGCGGTGCCCTGCTGACGTGCCCTCATATACGGCATCACACTGTTAGCAATTGAAGTTTTTTTGTTGGTTTGTTTGTTTTTAACCTTGTGCCTAGCTTTCATTTCTGAGCACCTCCTTTTGGCGCACAGCTTCGTGCTCTCTGATAAGCACCCTTACTTGGCCGGGCAGGACCGCGAGGTTTCCGAGGTAGTTTGAGCTTATTTCCTCCCGTTTGGACTGAATCACACCGGGCATGATCAAAACGACACCTCGTGCAGACTAAAGCACAATAAATCCAATCAGCAGCGCAGGGCCGGCGGCTTCGCTACAAAGAGCAGAATCGGCTTCGGCTTCGGCCTCGCTCACGACTTTTATCCAGACGCTCGCCCTGTCTGGCGAGCGTCTGGATAAAAGAGCTCAATCGTTCACTGGGCGAGTCTGTTTTATAATAAGCTTTGCAAGCCAACGGGCGGCAGGTTGGACAAAAGCATTAAAGAAGGACTTGACTCCAATAAACATGCAAAGACATCAAATCTGCTACAAATCTTTCAAATCTTTTGTTTGATTTGCTACAAAAAAAGGACAAACTCCGACTGCAACGGCCAATCAAAACTGCTGAAAGGTTTGTCGGTACCCCCCTACCCACCCTTGAGGACTTGCACGCTGCCAGAACTAAGACAAGAGCGTGCAAAATCCTCTCGGACCCTCCACATTATATTTTATTATATTATTATTATATATTACTCGTGCACTCACTGCAGTAGTCTCGCCACGCGGCACTATTTGCATATCTGTTGTTGACCAATACTGGCCACTCGTGCCAGAGTAGCATCTGCCCCACTTGCACACTGACTGAGGAGTATCTGCAACATTTGCACAATCGACATTGTCCCAGATTATCGCGCTACTAGTCCCTTTAAACTGCATACACTCCTTGAAGTCTCGGCGCCCTTTGCACAATGGTGATTGCACCGGACTACTATGAAAAAACTGTTTTTTTTTTTAAAAAAAAATTTCAACTGCACACTTTCCCATTAACGTCAGCTTTATAATGAATATGCAACATTACTCCTTCCTAATTGAATCCCCTTGATTCACCTCCATGTCCTGTTCGCTGCTCCACTCCGTTTCATAAGGGTAACTACTCTCAGACCTGACAAATGACCGCATCTCATCAGTAACATGAATTCTAACTTGACGACTGGCCGCAATTATTTGCCTTTCACCTGTACTTATGAATCAAGTTGCCACCTCCCCTTGAAAAATACTCGCTTAATTTACAACGCATCTCTGAAAAGCCAAGAACAGAGTGTGCATGGTTAGAAAAGTAAGATTATTTACCTGTTTGACACACATTCGTAGTAGGAAAGAAAATCTGTCATTCTTCTCTTCTGTTTCTCGTACAGCACCGAGATCATTTTGAACAAGTGGGTCGGTTGAGGTCAAATATTGTGGGACTGTTTACAATGGACTAAATTCCATTGTGTACCAAACTGAACCGTACCGCTGGGTTGAAACAAGGCATTTGGGACCACTTACAAAATAACAGTGTCGCTCCCTTTTTGGTCAAGGTACAAGGTACAATCACTTACCTTGGACTATAATGTTTCAATATAATCAAATGCTGTCTTCTGTCTGGCTTAATTAGGGCCAAAACAAAAAAACAAAAAACAAAAAAGGACCTGAGCCAATCACGGTCAAATCCAAGTTTTTGCACCCCCACGTTGGTAATACTATGTTGAGCCAGACTGTAAAAAAAAAAAAAAGTGCCAGGAGATTAAGCATTTAGTGTTCATTTTAGCGTGAGCAAGTCTTTAAAAATCAGTAAGCACTGTTGGGGTTTTAAATGGACTTGGTCATCTTAAGAACATTAGCATTTTCTCTCTGGAGATTTGGCCGTGAATTCAAATGAGTCATTACTTTCAATCTCCATAACTAAACAACAAGTCTTTCTGCAGCTCCTCCCGTGCTCCTTTTTTCTACAGTAATTTCTCAATTTGAGTCCACTTGTGCACATGCACGCTTGCCTTCATGAGCCTTTTCTTCGCAGCTAATTACTTTAAATGAAACAAAAAAATCCTGTGGGGCACAAATTTCATCCAGTGTCTGATGAGCATCTCTAATGGAATGGAAGAGCGGCATAAATTGAAGAATTTTTTTTTTTTTTTTATCTTGACGTCACCCCAGAATTAGATTTTAATTTGGCCCACACGTACTCATAATGGAGTGCGCTAAGCTGTCTTTGGCACCTTTCCTAATGGCCTGTGGATTTTCTTATGCCTGCAGGGCGCCTGCTGTACCCATTATCAGCTTCACTGGGCCGTCCTTTTGGGGCGGAGCGGGCACGTGGCAAGGAAAGTGGGTAAACTCCAACCCAACTCTGAGGATGGAACGGGCGTTGTTAAGGAAGTAGCACTCGTTTGCCGCTTCCCTGACCTGATACATCTCTTAAACTCTTGGAAATCTATATTGCAAGTGGTCAAAAATGTCTTCCACCTTAGGCCAGTGCAATTCTGCCACAGAAATAAACAAGTTCACGCAGGCACCTTTGTACGCCTCTGTATCTGCAGAATTTTCTCCATTTCGACACAAACGCCCCTCATGCCCTCAAGGAGATGCGTCCGTGTCACTATGACCTCACACACACACACACACACACACACAGGCCAACTGGTGAAATATTAATGTACCGCAAATCTCTCACAGGACACTTTATATGCCAAAAGTCATAGTTAAAGAGTTAAAATGACTTCAATAATATCTAGGAGAGCCAGATAAGCTTGAAGATTGAATATTCTTACCAAAAGGAACAACACTCACACAGCAACGGCAGCGAACACAGTGCTTGTTCGAAGAGATGCCTGTGAATATTCTCGTTCACCCAGGTCAATTCATTCTCAGGGCATTGACTCGATCGCAACTGGCCTTTTCTGGTGGTCTTTGAATATTACATACATATGTATGGATTATATAGATCCACAATATAGAATACATTTAAAAGACAACCGGAACAGTCCAGTTGCGATCGAGTCAATGCCCTGAGAAAGTTGTTCAAAGACATTTTCTCTGAGCTTCACCAAATGTGGGCTGCGCTATCAGACTCTCATTGTTTTCTCGAATTCCAGACAGTCTGACTTTGTCATCCTCTGATTCAATCAAACAGGAACTTTGAACTCTGACCCAAGACACACCAAACACTTTAATCAGTCATTATTGAGCAAGTCAGGAAATGCATGAGACTTACAAGAAAACATACTTAAGAATAGAAAGAAATCAGAAAATTAATCATAGAAATCGCTTTGATACGATGGAACCGCCAAAGTCGATGTTAAGTGCATTGTAAGGAAAAAAAAAGTTACACTGGAAAAATATAGCTCAATGAAACTAAAATAAGTAAAAAGTAACGGTTAAAAAAAAAAAGTCATTGGCCATCACTGGTTCCCTTCTGTGGTAGCAGTAAATATGATATTGTGCCATATTATTTTCTGCTATTGTTTTGACTTTTCTTTGTATGTACCCAGCACCACCAGGCAGTAATCGTATTTATCGAATGCCTTTATTAGGATCACGACTCCTCACCTCACAGAGTGCATGACGGATTACGTTCAATCAACATGTTTTATGGTTCATCAGAGTCAAAGGTGCCCTATGCTTCATACATACACAACAGTCATCAACACTTCTGGTTTTGCTTACATTTTACATTTTGTGCAAGATTACCTGCATGCAGGGGTTTGTTTTTATCATACTTTGTTGAAATGAAAACAAATAAAATATATATATATATATATGTGTGTGTGTGTGTATTAGTAAGCAGTATTGTACATCCCATTCGGCAGGTGGGATTTATCACGATTAAGTGCTGGTTAAAGTCTCGCCGCTATAAAAGGCCACTCTGAAATGTGCAGTTTATCTTAAATAAATACAATTATTAAGAGAGTGAAATTTCGCTCCACGTTGTGGCATTTTGTTGCAGGGACCTTTTCAGTATCTGAGGTGAATGCCATTTGTACAAGTTACTGTAGTGACAGCTTCTCTGCCCATCCTTTATTTTGACCAGTTCAAGGCACCCATGTGCAAAAAATCAGGCAAAAACACCAAATGTACTACAAAGCACAAAAACGGTACTTTTATATTTTGTTGAGGTTTAAATGTATACTAGCACTCTGACATATAAACTATAGCCATTTATTTAAGGTAACAGACGGTGACAGTGTAACCCAAATTTGTACGCAACTTGATGACTGTCAAAGATAGATTCTGATTGATGCATGCAAACCAAAATTGGGTGGTCACATTACCCGTTAAAGTGGGAATTATGCAGATTCAAATGTTGATAGAAATCGAGAAGGGGGGGGGGGGGGGGGGGTGACAAAAACACTAATAACTCCACTTTGTTGATTTAGTGGATATTTTTTTATGTTCGACTTCTGTGCGGGCAGCGCGACCTCAGTTCCCACTTAGCGACAGTGCAAATGTGCGTGTTTATGGTGGCTGTTTGCCCCGCTAAGTCGTCTAATTGACTGTCGAACAATCCAGGGTGTAGTCTGAAGTCACCTGGGACTGGATAAGCGATATACAAAATGGATGGATGGACTACTCCCGGAAAGGGTATAGTATTTAAAAAAACACACTGTTGGGTAAGATTGGAAAGGACAAGCTGCGCTCATGCCAGTAGTGTCACTTTACAAAGTGACATCGCCATCTAATGTTGTGGCATGCATATGACAGTATTTCCAAAACCCAAAGGAATAACTTTCCAGCTTCTACTCAAACTTTGGTGTCAAGCATCACTTGTTACTTTTTTTTTGTGAGTGCCTCAGAGTGCGCTCTCGCTTTAAATGATCGCCTTGGACTTTTCCGT
Source organism: Phycodurus eques (assembly GCF_024500275.1). NCBI lineage: Eukaryota > Metazoa > Chordata > Actinopteri > Syngnathiformes > Syngnathidae > Phycodurus > Phycodurus eques. Next base: position 23,314,784 of record NC_084537.1, on the reverse strand, counting down.
GTGACAGACACTTGCTCAAGCTCAAGAGGAACCGCTTTATAAACAAAACAAACAAACAAAAAAAAGCCCTGACCTTCAGAAGTGGTCATGCAGACTTGTTTGCTCGGAGCGTGCAACAGCCTCCACTGAGCAGGCTTCACCCTCCTGCTGTGCAAGAAGCAATCAGTAGTGGCATTAGAGTTCTTTTAAGGAGCCTGCAAGCTAGTCAAGGCCGTCCAACTGCACTTTGCATTTACACACGGCTCCATCTTCAACACGTCTGCCACATATTGCCAACACTTTTACGCTGGGTGCACGCTAACAGCCAGGCCTAGCTTAGCGTTTAATAGCGCCGTTCATACGGTATACCCGCTTTTTAGAATCTTTTCCACCTGAGTGGGCTTACTGAAATCCTTTCATTGTAAATAACTGTGAGCGCCAGAAGAACTTGTTGTGTGGAATGTTTGCCTCCTCCCCCCTCGGCTTATCTGTCAGATTTGCCCAAAGACGAAAGCGAAAGAAAGGACAAGGTGCAGCCACTGGAGTTAAAAATAAATAGAAGCAGTGCCCATGGGAGAAGAGTTGCCAAGAGCTTCAGAGTGCACTTCAAGAGGCCAAAACTAATGGCCCCGCAGGTCACGCTCGTGTTTGTGTTTGCAGAGGAACTTGAAAATGTCAAACAAATGATTTTTTTTTTTTTGTTTTGTTTGAGGCTACTCCAAATAAATACACTCATAGCTATATCATTTTTTTTCAGAGGTGGGAAGTAACAAAGTTATTGTACTAAGGTAGATTTTTCAGGTATCTGTTCTTTACTTGAGTATTTACCTTTCTGGCGACATTTTAATTTTACGCCTTACATTTCAACACAAATATTTGTCCTTTCTACTCCTGACATTTTAAAAGTGAGCTCGTTACTTTTAAAACATAAAAGTTAGCGACGACGCGACGTAAAAAGTACAACGTCGAAAACCCGGAAACCGGAAGGAAGCCATGAAGCCGGTAGCTTCATAGACAACGTAGATACGACACTCCTCTATTTCTGCCACGTGCCGACGGCGACGCTAGCATAGTGAGGGGCAAAGTATGGGTGCATTCCGTGTACATAAGCTAGTGGGGGCAAAGTGTCGGCGCATGCTTGTGGACGGTGTAGGAATAAAATGTCCTCGAAAATAACAAGAATGCCTGCGCATCGTGCTGCGTACTGTTGCACACACGTCGTGCAATCACAACAAGGGAAATCCGAACCTTTCAGCTAAGAATATTTTTGGGCTCTTTTTTTTTTTCAAAAGTGCCTGCAATGTAATGAATGAAGCACGTTGGTGTTTTAGAATGCTAGCTTGTTGAAGTCTGGATCGCTGGCAGTAAATTATGTCACGTTTGAGAATAAACATATAATATTCCAGACACATTCATTTGCCCACTGCCAAACAAAACCGTTAAATTAAAAATGGCCATAATTTGCTCATTTTCGACCAGTTTCCGTCAATCCCCGCCCCCTCCCGTTTGACAGTGGGCAAATAAATACATTTTTAACTATTTATGTTGTGCTGTATAGAACTTTATTTCAACAGTACAAGTAAATACTCGTCTTTTCATTATAGCCTACCTGTTTTTATTTTTGTTTTTGTTTTGTCTAGGGTTGCTTCCAGAGCAAACACGGCAATTATCTGGAGAGATACAAAAATCTCACAACAGTGTATGTGTATTTTCTTGTTGGTTTGAAAAAATGTCAATTTACTTAAGTACATTTATAAGTGTGTGCTTTTGTACTTCAGTAAGGGAGAGGCTTCAGTACTTTTACCAGAGTTTTTTTTTTTTTTTTGCATAAGTATCAGTAGTTTTACTGAATAGCAGTACTTTTGACACCTCTGCATTTATTATATATAAGTTTTTTCCTGTGCAGCATTGCGAAGCATGCAAATATATCAAGATTATGTCGAAAATGGACATACCTGGACACTTTCAGTCATCATCATAAATTACGTAATGCCTCATTTGTTGAAATAATGGCCCTCCCTCTAAAACAAAAAACAATCCACGGATAAGTGAATCCGCTGCTGCTGAACCGTAAGTATGCGGGGTCCCACTGTATAGTTTTTCCCAACCTTTGTTGCACTAAGGTTCATAAAATAGTTTACATTTCAAAATATATAAAAATCTCATTGCACGCCACCAAACAAATGTCATTAAAAGTGGATTCACAGGTTGATTATGTACCTTCAGTCATCTTGTGGAAGAGCATTAAATTGTTCTGCTTGTCACTGTATGTCGCTGGCTTTGGTATTGTACACGAACAACGATACATTATTTGGAGTAAATATTTTTGGGACCAGTTAAAGGGAAATTGGACAATTTCCCACAGAAAACTGGTTGGTAGTCACTACATAGACATTTATTCACTTTGTGCATCATTCTTTGAAAAGAAATAAACAGCTCCTTTTTTCTTTGGGTCTTTTCATGTGTGGTGTGATTGTACCATCATTTCTGATATGTGTCACTTGGAATGTTCTGTACACGGAAATAGAAATTCTCTGCTTTAGGCATTACGTTGGAAAAAGGGACTTTGATTTTTATTGAGTGGTCATTAGAGTGGATGTGCACTGTTTCCACTTTTCCTGTGAGTTAAGACTTTTTAACAGACTTTGTGAGGCTGAGTGGTCCCCCCCATTTACACTCATAAGCTTCACTTTTACAGCAGCGAGTTGAGCGTGTTTTTATTATTGGTAAAACCTCGACTCAAAATGTTATATTTTTTTAAATGAAAGCTTTCATTCAGGGACTTAGAAGTTACTGTAGCGCTTCAGGCATCTGGTGTCTCAACTGAGATCCTCGGGGCGTTTTAAATGCAGCACTTATTACTATATAATAATAATAATAATAATAATAAGTACACTTCTAAATGCCCTAATTGGAGCTACAGTCCTATCCCGTGCAGTTAATGCACTTCAAAACTGTTAAGGTCTTGAAGTAAATCATAACCGTTGATTCCCAACATGACCCGTTCATCCAGCAACAATTTACACCACGTGAGATGATACTAAATCAAAGCCTTCCCCAAAATAAAATACCACTGACTCAGAATTCATTGTGTCGTAATGGATTATACCACAGTTTACGATACAGCTTTTTTTTTTTTTTTCTTCAAATTGTAAACTGCAATGGCAGAGTTTTCTGAATAGAGGAATTACTGCGGTGCAGATAATCGCTCATTGTGAGAGTATGGCAGCGACGGGAAAACAAGTACTATTGACCGTGCTAGTTTATTCTCTACAAACCTTTAGAGCAGAATGAATTTGTACGCTTGTCATAAACTGTCACTTCGGTCTTTCAAGAGCAAAGCGGAAGGTCGAGCAGGTTATCCCTGTGCACTTCCTATTTCATGACATTTTTTTTCCACATCGCTAATAACGGAAATGGAAAACTCTTGCCCTTAAAAAAAACACAACATTTATTTCTTTGAACTGAGATGACATGCGGCGGACGTGTTGAGGGAGCCAAACTCATTATGCATGAGTTTGGCAGGTGATTCTCCTGCAAAATAACCACATCAGGGCTTTTAACACAGAACCCAACGAAGGTGGCGTATTGCTGCGACTGTGCACGCTTTTACACAGCAACACAGCATCCCCCTTTCTGAGAATGAGATGCGTGATGACCTCTCTGGTGGCTAGTTTGATGGTGACAATTGCTTCGAAAAACACGGTTAGAAGAACTGAGTGTCGGCTGTGAAGCTGCACATCTTTGCACTTCGAGTCGCAGGTGAACGGCCATGTCGTATCACATGAGCTTTCACAACAAAAATGTATGTTTCCAGGTACTAGACTAGACCTAGCCAAACTGTACCAATACTGCATGTACAATATATATTGTGTTTTACAAAAGTAATTAACTGCATTTGTACTTTCATATGTGTGTCTAAAAAGCAAAGCGTGGAGAGTATCTGTCACCGAATTGCAGTCAATGACGAGGGCAACCATTGCCAGCAGCCTCTCAAATATCCACTCCCTCCTGTTTTCTTGCCCGTTTCCTCTCTTTGTGTTATTATAGCAATAAAGTGGAAAAGGCGAGCTACTTCTTCCTGGACAATCGCGCCATGTTGTTTGCGGTTCAAAAAAAAAAGATACAGTGCAGTATATGTTGTGCCTGTGTCTCCAGATAAGAACACCAGGGGTTGCAGTTTTTCCGTTGCAGTGAGTGGATTATTTTTCCAGAAAATGTTGGTCCGTTTTCGAATTGTACAGTGTTTGGGAGTTAAGATTTAGATGTTCCGCTCTATTTATATCTGGACTGCGTGGGATATGTTTGTACCTTTTTGCCAACAATAACTATTAGCCCAATTAACCTCCTCAATATATTGAAAAGCCATCCACGGTCTCGGGGATCCAATGTTGAGCAGAATAAATTCGGATGCTTTGGGAACAAAGAGTGCATTACATTCCACAGATACAGCGTCCAATTTGTCGCACTGAGAATTACCCGCGGTTAAATGAAAGCTCGGGAAGGGCTGCGGGAGATAAAGTGTGAGTGGGCGAAAATAGAGGAATGCACCTGCCGCTTGCCGATTTGTTATGCGAAATAACCGTCCATTATCTAGCCGGGCCAGGGTGGTTTAGCACTGTGAGAGGAATGCTAAGGTGCGAGTGTGTCCGTGTCCATTCTCACATGTAATTAACAGATAAAAACTCTTGGTTCATTCAGCTGTTGTGCATATGTGCTGTTATGCATTCAATATTCCTGTATTGATCACCCGGACGTCCTTGCTCAACGGACTCCTGACACACTACATCCATCACGCCACCCACCTTCACCATATTTATAGAATTGTAATTAGCTCGGAGTGCAAGCCAACATCATTAGCATTTTTTTTATTTTGACCCCCCCCCCCCAACACACACACACACACACTTTCCAGCAAACAGCCATGCGTGGTAATAACGGCGCTCCCAGTTTAAAGCCACGGGTACTTGGACCAAGGACGGCGCAAGAGAAACACAGGCGCAGGAGTAAAGGTTGACAGTTTAAAATGACAATGACAAATGGAAGCTGCGGAAGACCAGGCGGGTGTGGTTGGGCCACGGTCGGGCGTAGAATAACGCAGAATGCAGGCAATAATATCACCTTAGAATAATTCCAATGTCATTAAATAAGCAGCCGAGCCGTTTTTCTGTGATGACACTATCTGAAGACAGTCAATAAAATGGAATCTCAAGTGCATACAGTACCTGCCCGCTTGTACATGCGTCACATAGCTGCTACGCATCATCGCAAAGCAAAACTGCGAGGAATTGTCAAAAGCAAGTCGACAAGGCTTGCAAGGTGACCAATTGCCCTTGTGCATGTGCAGTATCTCAAGGAAAATATGCACTTGTTCACAATTTAAAACAGTTTCCAAGTGTTTTCTCTCACACATTCCCAAGGATGAAGAATTATAGCACAATTTACACCCTATTTCTTGTCTTGCTGGAATTAGCCAGTTTGAGGCAGCCCCGTCTCACGCAAGTGAGCGACTCTATAACCCGCCGCATACTGGCGAGTCCGACGTTCATAAACATGGCGAGCGGTGACGTGGCTTCTACCTCTAGTTGTGGAGGCAGGACTTCAATAACTACACTGTGTGTATGTGGCGCATGGACACATCACCTAATACAAATACGCCCCGACCATGTCGACAGCTTGTCAGATCAATCAAGTATGTGCCGCTTATCACAAGGTAATGTTGTGAGCTCACACTCGTGTGCGCCCAACAAATAATGCAGCTCTGCTTACCCTTTGGCTTTGACATGGCAGGGCCATCTCACCCTCGTCCAGCGTTGCTTGAAAGTGGCTCTGGATCTTTGCCCAGCCTGGCTCCCAAGTCACAGACGGAGAAAGGTGGCGTGGAGGCGGTTTGCATGTAAATTAGCTGAATTGTGACAATTTGACCCTAAAATGGATTGTTCTTATTTCCGGTATTTCCCATGGGAAACAAATCAGAGGTCTACCAGCGTCCCAAAATGGATTTTGTTGACCATTTAGATGTTCCCGCTGGATTTATTGTGAGCAGCTAAATAATAATCATAATAATACACCAGCACACTTGAGCTTGTCAGCTGCTCTCTGAATAAACGCAACACAATCATGCGTTATGCAGGAGAAAGACAAACGCTGCGTTGATGATGATGATTTTGATGCACGCGCTCAGGCGCCATTATTACCAACAATCCACCGCTCTGCGGTATTTTGGCAGCCCTAATGACTCCATGCTCAGCTCTTGAGAAGACAGACATGACAGTGAGTGTAAACAGTCTGCAATATGCCTGTCAAAACAATAACAACTTGTCATCCCATACGATGCAAGCAAATACAGCTATGAAAGCATGTTGCATTAAATATGCTCTCAGTGAGTTTTGTTTTGTTTTCAACATCATACTGTATGTATGTTCTCGCTCATGCGCAACACTCACTTGAAGGTGATCTAATTAAGCCTAGGAGTAGATGTAATTACACGGCAACCTTCATCTGCCCTGTTTTCTATTGTTACGACCACTTGCTGCCAATGGCCAAAGCCGCTCTACAATGCAGCTGGGAAGTAAATATATTGATCAAGATACAGTATTTTTTCCAGCCCAAAGCCTCTTTTAACTTTCCGTGCGTATGTGTATGTAGATACCAGTGGGCCCTCGTCACTTAGTTTGATAATGGAACGTTATAAAATAATGATTCGCATGAATAATGAATGTCTCCTTGTGTATTTTAGATGAGCAACAATTTCAAGTGCAGTTTTCTATTCGCCGGCTTCACGTTTGCTGCCGATAAACCCGAAGACTGCTATTCAGGTGAAAACAACCAATTGAGAGCACTCTGGTATGTTCTTCAGAGGCTAAAAGCAGATGATCTCTTCAAGCCTTTACCAACACTTTCCAACAACCTTGGTGTTTAGGTTTCAGGTAATGAGCTGGAATTGCTTGATGACTAAAAAATGGTTCTTGCAGCACAGACTCCACCCAAGCTCCCCATAAGAAGACCCCCCCACAATAATGATGTTATACGCTTTTTTATATCTTTTTTATATCTTTTCTTTTATATCTAAACTAAAAATGAATGGACATAATTGACTACAGTTCATCCCAAATATTGTCCAATTTCGTTATAAGACTTGGTCTTTTGGTTTTCTTGCTGTCCGGGCACATGGAGCGCGCCGACGACTTTGACCCTCCTAGCTTAGCGTCGCCGTAGGCACGCAGCTCAAAAGGTGCATGTCGTATCGACCTCTTCATATTTGCGCGCGCATGGAGCTGCTGGAGGCCACAACTGACAAGCAGACGCTCCAGTTCCTGATGCCACTCCCGAGGCACACATCCAACCATCCATTTTCAACACCGCTTATCCTGGCTAGGGTCGCGGGGGCGCCGGAGCCTATCCCAGCTGACTTCGGGCAAAAGGCGCACCACGCCCTGAACTGGTCGCCGCTCAGTCGCAGGGCACGCATGGACGCGGGCAACCATTCGCACTCACATTCACACCGTCACTGAGCGGGAACTGAACCCACGCTGCCCGCACCGATGTCAGGCGAGTGGACCACTACAGTGACTGAGGCACAGAACCAAGACATGAAAACTACAGAAGCCAACGTATGGTAATTTCACAAAACCAATTTATTTCTTTACATTCTCGTTTATTATGCTTTTATAATAAATGGCATTTCGAGTCATTTCAATGGGGAAAATGGATATGAATGCAATAAACGCTGTTCTGAGCTTGGTCATGAATGGAAATGTATTTTCAATTGAAGTACCATCCACCACTGGGAATAGTCAGCAGTAACTGTCTTAGTGAGTCAATCCCCTCGTACAATTAACATACTTGTTACCTTTGGACGAAGCAATCCTACTAAAAATCTCATTGATGACATAAATTAGCTCCAAAGAGGTCTGACATGTACAAACAGGCAGCATTTTCTTTTGACTTTTATTGGTCCATTAGTGTTTTTTTTCTAACCCCCCCCCCCCCCCCAACTACTCCTGTCTGGACTTGCTCATGGCTGTGTTATTGTAAATTAATAATGTTGTTTACAAACCGAGAGAACGTGATCGTAGATTCGGATCAATAGAACGGAGTTTCCACACATAACGGCGACATGCGTAGAATATCTCTACACCGGCGTTGCGTGACCTACCGCATTTTATGTTTACAATTACTGCTAGACGAGATTGTGATCTACAGTATCTGACTGGCACCAATTAATGATATGAAAGTAATGTGATATAATGTGAAGGTGAAATTACTGCATGTATTAATTTCTTTTTTTTTTTTTTTAATCAGGGAATCCATCATGAATTAAGGGTGGCTCTGCTGAAAATCTTGATGAGAGACGCTTTAAATCAGGACTGTATGAGTTATGGCGGCGTCCGGCGATGGAGGTCACCGATAAGAAATGTTATCACACAAGCTGTCACCCATGGCAGCCATTTGCTGTTCGTAATTAATCACCGGCACCGGCTAATACATTCATTCCATCTAAAAGGGATTCATCGTCTCAGACCCTCCAAAGGTCAAATTCCAAAAGCGGCTTTGACTTTTGCAGACCTGTGTCTGTAGGATGTCAATAGCAGTTCATCACTATGCACATATTCAACCACTTTCTGCCACCATCGACTTGCTTAAAGATTTTTCAACTAGCCGTGGGACTCAATTAAAAATTAATTAGAGCCTTTGTTTATTAATCGCATTTAGTCGAATGAAAGCGTGTGACATGAGGAAGCTATGTTTTTCAATACAATTTGGTCAAGTAGGGGACATAGGTGTGATCTTATACAACAGTTGTCGCTGTTCCACTTAGGTTTAAGTACAGTTGGCGTTGACGCTAGCGTTAGCTCGCTCGCTCGCCGTTCCCGCTGGCTAACCGTGTAGGATTGAAGTGCTGTTGTCTGTGTGCCATGTGTCATTTGGGGAATTGAGAAAAGTACAAATACGTGTTCAAATAAAACAGGTCATCTTTCTTGTGTATGACTCGACATGAACACAAACGTGACTTCCAACATGCCGCAGTTGATTTAGTACGCTCAAATTGTGGAGACACATGAACTACGGCGGAAAGAACAATGATAAAACATGCAGTGATTCATTCCCCGGTGTGCGAATTGCAAATGACATCGCTTTGATTTGACCTCACTGAGGCGAGGACTAAAGGTCAGAGGAGAGGAAAGACTGTGGAATGTTCTCGCATCGATTTCCCCATCGTCCATCACGCCTCTATCTGCCCCTCAAGACGGATGGAGAGGGGGTTCGGTGACTGCGACGCAGTGTGTCAGTCAGTGGGAAAAGAGCACAAGAGAAGAATTTGGAAGCGTGAAGAGCAGGAAAAGACAAAAAACAAACAAACATAATCATCATGTCTCGAGCGCATTTTGGCAAACCAGGAGGCTGAAAAAGTGACGTCAATAGACTCGGTCTTGTGTTTTGACACATCATTTCCTCAATATTGTGACATTGGTTGTATATTTTTGTGCAATGCTCGTTCCTCTACAAACGGGAGACCAGAAAACAACACACACAGCAATTGTTTGAAATGTGAGAGACCTCCTTTTATTTGTGTGGGGTTTACTTCTCTGTGGCACCTATTTGCTGCAAAACTCACCCATTGACGTGGTTTGTGCTCCTTCTTAAATGCCCTAAGGGCCACCGGCATCATCTGGGCAAAAATCGTATTATTCTGCCCTCCCGTAACGCCCGACGAAAGGCAAAGATTTTGAAGCATAGACATTTATCATTCAAATGAAAACTGGATAAATGCTAACTGCAGAGCGAGGGATCTTCAGCTATCAAAGCTTACGTAATTGTACAATACGGTACTTGAACAATCAAGTAAAATATAGTTTTCCAAAAATCCAATCAAAAATTTCCATCGACGAGCTACTATAACTTTCATTCACACAAACATTAGCATCACTGTCGTTATACATAATAATAATAATAATAATAATAATAATAATAATAAATAAGTCGGCATTGACCTGCAAGCCAAGACTCATTGCGAAACTGCTAATTATTGTATGAATCAGAAAGAAAGATTTAAAGAGAAAACACTTCCCTCACCACCGTCAAAATGTGGTTTTCATTCGAATTGATATTAGCTGGATCGTGCGTCTCCGCTACGCAAGATAAATCCATACCAGTAGCGTGCTGGTGCGAGTCTTTTTGTTTCCTATTGATAATTCAATACACTCATTCAGTTGAATCCAATTTTCTGGCATCTATTACTGGGCTGCCAATATTTGGGGAAAACCATCCAAGTGTGCTCGCCGGGACCGGGCTTGGCGCAAGCCCGCATATTTTTGATGCCAGCTGCATGTCATACAGAGGGTCAAAGCCTCTGTTTTCTGCAGCACACATTGTCACGTGTGCTCTATTTGTGTTCTGTTGGCTGCATTGCGAGGTGCTCAACCTCCTGATAGGACAGCGCCGAGCCAAGACTGGCAGAAAATCAATAAATCGTATTTCCCCCAGCGATCCGAAGCTCGGTCTTAGACCATGAAAGGAAGTATTTTAGTGACCGCCAACACAGAGTAAAATCTGTTATTTTATATGTTACTGGAAATGAACGGAACAACTGAAAATCATTTTCGCTGTTAGGATTCACCGATCACAGTAGAGTCTCACCAGACGCCTCTAATTGGCTGTTTGTGGTCTGAATGGCACAAGCAAATGAAGGATCTACTGTGGCCAAGCTTTTTGCCAGAGCAGCAGTTTCATCTGAACTGGACCAACGTACTTCAGCGCGGAAGGCTTTGCGCTCTTCTCTCCGTTTCGCCTGTTTTGTCATTTACTTTGGGACTTGGTAACCCGGTTGTTCTCAATGACATTTTTCCCATATAAAGACACATTTGAAAACAGCAGAGTTGACCGAAAGCTCTGTACGTCACAAGATGTCAAATTAAATAATCATAATAACAATACGAAATTAAGCACCAATAACAGAAAACAAATGCAAGATATAAAAACTGTCATACGGGGCAGAATAAATGTTTTTTTTAAACGGGATTGAAATATAAGGAAAGTGGGACCTGGTCTAACTTGGACGGGGGGCTCATTCCAGAGTTTGGGGGCTTGCATTTCAACACGTTCAAGATCTGGGCCTCTGCTTGCACCTCCAGCACCGTCCCTTACCTTAGCCCCGACTGAGTGGGAAAAACCTCGAAATCTAACGTGCAAGCAGCCAATGAAACTCTACAAATGCTCGGCACGCTTCTCCGGCCACGATCGCCGCGAGAGACGACAGCTTGTCGTGTCTCGGCCTCAAAGCGCCGCCAGAGAAGGCACGGGAGGCGGTCTATAGATCCTCGCGGCAGGGGTCGCGCGCTGGCTCCAAGCCACGTTTTCTTCACGCCCTTGCTCAGCAGGTGCAAGACACCTTTTATTGAGAGAAAAATACTGGATCTGCTCTTCTTATTCTGACAAGGCACAATGTGAGGCGTTTAGTCTTCTCGCTGCCCTTCTGACACGTCGGTTATTGCCTCTCATCTTTTCGTCAGCTGCGCTTTTTGATTTGAAGTTTGTCTTATAATCCATACAGTGCTCTTTTTGAAGTAGTTTCCTTCGTGTAAACGCAGGGAATAGGGCCCTGCCTCGAATAGCAAAAATCTGTGAGCAATAGACGCGCCCTAAAAAGGGAAATAATTGCCTATCGATGCGAACTTCTCCTCAACGCACTTCAACATAGTTCCAAGTACCTTTTATTGCCGAAAATAGGGGGTTTCGGCAAATAACAGAGGATAGTTTCCCCCCAAAATATCAGTGACTAGGCAAATTATCGAATGCCAAACCGTGAATATGACGAGATCACTGTACTAACTTGCCATTCCAAGCACCTCATTAGAATATACAGTATGACTCTTCACGCTTAAAAACGTGCGCGGCATAAGAATACCCCGTCACGTGACACAAGAAGGCTCACTTACCGCCGTTCTTACTGTTTTTGATTCGATTGTATTGCATAAGAAACAATCCAAATTGTTGTTATGGAATTAAATGTAAGAAATGAATGGGAATTCCTGTGTTTCATTACAATGTGTACAGTAATACCATATTTGAATTTGACTTGTTCCATTGGAACTCTTAAAATAATTGAACTTTTCCGCAATAGCACGTTCCGCGGATGCTACGGTGATGTCAAATTGTGAATTGTAAAAATGATTCCCAGTATCTGCACCTTTATCCAGATGCTCGCTTGACACATCCCTGCAAAATTTCACGTTTTTTTTTTCTGGATAATCCTGCAAACTGTGTATTCTACTGTAGTCGTCGAACTTTATTTTAGGCAATTTAGTTTTAAGTTTACTTCTCTTGATATTTGTGCGACCGTGAAGAGTATTGAAATGTTATTTAAAACCATGTCTGACCGGTGATAAACGTTTGATGATTGCGCTGGGAACAACTGAATTCAATGTACATTATTTCTTTCCGAGGCTCAGAATGGCTGCGGTGAAAAAGTCATTCAAACACACAATACAATAAATTGCGCTCCTCTGTGTTGTTTCGTACTCTGCTCTTGGAAAAGAAATCCAAGGAAGGAACTGGACAATAAGAGCGATTGTAGTGTGGTGTTCGTATGTCGCCCACCTCCTGTAAGTGGTTGCTGCCTCACCTGTCATTTCTCTCACGGGGCCACCGGCCTTTACACCTCATAATAACGAGCGTGCGACATTTACTGCGGCGTGCACTCCGCAGTGAGACGTGTTTGATGGATAGTGCCGTTTGATCCGTGTTAGAGTCTCATTAGGAGAAAACAAGGAGAAAGTTGTGCTTTCATCCCACACTTTTTTTTTGTTTTGTTTTTTGCTTCCTCCCTTGATTTTGTCATTTGCCTTGTGGAGAGAAAAACGGCTCAATATAATAAGAAAGGGGGAAAAAAAACATTTCTTTTGGTCGGTTCAGTCTCTTATTTCGCAGTCTATTACTCTGTGTTTGTGATTTATTCATAAAGCGACTGCCCACTCTCTAACTTCCTGGCAGTGTTGGGGTTGTAACTACTTGTAACTTTAATTCCAACTGTCACATAGAAGGAATGAAAGCCATCTCGTTCCAACACATCAAGCCAAAGAAAGGTCAAATTCTACATAGATCAAAGTCTTTTACTTGATTAATTCGATTCGAATCTGCTGGAGGACCTAACTGAATGAGCGGAATTGAATGACTAACAGATTCTGAGTTGCTGTCCCGCTGAGCGACGTACGCGCCACGTACAGTCGCATGCCGTCGTAATGTGTTTTTTGCATAGCGGGCACGCAAGCGGTGCAGTTGTGTTGGTGGCAGATGTGTGCTGAGTTTGAATGTGATTACTTCATTCTGAGCACGGCCACAACCCCATTGAAAAGACGGTGTGTGCACTTGTGCAAGCACGGTACTCTAGCTCCGTTTGTTTTTTTACCTCCCCTCGCTATTTTCTTTCGTTCGATTGAGTTGTACGGTTAATTGCTAACTAAGCGGTACAGAAAATGGAGGGATGGATCTTGGTCTCATTTTTGTATTTCACAAAAGCTTGATGTTTGTTCATAGTCCTCTCCTTTGTTAATAGTTGTATTGACTGTGTTGATTATACGAACACAAACAAATACATACATTAAATATGTACTATTGTGTTTTCATCATATTAATTTGGGGGAAATGGGTGCCCTTTTATTGGCTCGAGCTGCTGCCCCCCCCCCCCCCCCCCCCAAATTTCTGTGCACGTGCCTGTTGTACAGTATCGCTGGTTTCCATAATTGCGACTCGACGGATTAAGAAGTGATTTAAGAGGGCAAAATCCCCGGTGAAGGCGCAGGCACCACGTTCACGGGATGCCAGTGTTTTCAATGCAGTGCAGTGGTATTGATGTGCTACGCTCAGGTGTGTGCACTTTTGGACGGAATATGTTTGATTGTTTCTAATACTAAGTATGTCTGGTAACTGGCGTTTGTGTTGTTGTTCTTGTTAATGTATTCCATACCGCAGGAAGACTTTTCGTCTCCAGTCCCACACTGAATGTGGATATCTGCAGGCTTCAACCAAGGGACTTCAAAGCGTGTCGTTTTGATCGTCATTGAGCAGTCTCTTGCGACTTTTACTGAGGCAGCAGGTGTGTGGGAAAAACAACAACAACCTGAGATGTGGTCAGACAAGTGTCCATTAATGTCTAATTGAAGTGTTGTCAAGTGGTTGCTTGCCTCAGGAGTTCTCCCACTTTGCAAACCCTCAGGCTGCTCGGCCTGCTCTTCTTATGAGAGGTCACGGCTGCCATCTAGTGTACATGATTGTCATGCCACAGCTTGGACTCCATCGCAGCCTTTTTTGCTGAAGGAAGTGCAAATGAATGAAACACGAGTGCAGCATTAAGGCTATGTCTCTTTGTTTGAGTCCCAATTTATATCCCATATATTATTGACCTTATTATCCAGAGATGGGGACTACTTGAGTCATGGCTACTTGGACCTCGAGTCGAAACAAGTCACTGTTTTGATGGCTTCTGACGTGAAAAAACTGCAAGACTTGATTTCGGCTCAAGACTTGGGTGTGAGAGTTAAAGACGACTTCAGACTTGACCTGAGACATGATAAGGTGTACATACTGTACATAATTGGCCAATAATATCATTAGGTGACTTCACTTGGGACTTGACTAACCTTTGCCACAGTGGTGGGCCGTGCATCTGGTACCTGGGCCTAATAATTTCAACTATAAAGATACCACAAACTCGCGACGTGCCCTACGTAATCCACCTTTTATTGCCACCGCTGTCAGGTTACAATTATAGAAACCGTCGATACGATGCAAAGACGGAATACAACAGCACGCAACGGTGGCCATCACATCATCTGGAGCGGTTCAAAACCAATAATTCTCTGATCAAATGACAAAAAACAGGACATTTGTTTTGCTTTTCAAAGTTGGCTGTAATTTGTAGTTTGCTGACATCATCGATAGCCATAATAATATTTCCATAATACATACTTTAGGTTTTTGTAGCAACGGTATACAATCACTTGAGCTTCTCATTGCAGTTGTAGTCATTTTGTCAATGATTGCAATCAAAATTTCAAAGAAAAACAAACAAAGTTGTTTATCTGTAAAATGCGCCTAACAGAGCAGCCGGAATGCTTTGAGAGCCTTCATAAAATATTCAGGTTAACTGCGTATTTTCATTATTTGGACTTTTCAACATTCTCTTAATTGGCCTCAGTGGGATTTGGGTTTGATGTTTACATCTCAAACACATAATGAAAGTGTGGTTTTGTTTTGTTTTTTTGCTAATCCCCGCAGATCATATTGTTATATTTTTGAACAAGATCCCACTTTTGTAATATGCAATATCACAATGATAGATGATCAGCACGCTTTCCAAACAATAGTCTGTGGACTGTCTCCTGCATGTGCACACAAAATCCCTCTGTCTTCATTAAAGGTGAATTTCAATTTGGGTTTTAATTCATTTTTCATAGGGTATCACTTATTTATGTTGGTCGGTGCATAAGGTAGATAAGCCTGTTATCTGCAGAATCTCCCTCATTTTTAGACTATGAATAATTCATTCAATTGCATGCAACAGTACTTTTTCTTATGATTACTTAATTTGTGCAAATACAGTATTACATCTTCATTCATGCACTTCCTTTTGCTGACATTACATTGCCACATTAAAGGGGAAAAAAAGTGGTGACTCACCTATGTAATGTTATTTTCCCCCTAAACAAATCAGTTCTGAGATTCATATGAAGACAAACGCTATAGAATAAGCTTTGATAGATACGCTGTGAGGCACCAATTATAATTTTTTTTTTTGAATTATTCTTTCTGGGACCCGATACGGAGCGCTCCAGATGCTCGGGGACTCCTGTGTCAGGCTGCGTCAAAAATAATTTGTGTCACAGAGTACATTTCCACTTTTGGAGGCTCGTTGTGTGTTTAAAGCTAACGTGCATGTGTTTGGAATGTGGGAGGTGGTCCGAGTACCCGGAGAAAACCCAAACAAGCACGACCTGAGATTCAAAACCAGAACCTCAGAACTGTGAGGCAGACAAGTCCATCATGCTGTCCTAGATGGTCATTATTCGTATGGTAAAACACACACACACACACACACAAATCAAATAGAAAACATTAAGTATAGGACAAAGATCATGAGCCATAATCTTAATAAAATGCTCAAACAGGCTTTCGGCACGCGTCAACGACGCAAGGTTGGGCGCTACATGGCAGAAGGTGTCCAACTGCATGTTTGGAGCTGCGCAAGGCCAGACTGCCACACCCAGTAAATCTTTTCACACCGCCAGCAAAACCGGCAACATTCCTGTTCCCAGAGAAAACACTTGTACAAGAGAGCCTTTTATTATTTTACAGCCGCACACAATACAGGTGTTACAGTAAAATGTTCAATAAGTTAAGCCAGATCTACTGCCTGTGCACATTCATCTAGAGCAGGGGTGTCAAACTCCTTTTTGTCACGGGCCACATCGCAGTTATGACTTCCCTCGGAGGGCCGCTACGACTGTGGACCCATAGAAATGAAAGATTACCTCATATACTGTAATTACAGTACACACAACACATTGATGAATAACCAGTTTGGAAATCAGAAGCCTACAAATGCACGTTTTTCAACGATTACATTTCTTTTCAAAGCGGGATTGGTAAAAAAAAAAAAAATGCTTGCAAATATCTCAATGGTATTACACCAGAACACAATCAGCGATTTGGGTTTGCTTTCGCGGGCCACATAAAATGATGTGGCGGACCGGATCTGGCCCCCGGGCCACCAGTTTGACACGTGATCTAGAGAGATGTTCAGAATGTTCGTAGACATTAAGCAAATCAACGCGGAAATGCCAGATTTCCCGTCGTTTTGCCCTTCGACCCGACTTCTTTGGTCGCCGAGTTGACGCCCTTGTGCCGACTTTCACATGGTTCGGAGAACGTTGCGATAACTGCTGACGGCTGCTGCAGCCACGCCTGCTCGACAGTCAACCATCGCGACCGTCATTGGAATGCATGTGCACAGATCTCATACGGTTAGGAACAACCAGACTAGTCAAACAACAAGAATAATTTGAAGTAGGGATGCCATTGGACTAAATTTCCTTGATTGATCATTCATCAATTGTTATTTTTTTCAATATTATTAAAAAAGAAATAAAAAATTGCTCAATTTTCTGGACTCCTGCTTCCATAGTCATGCTATGTGTCATGTTGAAGGTTATCGTAGCTCAGCTTCCCACAGCAGGCATCTTGTTGGACTTTTTTGCAACCAAACAGGACCGGTGGTGGCTGGAACAGCCAATCAGTGCACTCCAATTGGCCACTGATTATCATGCCATCCCTACTTTAAAGTCTGCAGTTTGATGTCTTTTAGGCAACTGTATAATAATTATCTTAGTTCATATTATTTTGTTATAGAAAAATATCAAAACTCTTAAAAAAAAAATGTGGGGAACCATTTTAGCCAATAACCAACCAAACTATGTTCATTTACTATATGAACACATGAAATTAGTAAAACCCCAAATACCTGTTCTTACTAAATTATTACACACAAAAAATACCCAAAGCCATCAATTCATCAGTTATTAGTGACCTGTAAAACCAAGAATGCAAAAAAAAAAACGCAATGCTGTTTTTTTTTTTTTGTATGTACAAATGACAGTGCCAGCAAAGTTATCAGTGCTTGGGACTAAGAAAATGGCAGCAGAGATGAGATTAAAACAAAACAAAAACAAAAAACGTCCAACAAAAGTGACACAAACACATGAACTGCGCTTCTCTGTCTTCCCTTTCACTCTTGGTGTTCAGGTGGCACGGTGGGGGGGGCCGCATCCTGTCCGGCGAAAAGGCAAAACGCTGTTGTTCTCCGGCTTCATTGTTCATGTTTTTTTACAGACACCTGCGAGGTTTTTGAACTTGGGTCCCAGCGTGTTTAGGAAGTCGAGGTTGTCGTTATTGCCGCCGTCGTCGCTGCAGCACCCGACCGAGCCGGCCGCCGAGCCCGTTCCCTCGAAGCCGTACTGGTGGATGATGTCATCCGCGTACCGCCCGTCCTCCTCCCCTCCTAAATAGGAAAGCTTCTGAAAGGCAAATGGTAAGATGATGAGAAAATTTGACCCAAAACATTAAAGCCACACAAATACATTAGAATAAAGATTTGTACTTATTAAATCTATATTATTTTTTTTTTATACACTTTGTATGAGGACTGGCTCCTGGTTGAAAAGAAGATTCCCCACCACTGATGTGGTTTGGACTTACTACAGCTAAACCATAGACAATTAAATATGGTCTAAATATGCTACATTAAAGGAGTGTCCATCATTAATTAATTAACCAACAAACAAAACAGCACTGGCGTAAGGTCGTGAAACTTTACCTGGTGCAAATAGAATCCGTTTGTTTGCCAGGTGTTGAGAAGGTTTGCGTCGTAGTTCATCCCGCCGTTGTACTGTTGAGTTCCATACTGGCTGTTGTAGTGTCCGGTGAAGAACTCTGTTTCCGTGTTACCAAAGCCGCTCTTATACACTCCGACGTCTTGGCGTCCGATGGTGGATCCCTTGATCTGCCAATCCTGATTCCCCACTGAGCTCTTGATTTCAGAACCGGGAATGGGGACCTTGATGAGACTCGCATCCTGTCGAGCAAAAACAAGCGTTAGAAAAGAAAGCATTGTAAAGATTGAAAAGCGATTCCTTTGCATTGCTTGTATTTGAGGAAACAACACGTCTTCGTCCTTACCACTTCTTCCCCCGGGGCCTCCGTGTTTGACTTGATCAGGATTCCGCCGCTGTCAGTTGTGTCCAAGATCTGCAAGTCCGGCTTTGTCGTGCAGAAACAGGCGAGCAACAAGACTGCAAGAGCGAAAGGGAGTCTGTGAGATGACGATGAATACACCTGATGAATAAACGTTGCTAACCTGTCAACCAATAAGTCATGATTCACAGGCAGCCAGTAACATCTGCACAAAGGCACAAATTCATAGGAAATGTACATTCCTTAATGATGATGCTAATCCAAATTAGCAATGGGCATGCCCTTATGACATACGGATGTTCCACACCACGCTCTGTAAGCAACCCTTGACTGCCAGCGTCCTTGAGGCTCAGTAATTGCTTTTTGTGCCTTAGCTTGTATGTCGTGGATTAGGATGGGAATCAAATTACCATCAAATCTTGCTCTTTATGATGATGATGACGATGTTTAATCATCTATAAATAATAAAGGAGGGAAACCTATGTTCTCAAGGGCCACAAAATCAGACAGATGGGCCAAGTAATTAATAGACAAGGTCAAAAATGTTTATTGTTAAAATATGACAAGTAATAAATGATAATAAATCTCGTAACGTTATTATTTATAATGTTACTATGTAAAAAGTTGTTTTTACTATTTTATTATTTACAATATTTGAACTAAATTATTGAACGAAGGGAACAAATCAAACCAATTCATACATTTTAATGAGAAAAACAGCTAAATGAATGCAACCAATATTGCAGGACTCTTTTGGCCCGAATTAAAGTATGTGCGTGTGTATTTACTAACCCAAAAATGCAAAGAACAAACCATGACTTGGATGGACATTTGCGGAAATTGATAAGAAGGAACCTTAACAAGTTTATTTTGCCTCAATTGCTTCAGGACACGATTGTTAAGAATTGGACTCCACACAATAAACAGATCCATTTCTATGCCTGTCCCAAACCTTTTCTTTCAGGATTCGATAGCTCTCATGACAATTTTCTGATTAGAGGAAAGCGAATGAGGTCACATCCTTCACAACAGGAAATTCAATTGATCAGCATCTTTCCCAGTCTCATGTCCTTCAATGGGGAATGAGGGAAGGCTGTTTTTTTTCTGTTGTTCTATTCTGTTTACCAAGTAGCCGGAAATGTGTTTAACGAACACAAGTGCTCTTTGTTCATACAGCTTCTGAACAGACTTGCTATACGTACAGTACTATGTTAGATTTTAACATATTGCAAAACTTCTACGTTCTTCACTCCAGTGTACTATTGATGTGGGCAAAGTGAGTAAGAAAGAGAGGAACTGACGTACGTAGCAGCAGAAGGAGGAGCAGAGGCAGCAGAAACGCCAGCCAACCCATCGGGCCGAGCGAGGCCGACCACGGCTTGGTCAGGCAGGCGCCGTTCCTGCAATGGCAGATCCTCACGCTCACTGTCTGGATTTTGCCGTTGCCCTGCAGATCTTTGACCTCCACGGGAACTTTGTGCACCCTCAAGGGAAGGTCTTTGAGCTGCTGCAACGTAGCTGCAGTGTCTACAAAGGGAAACGCGCAATTATTTGGGGCGTGATGAAACTATGAACGAATGAATAGATACAGTAGCCGAAGCCGATTGAGCGGGAAGGAGCGCGAGCACCTACCATTGAATCTGGTCACAGACCATTTGCCATCTTTGTTATTTGGCAGGCTAAAGGTGAAGGGGCCTTTAAATGGTGCATCGTCCCTGTCTTCCGCCACAAGCAGCGCAGAGCCGTGTTCTCCTTCCTTCTCGCACACCACCCTCTCACCGGGCGGGACAATGACGGGTACGTTGTCATTCACATCTTCCACCTGGATTATGACGGTTCCCGTACCAGTCTTGGAAGCTGAAACGTGAAACAAGATCAGGAATTGTGAATTTTTAACAAACATTCTATCTTGTATGTTCAAAGACCACAATGGAGGACATCCAGCATTTTGTGTTCTTTCCACTTGTTATCTGACTCTGAGGTTTTGTTTATGAAAAGGCAAATGTGGAGGTACTTCGCTCCACCAATCAACAGCTTGCAAGTAATAATGCAGTGAACTCCCGCATAGATGCGGGTCGGCACTCGCAAAATCGCGTAGTCGCAGATGTTTTCGCCTATTTGCTGTTTTTGTGCTCAGGCCAGAGCTTAGAAAAGTTTAGAGAAGGCCAATTAAACGTACTCGCATCAACGGCTCTCATGGTGATGTTGTAAATTCCATCCTTGACAAAGTGTGACTCTCTGTCGATGGTGTTTGCCACCCTCAGCTCTCCCGTGTTCCGATCCGCACTGATCCATGCAGCTGGGTCCATGATCTTGTAATACCTGGAAGATGGTCAAAAAAAAAAAAAAAGTCCTCGTCAGTCTCACGTTGTTTAGCGCGTAGCATCAAGTGACTGGAAGGGGGCTGCTTACTTGATGCCGTCGCTGCTCTTGGTTTCCGGATCTATGGCTTTGTAAGTTCCAATCACTGTGCCGTTTGGCGTGTTCTCTTTTACAGTAAAGCGAATTGTAGGGGCCGTGAATTCGGGGCCTTCGTCCACGTCGCCGACTGTCAAGTCCACAGGGACGATCTGCCACTGGGCCGTGGTGCCAGTCAGATCGACTTCGTTTCGGGCCATGACTTCCACTCTCATTTTTTGGGACTGCTCAAAATCTAATGGCTGGGAAGACGGCAGGACTATTTACTTAAGTTTGCTTGCAATCTTCACGGTGTTATACCAAAGTGAAAATCGACTCACCTTTGAGACGTACAGAAGCCCCTCGTTCGTTTTGGGGTCCGTCTCCATCCGGAAGTTTCCATTTTCGTTTCCCTTAGTAATGACGAATTTAGCTTTCCAGTTGGGTGTGTCTTTTAAATCCTTATCTTCAACAGGCATTCGAAGAACAAGTTTCCCAATTTCGTTCTCCTTTGCAGTGGCTTGATACTGCCGGATGAAAAGATTGGGTCGTTAATAACAATACAATCCTAATAATACATGTAAAAAATTGCTTTTCATAGTCTGAACTTCTAGTAAATCATTTTAATAATAATGGAATACAACTCGTAATAAGTAATTTTTACAATCAGGAGTTTAGCTGGACTCCTTTCGATTACATTTTGTACACTTCAATTTTGTGAAAGGTGTGGAAGAAGTTGACTCCCTGACTTAAAACCCCCATAAACACCTTTGGGGTGAACTAGAATAAAGCGCCAACATTAGCAACCTCTGACCACACCAATGTTCTTCTGGTTGCTAGGACAAAAAAATAATGATAATAATAACAACACAGGCACACTCTAACATCTTGTAGAAAGTCTTCTAAGAATAGTGGAAGTGGATTCAGGACCAGCTCCACATTGTCCGCCATTTTCACTTACCAAACTACCTCATGGTAGTCAACGAAAATGATGTTTGAATTTGTAAATCAATTACCAAGTTCTTTGTGAAGGTCGGCGGGTTGTCGTTGATGTCGCTCAGGGTGATGGTCGCCGTACCCGTGGTGAACAAACCGCTGGCTGCGCCGTCCATGTCTTTGATTTGCACAGTCACCATATACTTGTCTTTAATCTGATGAGGGATGATTCCGTACATTTCCAACATGGTAGAATTCGATTGAATCAAACAGAACTCGGACTAGAGCGCTCCTCACCTCTCTATCTAACGTGTTAGTCGCTGTGGTGATGACACCCGTCGTTGGGTTGATGGCAAATCGGTCCAATTCGGTCAAAAGGGAATAGCGGATCTTCACGTGGTCGGTGCCTGCTTGGTCTCTGTCGGTGGCATTCACGTTCCCCATTATTGTCCCTGTGATGTAAAATAGAGATTATCTTATCAAACGTTGTCAACAAAAAGCAACAAACAACCCACGATGGCGTCTAGGTCATATTTCTCGCCTGCTTTGCTCTTCTCGGGCACAGAAAACTGCATCTGGCCTTGGAACTGCGGCGCGTTGTCATTCTGATCGTCGACATTCACGAAGATGCCCAAAGCGTCATCGGTTTCCTGCCGCGTCGTTCTGTCGAAAACCCTGGCTATTAACTGCAAAGACAAAGATCCAATTACAAATTCTGCAATTGTGTGGTTGAACTATACAAACACAAAGTTTCTTAGATAGATAGATAGATAGATAGATAGATAGATAGATAGATAGATAGATAGATAGATAGATAGATAGATAGATAGATAGATAGATAGATAGATAGATAGATAGATAGATAGATAGATAGATAGATAGATAGATAGATAGATAGATAGATAGATAGATAGATGACACTGTATAAATCAAGTGAGGGTAATTAAATTATCGATATAATTGGAATTAAATGGATTGAAATAAAATACAGGCTATTCCAAAAAATGTGGCATCAAGTTTAATGTTCAACTCAAGCTTAATGTTAATATTTTCTTCTCAGGGTAGCGCTGATAAAGGCATTTTGTGAGTTAGCATATGGTCGAACACACTCAAACAAGAGTGTGCAGTGTGCATTTTCAGGGAAATTCAGTAAAAATACACCAACTGGAAAGCAGATTTGGGGGTAGCATGAAAAATGCATAAAGGAAGGCAAAAGGTACCTAATGTTGTTGGAAATGGAATGTTCAACATGAAGCCTGTTTAATTTTGTTTCCCGAGAACGTGTAGTTACTCAGATATTCACATTTCAAAAGGTGTCAATGTTTGGGAACACCCTGTAAGTAACATCAGTTAAAACAAATGAAAATCTGAAGGAGGATAAAATGGCGACTCACGGCGAACTGCGGGTACTCCTCCCGATCGACTGCCTTGAGCACAGTCAACATTCCGGTCTTGTTGTCAAACCGAAACACTCCCTCTGGGTGCTTGTTGTAACCGGGCCCCGTGAGAGTGTAGTACACCCGATGCACGCCTTCGGTGTCGGACACAAGCTGCCACGCAAACCAAAGACAAGCGCAGTAATATCACTTGAAGCGAGGCAACATTGCAAGAAATTACAAACAAATTATACTTCAAGATTTTGATTGACAGCATTTTGAGCAAATACTAATGAATTCATATTGTTAATATGTTGTATTAGTTTGTGTCATTGAACCCCATGGAAGCTCAGTTCAGACACAAATAGCCTTTTTATTAACAACATACGGACTAAAACATAATTACAACAGATTATTCTGTTATATTAAGTGACATAATAGTCTGTGTCGTGTGTGTGTGTAAAGTGCACTAAATGAAAGCCCTTCCCTTTTTGTCTCAAGGCTGGCGGGACTTTTTGTTATTTTTTTATTTCACAGTTGTTGGCACACACGCCCACACACACACACGCATGAGTGTGTACTGCATGTATGAGTCACTTGCTGTTAAAATAATTGTCCCAGGTGGCCTTAAGGGTTTTATGGCACCTCATCTATTATATAAGAAATTAAATGATGTATTGTTTACCATCATTTGCTATATAAATACAATATCAGTATTTACAAAGACAACAATGTTCAGTTTTGACTGACACTGTCATAGAGGAAGCGATTTGACTGGTATATGTGGTGCGCCACTCATGTTGGAAACACGAATCTCATTGAATGTAACTTTTTTTTTTTTTTAGCGAAGTGTGAGCTAGCTAACTGGTACGTACTTCTGTGAGTAAGTCAGTAATTAATTATGAATAACGTTCAACAATAAAACCCTTTTTTTCTGTTCAACAATGCAAGTACATAACTATAAATCCACATCTTAATAAAGAAATAATGATATCCTTTGCTATTTTTTTCAGTACTTCTGTAAAGTAAGGCATTTAGGGGCATTGGAGTTGGTTTACCAATAACGTGAATTGACGTGGTTGGCGGTTTATTGTGTGCTGTTCACAAACTAACAACAAAGAACACGTCAAACAGGATTTTTCTGTAACAAACCAAACTTGTATAGCTCTAATGGCTAATATTTGAACAACTGGCAAACCAATAAAACAATTTACAACTTCTTGGGGCCACTGAGGCTCAGTTTGTAAACTCAACATTACAGTGGGTGGTGCACTTGTTGTTGTGACTGAGTGATCCATCCATCCATTTTCTGAGCCGCTTCTCCTCACTAGGGTCGCGCGTGCTGGAGCCTATCCCAGCTGTCATCGGGCAGGAGGCGGGCGGGGTACACCCTGAACCGGTTGCCAGCCAATTGCAGGGCACATAGAAACAAACAACCATTCGCACTCACAGTCATGCCTACGGGCAATTTAGAGTCTCCAATTAATGCATGTTTTTGGGATGTGGGAGGAAACCGGAGTGCCCGGAGAAACCCCACGCAGGCACAGGGAGAACATGCAAACTCCACACAGGCGGGACCGGGGATTGAACCCCGCTCCTCAGAACTGTGAGGCTGACGCTCTAACCAGTCGTCCACCGTGCCGCCTGACTGAGTGATGATTTTAAAAAAAAAAAAACAGATGATACATACACATATGGAATAACAAAAGGGCTGAAATGATTGGCGTGTCATGAGTGTTCAATGGCATTACCCTTTCAATGTCTCTTGGATAGGGGCCGGGGTCATTCTCCAGGATATTGAAGGGTGGGGGGCTCCAGCGTCTTTTGTACCGTTTCAGCACATCAGTGGGCTACACGCATTTACAATACAGTCAATTAATATTTCAGTCAACGACAGTGATGGAAGTAATTAAGTACAAATCATTTATTACTGTACTTAAGTTGTTTTGCAGGTCGATTGCTTGAGTATTTACTGACTGATCGATTGATTTAATAGATTGTTACTTTTGCTCATTGGAAAACAGATATCTGTACAGTGTACTTCACTTAAGTTTGTTACTTTTAATAACCCCCATGGATGACATCACAATGTAAAAAAAAAAAAAAAGATGTAATTCAAGAAAAGTAAAGTCAACTGTGGCTGGGATTTTGATTGATTGAGATCTGGAGACTAATGAGGGACAGCAGCAACAGATTTGGAGAAGCGAGATATTCCCCATGCACGGCCATGTTGTCGGTTACGACAAGGATTCGTGGCAAAAACGTTGCCTGGCGCTAAATAATACTCATTCTAAAAATCCCACACATAAATGAACATTCTAGTAGTGCTAGTTTTGTGTGTCATTTAACAATGTTAGCAAAGGTATGAGAACACATTTTGACCAATGCGAGCTCGCCCTGAAATAACATGTTACGTCTTTGTTTAAATTCTTCTCAATGCTAGCATTATGTAAGTTTATACAAAAGGGAAACAAGTATGCTTTATTTTTGTCGTTGTGCTAAATGATCAAAACCGGTATTATATAATTGACAGTAAAAAAATAATAATAATAATAAAAAATCTTTCACACAACTTAAGGATTTTTTTGTCAAATAATTATGACATCGACGACGGTGATTGGAGGACTTCGAATGAGTGTGAAAAGTGTTTTTTATTTTTTATTATTTGATTGGATTTTTTTTCTCCCTACCTGTCTGCTGGCGACGAGGTTGACGTCCATGCGCATCTGTCGGCCGTTGCTGAGCCGAGCCCACACGGAGAAAGTTCGGCCTTTGGGCGACACCTCCACGCCGGTTCTGGCCGTCACCGAACCGTTGGGCCAAACTCCGAAAGCACCCTCGTCCGTAGTCACGCTGCCGCAGTTCGCCACATTGACTAAAACACAGCGGAAGAGCAAACAGCGGTGAGTTACTTGTTTTCCTTCAATACATATCTCGAATAAAATGCAGGTGAATTGATAAAAGAAATACTTCTCGTTATCTCGTATCCGGCCGGGATACTTCGCGGCACAGGGACGTAGAGGAAGCTCGGGACGAAGCACGACTCCACCGCGGCCGCCATCTAAAGTTACACGGCGTTAAGTGTCGAATGTCACACCCGCTTCGAATGTTCCTCTTTTACGCTACGAATGTTCATTTAAATTACAAACACAAGAACAAACAGATATATATAAGTTTGGACTCACCAGCGCCAGGCACACGTTGAAAATGACAGCATTCGCCATCTTTTGTATTTTTTTTACACAAATTCGCACTTTGCCCCCCAAAGAGAAAGCAGTCCTGTCACCAGCACACACACAAATTTTTTTTAAATAAAAACCGAAAAAGGCAAGGTTGGAAGCGTTCAGTTGGTGATTTGGGAGCCCCTACAACGAGGAATAAAGGGATTCTGCTGCGTCTCCTACGCCTCCATGGCACCTTTTGCGCTTGCTCTCTCCCTCGCTGCTGGCTGGCGGTGTGTCAATAATCCGGACACACCTTGAACGCCCCACCCGAAGGCTGGGCCTCCCCAGCAGGGAGGACGAGGACCTGCGTGCACACAACACCCTCAAAACGCCTCCAAACTTTGCAAGCTTTCATGTCTTCCGGCAGGAGGCGCCGTTTCCCCAATGCTTTAGTATGATTATACAATTTGGGATTTTCAGAATACTGTACATAATGGCTCGCACAGGTTTACGTCTTCCACACAAAGCAGCGCCTGAAAACGGTAAAGATGTTGTTCTGCGACTGTCAAAGTTACGCATGCCTCCGAGGCAGAGCATGCATGTGTTTTGTCCATCTTGCCTTGACACAATTGTCTCGTCTACTTGTTTTTCTTGTGTATCCGGTCTGTGGAAGCTCTCCCAAGTCTGCACAGATGAATGACCTCTGGGTGCCCCTCCCCATCCCTGAACACAGCTAAGGCTCCTCGCTTAGCTCTGAAGGAATGTGCACTAAATGAAGCCTGGCAAGGGGGGGGGGGGGGGGGTGCTGTCCTCCCACTCACTATCTCAGAGAAGTGTTTGCAAAGAAGAGGGGGGTCGACGGGGTGGGGGTGGGGGGGAGTGGTCGACAACCCTGCAGGCCAGTGTCCTCGAGTGTGAACTGTGCATAGAGGAAACCAGAAAAAAAGAGTTTATGCGCGTACAGGAAAGGTGAGAAAAATGTCAGGAAGATTGCAATGAGTCATGGGCGTGGACATTAGGAAACCGCCCAGGGCTGGGAGCCATAACAGTAAACGCAAAACAGACTCAGCAAATAGTTGTGTGACTCCCAGAGGGAAAGTAACTGATTAGCCACGTTCAAGCCGGGACGTGTGCGTGCATGGACACACACACGCGCGCACACAGGCAGTATGAAACCCCCTCCCTTTCTAAATGCCCCACCACCAGGCCTGAACTCTTCACGCTGAGTGATGAACTCAAAATGAGTCACTTTCACTGTGAACTTGTGTGTTTCAGTTCACTTCTTGGGAATGTGGAACTTGTGAGGAATTGTGCGTAATTGTTGTACGAAAGAGGTTTCATGACAGTTAGCAAACAATTGCATATTGGACTCCTGGGGGTACAGAATTTCATATACAGCGGACGCCCACGTACCTGCGGTTGAACACCTGTGGATTCACCTATTTGCTGATTTTTTTTTCCAATTTGTTTCTTCAAAAAATAATTTAAAAAAAAAAAATCCCAATTATTTTTCATGTTTTTCTTTTTGTTTTTATCTTTTTTTTTTTTTTTTTTTTTTTAGGTGCACCAACCTAAAGACCCTTATTGGCGGTTTATTCAAGATTTTGTGGGGTTTAAAAAAACAACAACTTTTTTTCCAATGCAATTATAATGGGTGTCAATTCTCCGCAGACTTTCACTATTTGCGGTCCGGCCCGGTTCCTGTAGTAGTAATGTTGTGTCCAGTTTGGATGCCCCTAATGTCATTACAATTCAGAATTCAACCACTATTTTAACTTGACGCGAGATGTCAGCACATCAAGCATTTTCTTGTTGTTACATTTCATAGTGTTTATCTTCTTTTATACTGTAGCGAGTGTGACCTGGCATTACGCCTTTGGCATTCAAGTGAAGTCTTTTCATGACCGGCGTACATTCGGCGCAGCGGGCGCCTTAAATCTGCACGGAGGCCAGCCTCGCGCTTGCAGTAAAATCAAGATGCGCCAGAATTTGCGTCCCGCTCCAGTTGCGCCGTCCACGAAATTAGAGCCCTATGTGTTTTATTGTTTTCGTCGCAATATTAACATAAGGGAACTTGTTTTTACAAACGGTTAGGAAAGTGGAAATGGAAAAAAAAAAGGTGTTTACAAACCGCAACAAATCAAAATGACCTGTGTCTCACAACAGAGTTTCAGTTTAATAGTTTAATAGAAACAATCGGCACGTGTCCGAACGAAACGCTCCCTCGGTGCCATTGTACATTTAATCTCATTGTAAAGGTTACATCAGTGTCACGAGATTGTACGCGCGTGTCTGAATGGAATGTCAAGTTATCATGTATACCGAGGCTTTGAGTGCACCTTATGTAATCGCTTTCTCTGGGCGTGTGCGTGGCAAAGTGGCGACTCCAGCGGGCGCGTCACGTGCGTCGGTCGAGTTTCCGGCAAGACACGTTGCTCGACAGACGCACACCCTCGTATTAGTGTTTCATTTGCGTTGTGATAATGCGATAAAAGTATTGTATGAAACACTCACGGTGGCCTTTACATTGACTATAAAGTCAAGGGCGCTATGTCCTTCACTGTTAAAGCAACATTACGTAATAAACTGACCACAAGTAAAAACAATACAAATCTTGTTGATGCACTGCACTTTCATTGCCGGTGCAACCCTCCATTTCAATTATTATTATTTTTTAAGTAGCTTGTAATACTGGTGGACCAGCCAGAACACCTGTCATCTTGCTTTAGCGCTAGCATGGGTGCTAATGCTGTTCAGAGTTGCGTGCAATGCTTGCACAACCTGTGCCACACTCTAAAATAATCAGACAATGTCACGGGAAGTTGGTGTATTTGTACTTTAAAGCAACTATGTAAATTAGAAAATGGTATTGATGTAATGGCTTCCAAATCACGTTGATGGTACACAAACTTTTTTATATAAAGAAAAGAGATATTACTGCCTTGGTTGCCTTTCTGGGAGTGGACAAATACTGGTGGACCAGCCAGGACCCCTATTATGTTGTGTTAGCACTCGCATGGGTGCTAATATTCTTGTTCAGAATTGTTTGCTGTGCTTTTTCAAACAAAGTCATGTTTATCACTGCTGGCTTGTTTATATTCATACCTGTAAGTGTAAATTTGACTTCATAACTGCAGGAGGAGCCCGGGAGTAAAATGTAATCGTGTCGGTGGAAGTGTTTGTTTGACTTTCCGCTGTAGACTATCAATCAAAAATCTAATCAATAAGTGATATTGGCGTCACTCCAGTCCTGTCACGATAACCGCTTGCTTCGTTCACTGAGATGCCATTTGCGCATACTATGAATGATCAATCAACATGCACGGTAAACGGTCTCGCATGACAATTAGTGTGAGTTTATTGTCTACTTTAAAAGAGCCTCTTCCTCAATTATCTTGACAAACTACGGAGAGCTTAATGCTCAGTTATTTGGGGAGTTATTTCATAAATATTTTCAATTCATCTTAGATGTGTTTTTATTTTCTCTTTTTACAATTTCTTTCAACTATGAATTAAAAAAAAAAAGTTCTGATTTTATGACCCAGATTAAAACACATGAAGTATACTGTTTATATTATATTATATACAATACTGGCCTTCCTTTAGATTGATGTGTTCTCACTTGAGTGTACAAGTTGCCCCGTGCCCGTGACATTCCCTGGGAGCGCAGCTTTGGCACTGCGCATCGCATTGCCTGTGACTTTCAGTGAGCATGTTTGTTTAATACAGTCGGGGGTGAGGGGGGGGGGGGGGGGGGCGGCCCGGGAACTGATCAAGAAACAGCCGCGCATTAGCTGACTGTGTTGTCTCCGTGCAAAGTGCAGTCAAAGCAGTGCCACAGAAGAAGTGATCTGACGGAATTATACTTTTTACAAGGAAATCTTGCCTGTGTATGTGTGTGTGTGTGTGTGTGTGTGTGTGTGTGTGTGTGTGTGTGTGTGTGTGTGTATGTGTGTGTGTTTGTGGGTCCCAGAAACATGAAAACATGAACAAACATTGAATCATTTACAGTTGGAGTAATACAAAGGAGAGCAGATGGTTTGGGTGATAAAAACGCTATGACAAGTACCTGATAAAAATCCTCCCATTGTGTGAGGGATCCGTCTTCATGCTATTGCAAGAGACGCGTTGCTAACGTTCAAAATGACTCACTTTGTCTGACGATGTTTACATGGTGGAGCTGCGTCAGCAATGAGTGTCTGTCCGCTTTGGTGAGCGCATGTACAGTACACAAAGCCTCAGACACACAATACGTGATTTCCAGTCATAAATTCATAAATAAATGTTGCTGATTGTGAGGAATTCGAAATCGAGGCGGGGTAGACCCTTGGGCTGGTCACCAGCAAGTACAGAGCACAGTAGACAAACAAGCATTCACACGCACATTGACACGATATGATCAATCGAGCCACTGAGAACTACAGCGGGCTAACTTCATTTGTGTCATTTTGCAGGAAAGTTCAGTTGAATGGCTGCTACTAAACATTTAGTGTAATAGCTGTTGAAGTCCAAACATGAGGTCAAATGGTGCAATATTTCATGAAAAATAATAAATGACATTAGCATGCAGATGCCCTGGCACTCGAGCTAAATAAAGAAGCGCTGAGTTCGATAATGGACTGCCCCCGATATATGTCAAAATTGAAACTAAATCTTGATTGAGAGCGGTATTCGTCAGAAAGATATGGTTTTTCTCTATTAATTTCTGCATCTAACTGAAAACAACAACAACAACATGGAGTTAGCCCACTCTCGTTCTCAGTGGTTCAATGAACCGAACATGAATGTTTTTGAAACGTGGGAGGAAGCCAGAGTGGCTGGAGAACACCCACGTAAGTAAGCATGAGGTCAACATGCAAGCTGGAGCCCACATTCGAACCTAGAACCTCGTGCTCACCGCTATTCTATGCTGGCAGCATTATTTGATTGTTTTTTGTTTTATACGATGGTGCCTCTCTGCTCCCTCTCACATACGCCCTCAAAAAAAGTGGAAACAAAGCCTATTAAGCCACTGTGTTTCAAATGTGAGCATTATATTTTGGGGTTTTTTTACACCATAAAATTTATAAAAGCCACACTTTGTTCTTCAGTCTGGCCAACCGAACATTTCATAATCAACAGGCCTGTCATATTTGTTGCATACATGTCGTTATTTCTAAAAAAAAACAATAATAATAATAATAATTGGTTATTTAGTTCAAATGTACTTTTGATTAATTTCCTTTATTAATTTGATTAGTAGATTGATTTATTGTAAATAAAAAGTAAGAATATATTGGTGAAATTATGTTTACATATGAATCTAACTTTAAATATTTTGTAAAATTATTGGTATTGTATTTAGAATCAAATTATAAATAACCAAATAAAACATTGGAATGAATTAATGTCTTTATCTGGTCTCATAAAATTCTTACTGTTAAAGAAAAACATGAAATACCTATTTTACCTTTTTTTTTTTTTTTTTTTTGATCTGGTCCATCTGCCCGTTTTAAAAATGTGAGCTCAGGTGCGTTACTCGCTTCTTCTTCTTCTTCTTTTTATTTTTTTAATTAAAAGGTTAATTTTATTGTCATTCAATGTTACATTTTATAGAGGAAATACATCCAGTAAAATGTCGGCGTGAGTATCGCTGTGTATATATTATACCACGCAGGGTTTGAGAATCCCAAAAGTAAACTTCTTGAGTGCACTTCAGTTCGAACTTAAATAAAGCCAAGAGGGGTGAAATGTGTGATCTGAAGCGCTAACATAAAGCGTCACACTGGATTCACGAGAAACGCCGAGTTGTCATTGTTTACCGCTGTGCATAAGGCCCAAATTGGTGCACAAGTGGTTGACCCCCATTGCGCCTCCTTTTTTTTCCTCCGCGGTTTGGCGGAGGGGGAGAGGGAGGGGCCAGCCCGTCAAGCCGCCCGTTGCGCTTACATGTTCTTCCTCCTCGCACCGCGAAGGGTCAAAGTTTGCCAGCAACAATAGACGGAAAATAACGTCCCTGAAAATTCAGGATTATCAAGTGGACTTTTTGTTGTTGTTGACGATGGCTCCGCTGTCGTGCTGCACGATCGTCGGTCTACTTTGCTGCTGGACGGTGAGTGTGATGCGGTTCAAAGTCGTCCCGGTGGCGACGAACGACTAACGGACCCGTCCACAGGTGTGGCTGCGGGCGGCGCGGCTTTCGTGTCGGGCAAGCCAGCGCCAAGTCCGAGTGCAGTTTCGGCAGGAGGGAAGGAAAAAAAAGTCACAAAGGCGGCGATTTAAAAAAAAAAAAAAAGAAAGAAAAAAGATATTTCGTGATTTACTACGAGTAGCGGATTGTCTCTTGTTGAACCGAAAGGGGAAAAGTGCAGCTACAATGATAATCGTAAATGACACAACCTAATAAGATGTATTACCAAAAAAATAAATAATTATTTACAGAGATATTTACATACAGACAGCTGTTTGTAATATTTTGACTCAGGTAGCTTAATGAAATATTGCGACATGTCAGTGATTTTAAGTAGACTACATTAATCATTTGTAGTTATTACACATCAAAACATAATTTCATGCTTGAAATAATTACTGTGTAATATACCTTTTCAATATGGAAAATTATGGAGTGTGACATTCGATTTATTTTTAAATATACTAACTTTTAATGCAATTAATCAATTTGTAGTTAAAACAATTTAAAGTCAAACTATTATGTAAAATTATATAATGTATAAGTAATGTGAATGTATTTTTTTATTTTATGGTTTATAAGATTGAGACTCTTTTGACAAAAATAAATAGAATATTATTTGTACATGTATTCAACTTTAATGAATCATAAAATGTACATACGTGTGTATATTATTATTTATTGGTATTCATTTTATGGTTTTATTGTTTAAGCTTGAGAGTAATAGATTATACATGTATTTACATTATAAAAGAATACAACCTGATTTATTTTCCGATAAATGGGTTTTCTGATCTCTTCCTATTATATTAGCTATGTTATTATATTGTTTTTGTTGTATGTATATATATATATATATATGGTCAAATCAATAAATAATTTTCATTTTATTTCCTTGTAATAAATATGCAATGATTTTATTTTTTATTTTTTCGTGGTTTAATTATTCAAGTTTGAAAATAATGGACTATAACGACATGTTAAAAAAAAATCTAATTTATGTTGACTGAATTGACTAATTAGATTAAACATTTTTAAAAAATCATATAAAAGTTGAGACCATGGGTTTAATTCACATACATTTAATACATTTAATTACACTGAACTTGAACATCAAACATTTTAAAAACATGTAATGGCTCTAATTAGGTTGTGCAAGCAGTCATAATTGAATTGTATGTTTTTGGATTAAAATGTGATTGACGGGGTCCTTTGTAGGGATTCTATTAGATTTGAAGAAACAGCACACTTGTGTACAGTTGCGACACGCTTCTCATGACTTGCATGTTTCTTCCCACCCCCATGGGTTCCTTGTGCATACCTGCAGCTTGTTCCTGTGTGGGCAGAAGGAAATGAGCTACGCAGGCAGAAAAGAGATTGGATTCGTCATCCCAGGCAACTGAAAGAGAACCACGACTACTCCGGCATAAACATCGGCAGAGTGTGTGCTTTTTTAGCATTTGGGAGACGAAATATGTGTCAGTAACACAATGCGATAGTTGAACCAGGCTGGTCACATGCAGCATTGTTTTTTAAAGTAGGGCAACGAAACAGATGTGTGAAATGTGTTCTGGCACGCTTCCATTTTTAACATGAGCCACAATAAATACAACTCGCTCACCGCTACCTTTTAATCCACTCTTTCACTGGGTGTCTGCTTGACACTTGGATCTGGGGTTTGGATGGTATAATAGTTGACATTTGAACTTTGGATCCTCTTAAAGTCACCATATGTCATAACTGTAACTTAGAATAACCACTTAAAAATCTTTTGTTCTCACTTTTGCTCATAGCAAGCCTATCATTGCCACAGTAAACCTAAATTTCATATAGTATACATCAGTAATGGACCAGCCTGGACACATCTTGTGTTGTGTTAGCACTAGCATTGTTGCTAACGTTACTGTTCAGACAGCCCCAAAAAAAAAAAAAGGAAAAAAAAGTCAGCTGACTTGTATCTGAGTTTTGGTGCTTATCCACTTTAAAGTCGCAATACGTAACATCTGTAGCTTAAAATTGCCACCTGAAAGTCACGTTGCTGTCACATTTGCTCACATGATGGAATTGGTGAGTCTATCATTATCACAGTAGTATAATATAAAATTTGGTCAAAAGCAATTTTGCTGCATCAGCCTGGACACATCTGGTGTTGCGTTAGCTATAGTGTTGATGCTAACATTTCGCTAAAAAAAAAAAAAAAAAAAGGCCGCATGACTTGTATGTGGGCTTTGGTGCTTAGTGGTAGTTTACATTTTGTCACCATTTCACCACCATAACCACTTAAATATATGTTCAGCTCACATTTGCTCACATGATGCAATGTATAATTGCCATGGTAACCCGACATTACCTACATTTTAGAGACAAGTTGGACCAGCCTGGTCACATCGTGGGTTGGGTACTTTACTACTAGATGCTAACGTTACTTTTCATAATCGCAAACTCCAAAAAAAAAAAAAAAAAAAGTGCAAGTGACTTGGATTTGAGCCATCATGTTTAACAACTGGGTCACATTCATTCATATTTGGGAGAATAGTGAGCCTATTCTAAAATGTTCGATTGTTGTGTGTGTTAGACAAATCACTTTGTGTTTGTGTTACAGATTCGTTCCGATAAAGAGAACTTTACGAGGATACTGTATTCGCTAAGGGGGCCTGGTGCTGACGAGCCTCCCGTTCGCGTATTCGGGGTGGAACCAATAACTGGGTTTTTGAAGGCCTATAAAGTTTTGGACCGCGAAGAGATTGCCTTTTATGATGTAAGATCACTTCCGCCTACTTACACATAAAGCCAAACCAGACACATTGTAAACCCCAAGGTTTCTTGGTTTTGTTGTTTTGTTTTAGTTAAAAGGCGTTGCAAAATATGAAGACGGGACTCGTGCCGAAAAGGACGTGGACATCAGAATTACTGTGGTGGATGAAAATGACAACACACCCATAATTAAAGCAGACCAAGTGGGATCCGTCAGTGAATCATGCGCCGCAGGTATCGGACGATGTCTGCTTGGTTTCCCTTTTTGCAGACTTTTTTAGTGGGCTTTTAACATCGATCGGTCGTTTCGCAGGCACAGTCGTCATGAGGGTGAACGCCACCGACGCCGATCAAGAGGGCACCCTCTACTCCCAAATCTATTATAAAATCGTGGAGACCAGCAGCACTGCCGGCATGTTCTTCATCCACTCTCAGACCGGAGAGGTCTCGGTTCTGCGAAACACTCTGGACAGGGAGGTGAGCCACGACACTGCAAACGTTTTATTTTATTTATTTTTTTACATTACCAACGTCACGAATGACCTCAGCTCATCAATGCGGAGAACAAAAACAAAAAACTAAAGGAGTTAACTGAGCCTCAGTGACATTTCCAATTTATAAACACTTGATGCATTTTTGTTTTACACATATTATACTGTACTATGATTTATACTATAATTTAGATACTATGATCTATACTATAATTTCCAATATTTACCGATAATAGATTTTTATGGGGAAAAAAGGAGTGAGCGTTTTTGGCAGATGGACTAAATATTGACCCTACAGTTATGGTGTGTTCAAAGTTGACTGACCAGTTGTGGCGTGTTCATTGACCCGTGAACATTTTGGGTGTAGCAAAGAAGTGAAACATAAGATGAGGGTTAGTGACTTTTCCTATGGGGACGGCTGGGTAAACAAGATGATGATGTTTTTTTTTTTTTTTTTCAGACAAAAGATACATACAAGGTGGTCGTCAGAGCTTCTGACTTGAATGGACAAGCTGGAGGAAATGTGGGAATGGGAGAAATTGAGATCAAAATCCTGGACATAAATGACAACATACCCACTCTGGAAAAAGAATCGGTACGTCAAGACAACTTTTATATTGTTTTTAAAATACATCCCTTCAGCCCACTTGAGCTCCTGTTGTGTACAGTACGAGGGCAGCGTGGAGGAGAACACCATCAACGTGGAAGTGCTGAGGATTCAGGCCATCGACTTGGACCTGAAATACACCGACAACTGGCTGGCGGTCTTTCAAATCGTCTCAGGGAACGAAGGAGGACACTTTAACATCACGACGGATGCTAAGACCAACCAGGGGATTATTATGATTCAGAAGGTAAGCAAGTATGATGTGAAAGACCCAAATGCAGTTGGTGAAAGTCTGCAATACAAAGAAATACTGTATACATACTGTATATACATAAAGAAAACAAAATCTAATATTTTACCCCTTCCACACGTTTTGAGCGCATTTAAACTCATTCAAGCACTGGCAATGATTGTTTTTATGTGCCCTGTGATTGACTGGCCACGAGTCCAGCGTGTAGCCTTTTTTTTAATTTAATTTTTTTTTTTCGTGCTTTGTCTACGCAGGAGCTGGACTACGAGGAGATCAAGTCACTCAACTTGGCGGTGGTCGTTTCCAACAAGGCCAAGTATGATTTCGGAAGCTCTTCGACCTCCACTTCCATAATCTCAAAGTCCTACTCGGTGAAGATCAACGTGGTCAATCAGAAGGAGGGTCCCCGTTTCCAGCCGTCGGTCAAAGTGGTGACTTTGTCTGAGGACCACTCGTCTATCTCCGTCAACACCGTCATCGCCACTTACAGCGCCATTGACAGCGACACGCAGCAGACTGCCACCAATGTTAGGTATGATATTTTTTTGCCTGAATATACGTCACATCCAGTAGTATGTGTTTTATGACTAACATTCAAGACAAAACACGTCCTCATTCTTTCAGGTACGTTAAATTCCGCGACGATGACAACTGGTTGATCATTGACGAGAGAACCGCCGAAATTAGGCTGAATAAACTGCCGGATCGAGAGTCCAAGTTTTTGATCAATGGAACGTACTACGCCCAAATCATATGCATTAGCAAAGGTGAATTTTGTACACATATGTTGCTCTTTTCTTCATGTTTTGTGTGGCAGCACGATAAGGTAGTGGTTAGCGCGAATGCCTCACAGTTCTGGTCCGGAATTATTATGTTTGTTGTTGTTGAAGATTGTAAATAGTCCCTTGTTGTCAATGTGAACTGAACCGAATTGAATTCTTTATTTCGAACGTGAAACAGTAACAGAAAAACAACAACCCAGATTTGAGCCCAACAAATAAAATTCAAGTTAAATTATACATATTCCAAAAGCACATTTTTATTTGTGTGTTTTGCGTTGCGTTTATTAGTGTTTTGCGTTGAGCATATGTTTGGTTGCGTTGCAGAAGTGTCCTCAAAGACCGCTACGGGGACCATCGCCATTCAGGTGGAGGACTTCAACGATCACTGTCCCAGAGTGACCGCTACAAGTCACACCATGTGCTACGGGGAAAATGTCATCTACGTCACGGCCGTAGACGAGGACAGATTCCCCAATTCAGCCCCGTTTGAGTTCACTGTGACTTCCACGAGAAGCCAGGGGAAGTGGTCGGTGGAGCATCTCAATGGTAGGACCTGCTAAACACTTTTTCTGCTCCCTTCTCGCTCATTGATAGAGCACATTCGTCAAGATCGCCCGACACACGTGCTAACGTTAGCTTACACTCTGATACTCCGCACTCTCCACTCTGCTGCGGCACATAAAGTCATGAAATATTTAATTCTAAGTTGCGTAAATCTATATCATATGTGCTGTATATGAATATATATGACTCGAACAACTTCAGTAATTAAAACTTTTCCCGAAGTTCTTGTTACTTCAGATGCACCTACTTACTTTAGTTGAAGGCAACAGTTAGCTTTGCTAAGCTAAGCTAAGTGTTTGGATAAAGCTGAAGTAAATTTGAATATTTCTGATTACTTGTTCAGCATAATGTAAAAAAAAAAAAAAGAAAAGAAAATGCAATAGCGTACGTTAGTGATAGCCTACAGTTCAGACTGAAGCAACGTACAAATTTAGGTTATGGCACAGCCGCAGGAAAAAAACTGTCAAAAACCGAGGACGCCTTGTATCGTTCGTGTTCCTTTACTGCCAAACTTCTTGTCTTCGCTCAATCACTTGTAAGTCAAATATGTGATAATACATTTTGCCCGTTTGAAAACGTGTTCACTGCCTTTGACTTACTTCAGCGACGACGGCAATCCTGCGAGATCAGGAGCACTTGTGGCCGGGCACGTACAAAGTGGCCGTTGAGATCAAGGACCAGCAAGGAGAGTCGTGCGCCGACATTCAGATGCTCGACGTGGTCGTGTGCACGTGCGAGCCAAACACCAAAACGTGTGCGGCCCACATCGAAAGGCGTTCAGATTTTGGTGTTGCTGCAATTCTACTTTTGCTCTTGGGACTACTGCTGCTGCTCTGTGAGTGTGTTTACCCTTTTTTTTTGTTTGTTTGCTTACTTTTGAAGCAGACACTGCTCCGACTTCCTTCGGTTGACTTTCGAAGTAACATTTCCCCTTGATAGTGATCAATTTGAAAAAAATTTGTTGTAGAGTCGAAACGTCATAAATCCTTTATTACCTGTACAGGCAATAAGTCACTTTTTTATTACTTGCCATATAAGTCAAAGCTAGATGATATCTAGTAGAATATTAATATATTAACATAATTCATATGTTTAAACACACATACCGTATATAACATTCTACCTTTTGATCACAAGTGACAAGCATATCAATTTTAATTTATTATATTTTAACTCATGGAGGCACTTGACTAGTTCATACTGTACATTACTCTATCACCGTACACAAATACCCAATGCCTGAAAATGTGCAAATGCTGTCAGCTAACACTAAACGTAATGCAGCTCTGCTTACCTGGCTTTGGCATGATAGCAGGGGAGTCACACCTGCGGAGGATGCGGGTGTTTTTGCCCGATTGCGTTTCACACTGTGGAGTCTGGTGGCCAGACTGCAGCCGTAACTTGAAAGTGTCTCTGGATCTTAGCTCAGTCTAGTCGATCAAGTCATGGGTGGAGAAACTCAGGTTGGGGGCGTGGTTATTATGTAGATTAGCCCCACTGTTACATAACAAGAAGGAAAAAGAAAAACACACATGCGGAATTAGTTGATGCTGGTTGAAATGAGCTCTACTGTGGTGCACTGATCGCTCACGTGACATCACATATAATGGTGGTTCCAATTCCCCAAATTGTTTGAACTTTGATGCATATTTTTTTACGAGCGCTGTACTTCCAACCTGAAGGATGATGATGTGTTGTTTTAGTGGTGCCTTGTCTGCTGTTGTTCTGCCTGTGCGGAGGCACCGGAGGAGACTTCAAAGTCATCCCATTTGAGACCAAACAGCAGCTGATCTCCTACCACACCGAGTGCCAAGGAGAAGATAGGGTACTTGAATTTCTTTGGTTAGTCAATAACAGCAACAAGAAAGCTTCATGTCTGATGTTTTACTTTGGGGGGCATAGGAAGTCCCCCTCCTCCACACACCAGATGCTGGACAGGTGACTATTTCCAAGGACATCAACACCTTCGGAGGAAAGGGATACCTCGGGGGACTGGCTGAAGGGGGTGGAGCAATTATGTCTGGCAATGAAAACTCCATCCTAACAACAGACAATGTGTACCTGTACAACGAGTACAACCGATTTTCTGGCCAAGGAAGGATGAACGGCATCAATGGCGGCGTGATGACCGGACAAAGTCACTTCAACCAGTACAGAGGCGGGGCCTTTGACAACTTGGCGCTGTCTGATCACTTCCTGGAGGAATACTATTCCAGTGTGAGTACCAGACAATCTCAGGAACTAAAACAAAGATGGAGGACCTTTTTTCTCCAAGGACCAAACTGAAGTTATGACAAAATGTGATATGATATGCCGTCGTGGTACACATGGGCGTGAAAACCTTCATGAAATGACTTTGTTTCTTCGCCGTTTTTATTCTTAGGTGAAGCAAATTTTGCGCCGTCACAGGTATAGGAAAGTGAAGTCCCGCTCTTTGCAGCTTTTATTAATACATTTTTGGGGTGCTTAAACGAAATGCTTGGATCCCAATGAAAATGCACTGTACGTTTTTTAGGAGTCCCTGATGCAACCCCCTAACACCTGCCGAACCCAATGTTTGATGAGTTTCCAAGACACACAAAACTCACATAACTGACATGCGTGAGCTCCGATCTGGATCAAAAAGGCTGTGTATGAAAACGGTCCTGCCTTCAGGAGATCAAAACATCACGACGCCACAGAGTTTGTTTTTAGAGTTGCATGGTGGGCTGTATATGGGCTGATCATCAAGTTTCACTGCCTGATTCTGTTTCCTTGCAGAAGTCCAACCATGCTGCCCAGCAGTCCCAGGAGAAGGATGCCATACTAGTCTATGACTACGAGGGTGGGGAGTCTCTGTCGGGTTCTGTGGGCTGCTGCAGCCTCCACGAGAACGACAACGACCTTTCATTCCTCGATGACCTGGACCCTAAATTTAAAACCTTAGCTGAGATTTGCAGGGGGTCAGATCAAGTGGATGCGGGCATATGTATCCATCCAGCGGCCAGACCGGCGTCTCCTGTCAGGCCCTCCGTTCAGAAGCACGTCCAGAGTCACACTGAAACCGTCAGAGACAGGGATCGCATCCATGTGGACACCCTCAACACCTCCAAGGTAACATCTGGAACGTCCACCTTTGTCCGAGAGGGATCATCCACACTGTCCAA
Source organism: Phycodurus eques (assembly GCF_024500275.1). Lineage (NCBI taxonomy): Eukaryota > Metazoa > Chordata > Actinopteri > Syngnathiformes > Syngnathidae > Phycodurus > Phycodurus eques. The sequence continues at coordinate 23,273,422 of NC_084537.1, read as the reverse complement.
GGTGCACGTCCAAGACAACGTCGTGATTCCCAGTCAAACACTGCTCGTGCAACAGCCCGCCTTGTACTACGCCGCCACACCCATGTATGTCGTCGAGCCCCAGAACCAAATGGTGCTTCTTGCGGGGGGCGCCCAGCAGGGAGTGAGTCAGGTTGGGCTGACGCAAGGCCTGGTGCAAGTCAGTCAGCAGGGAATGGGTCAGGTTGGGCTGACGCAAGGCCAGGTTCAAGTCGGTCAGCAGGGAGTGGGTCAGGTTGGGCTGACGCAAGGCCTGGTTCAAGTCGGTCAGCAGGGAGTGGGTCAGGTTGGGCTGACGCAAGGCCTGGTTCAAGTCGGTCAGCAGGGAGCGGGTCAGGTTGGGTTGATGCAAGGCCTGGTTCAAGTCGGCGGCCTCCAAGGATCTCAAGGCATGGTGCTCGTGGACGGGCAAGTGGCGCAAGGAACCTTACCACGACCAGTAGTAGTAGTCGAGAACGGCTCTACAGGTGGGGGGCACGGTGCAAAAGTTGCCCTTGTCCAGACCGGGCAGGGATCTAGCAAGCAAGCAACCTTATCTAGACAAGTATTGGTGGTGGAGAAGGAGTCCTCAGGCGGGGGTGCACAAGTAGTCTTTGTCCAGACAGGTCGGGGATCGAGTGAGCAAGGGTCAGACGTCAGAGGTCAAAGTGCGCAGGCTAAGAGTTTCTCACTGGCTTCTCAAGATTCTACAGGTTCCAAGGAGGACTTTGTCCTGAAAGCCACACCCAAGTCGCAAGTCGGCCAGAGAGTGGTGGTGCAGCAGCGGAAGAAGGTGTCGGTTACAGAGAGGAATATAGAATCTACGTCCAGAGCTTAAAGAAAATATTTGCTATCGGCACGTCCACTGGAAATACATTACTGTACAAGCCACTGTATATGTCCTTGTCCTCCATTACTGATGATTAGAATGCTCCTTTGCAAAAACAACAACAACAAATTTAGAAGTGTTTACTAGAACAGTATACAATACAAGGCTTCAGCTTTTCTTAAAGGTTTGAAGCAAAATCATCCTTGTGCTACTTTTGCGGTATTGGCTTGAAATAATAAAGCTTTCAAAACCAGGTTTCTGTTTTAAGTGCCTTCATCCACTCACAGTGCACAATGCATTTGGTGTTATTCTGACAAATGACCAGTTTGTAATAGTTTAACTTTAGGCATGCCAGGAGCTGACCTTGCTAATATTGAGCTTTAGTTATAGTGCAACTTATCAGGGACTGTTTACAGGAAAACACATGAAAACACTTTTGCGAACAAGAACTTTTTCAAAAATCCTGCAATTAAACCAGCGCAATTAATGCATTACATTTAATTTTCTTTTGCACTTCTTTCTTGTTTTGCAAAAGTGCTGTTCAAAGTTGTGTTTTGTGTGTGTGTGGAGAGGGGGGGGGGGTTAAATGAATTGCTTTTCCTGAAGATGTTAAATATTTCACATATTGCTTTTCATTGGCAGATATTTTATACAAGTTCTAACTTTCTGAATGTAAATAGCATATATTGCATTAAAAACTGCTAAGTCTGTCGTAATAAAATTGAATCGACAGAAGGTTGTCGTCTTGGCCTCTTTTTTGACACATACAACATTGACAATATGCAGCAATGTTTTATTCCAACTGCTGGCTAACGTAGAAAAGTGGAACTACAGTGTCAACAGTTTACCCATACCATCAGTCAAACGTGGTGACAGTGTGGTGGCCTGGGGTTGCTCGTCAACTTCAGGACCTGGACGACATGCTGGCTGTGATCGATGGAACCCTGAATTCTGGTCTTTACCAGAAAATCCTGAAGGAGAATGTTCAATTATCACTTTGTGACCTCGAGCTGAAGCATGCTTGGGTTCTGCAGCAGGACAATGATCCAAAACATACCAACAAGTCAACTACTGAATGGCTTAAAAAAAAATGGTGTTGGAGTGGCCTCGTCTAAGTCAAGAGTTGAATCCGATTAATATTGTGGCATGACCTGAAATAGGCAATTCGCGCTCGAAACCCTCCATTGTTGCTGAATTAAATCAATTCTGCAAGGAAAGTGTAGGCCAAAATAGAGAGATGTGAAAGACTCATCTCAATGAATAAAAACTGCATTTTATGTGTACTTGACTAATATTTGTCTGATATTTGTTTGATGATCTCAAATATGAAAGTGGGGAAACTGCCAAAAAATGAGAATTTTAGAGGTGGCCAACTACTTTTTCACTGCATGTACCGAACAACTGCTTCCTTGTCCAGAGAAGAACACAGTGACGAATCCTTGGAATCAGGTTTCCCTCATGATTTAGTTGATAGTGCAGAGCTTTGCAAAGAGCTCATCAGTTGTTTCAGACTAGATTTGACCTGAGGAAGAAACCTTATCGACAAGCCAGACCTTATTGCACCGTACTGCGCGTTCTTTGCCTTTAAGCACCGCAAACACACACACGGTGTGTACAGTGTGAGTTAGTACAGCTCACAGATTTTCCGAAAAGAACCCCAAAAAGTCAAACGCGTGCATTATGATTCCTTTGATGCTCGCTGAACTGAGCTCTGGTGTTACGCATGCCGTTACCTTGTTCAACTTTAGGCGTCTACCTTTCCCATAAATTGTGGGTAGAATTTGGGTGTGTGAGGTCATCAGTCATGTTTTTTTTTTGTTTTTTTTTTTTTTTTATAACAATGAGGCACTCCTGCCTAACAGACAGCCGCGACAGGGTGTGGGCACATCTTAAAGAATTTGTCACGATACTGCAGCGCGAGCATTTGCATGCTTGCCAATGATTAATGGCTTCATAACGCTCACTTTCAGCGTGAGAGGCTTCTGCTCTTCGTAGTTTAATGTCAATATTACAATGACTTTCTCCAAAGCAAACCGAGAAATATTATCAATTCATTGATGTTGGTAGTTACTCCATATAAATCTGATTGTGCTTCATCAGCATGAACAAATAAAGACACTATTATTTCATGTTTTGCTTGTGTGTGTGGCTGTCACCCACAACCAAGAATAAAGTAGAAGTACATTTATACACACCACATTAGATACACCTGCCTTATTTTGTTTTCTAGCATTAGAATAAATTATTGCACTTCAAAAATATTTGATACACTACACTTTGGCTTTAACCCGTGTCTGACAGCGTTCAGTTTTCTTACGTTTTATTTGAATTTTGTGTGTTTTTTTTTAAAAACTAATATACTTTGGCTTCTAACCCCTCTGACGGTGCCGTCTTAATTGATATAAATTGAAGTGGATTTAATTTACGTTATATTCTGCTTTTTTTGGATTTAAAACCCGTCTCGACAGTGTCAGTCTCCTTATTTTATTTTCTTTTTATGTAATACGATACGTTGCACATTTAATACGGTCTTGCAGTGTCAATATCTTCTGTTTAATTTTATTTGCTGGACGTTTTGTTTATTCATTATAAATAGACACCAACATGCACACGTACACATACGTAACCGTTTTTGAGATTTCCCAAAAATCCAATAATTTGTGACATTTGAGTGGGTAGAAGTGTAGCATTCTTATTCTTTAGATGCCATCATGTGGCCAAATAATTTCCAGAGGATTCTGGCGAAGTAATGCCGCTCATGCAAATAAAGAACCAACCCAGATGACAAGATGACGTTGGTGCTTTTTGCTGCCGATGACTCGCAAGTGCCGCCTCCCCCATGTTGGACATGTCAAACCAGTTCAAAGTCTGTATTGAGCTTTCTTTATCCAGTTGGGATTCTTCGCCAACCAGTCTTTGTAAAAAAAAAAATATGTTACCCATTATGAGTTAGGTTAATGACGCGTAAATGCCCGACGACGAGGTGTACGATTTTTACGACTTTTGCACGACACCTCGAAGGGCTTCTTGAAACCCTATTTGAATCCCTAACCTTATTTTGATACCGTATTTTGAAACCCTAACCCTGTTTATGAAGCCTATTTTGAAACCCTAATTTGAAACCCTAACCCAATTTGAAACAGTACTTTGAAACCCTAACCGTGTTTTGAAACCCTACTTTCTAACCCTATCCCCGTTTTGAAACCCTACTTTGGAACCCTACTTTGAAAACCAAACCCTTTTTTGAAACCCTAACCCAATTTGAAACCCTACTTTGAAGCTCTAACCCTGTTTTAAAACCCTACTTTGAAAGCCTAGCCCTGTTTTTAAAACCTGCTTTGAAACCTTATTTTGAAACCGTAACCCTGTTTTAAAACGCTACTTTGAAATCCCAACCCTCTTTTGAACCCTACTCAGCAACCCTATTCCCAATTTTGAAACCCTATTTTTAAAACCCAAACCGCATTTTAAAACCCTATTTTGAAACCGTAACCCTGTTTTAAAACCATACTTTGAAACCCTAACCATGTTTTTAAACCCTAGCCCTGTTTTTAAACCCTACTTTGAAACCCGAAACCTGTTTTGGAAACCCTACTTGAACAACCCAAACCCTGGTTTTAAACCCTCCTTTTTAACCCTAAGCCTGTTGTGAAACCCTACTTTGAAACCCTAACCCTGTTTTTAAAGCCTAATTTGAAACCCTAACCGTATTGAAAACCTACTTTGAAACCCTAACTGTATTTTGAAACCCTAACTCTATTTGAAACCCTAACCCTGTTTTGAAAGCCTATTTTGAAATGCTAACCCTGTTCTTAAACAATACTTTGAAACCCTTAGCCTATTTTGTAACCCTAATTTGAAGGCCTAACCCCGTTTTGAAACCCTACTTTGTAACCCTAACCCTGTTTTTTGAAACCCTACTTTGAAAACCTAAACCTGTTTTGAAACCTTAACCGCCTACTAGATTTGACCTGTTCTTCTTTTGGATTGTGAAAGTGTACGCAAGGAGTGTATTTAGCTGCTATTTTCTAGAAATAAACCTAATTTTTTGGGGGCATTAAAAAATAAACAATTAAATTAAATAAAAAGAAAACAGACAGCTGCTGACTTGCACGTGTAAGCTTTATTTGGGATTTATTGAGGCGAAACGTTATTGTTTGGCTTTTATTGTATTTTTTTCTTGTACCGGCGTGGATAACGAGTCACACGTGCTTGCGGGCGGATCTACGTCGACATCTCTTGTTGTTCTCACGCGTCTATACCCCAGAGGTGGATTTCTCGTTCCCGAGGCGGCGCCTCCTCAACGGCGGCCGTCCCGGTCGTCGTCCATTTCGTCTTCCTCGTACTCGCCCATCTCGTCGGCGGTGGCGTCCTGGTACTGCTGGTACTCGGACACCAGGTCGTTCATGTTGCTCTCCGCCTCGGTGAACTCCATCTCGTCCATGCCCTCGCCCGTGTACCAGTGCAGAAAGGCCTTCCTGCGGAACATGGCGGTGAACTGCTCCGAGATCCTCCTGAAGAGCTCCTGGATGGCCGTGCTGTTGCCGATGAAGGTGGCCGACATCTTGAGCCCGCGCGGCGGGATGTCGCACACGGCCGTCTTCACGTTGTTGGGGATCCACTCCACGAAGTAGCTGCTGTTCTTGTTCTGCACGCTCAGCATCTGCTCGTCCACCTCCTTCATGGACATGCGGCCGCGGAAGATGGCCGCCACGGTCAAATAGCGGCCGTGGCGCGGGTCGCACGCCGCCATCATGTTCTTGGCGTCGAACATCTGCTGCGTGAGCTCGGGGACGGAGAGGGCGCGGTACTGCTGGCTCCCCCTGCTGGTGAGGGGGGCGAAACCCGGCATGAAGAAGTGCAGGCGGGGGAAGGGCACCATGTTGACGGCCAGTTTGCGGAGGTCGGCGTTGAGCTGGCCGGGGAAGCGCAGGCACGTGGTGACCCCGCTCATGGTAGCCGACACCAGGTGGTTGAGGTCCCCGTAGGTGGGCGTGGTCAGCTTCAGGGTACGGAAGCAGATGTCGTAGAGCGCCTCGTTGTCGATGCTGAAGGTTTCGTCCGTGTTCTCCACCAGCTGGTGCACGGACAGCGTGGCGTTGTACGGCTCCACCACCGTGTCGGACACTTTGGGCGACGGCATGACGCTGAAGGTGTTCATGATGCGGTCGGGGTACTCCTCGCGGATCTTGCTGATGAGCAGGGTGCCCATCCCGGAACCGGTGCCGCCGCCCAGCGAGTGGGTCATCTGGAAGCCCTGCAGGCAGTCGCAGTTCTCCGACTCCTTCCTCACAACGTCCAGAACCGAGTCCACTAGCTCCGCTCCCTCCGTGTAGTGACCTTTGGCCCAGTTGTTTCCCGCGCCGCTTTGACCTGCGTCGCAAAAAAAAAAAAAAAAAAAAAAAACGCTACATGAGGAGTTTGTGTGTCCTTAAAGAATTCTAATTTGGCGATTTGGCGAGACAGCAGCCATAATTCCAATCCAAAATATCTTGAATTCACCTCCATTCAATGACTCGTCAAAATGACGTTGTAGATCTTTTAAACTGGGGTTGAAGATCTACAATTCGGTGGCAGATATTCGTAATTTATGTGGCGGGTATCTGCAATTTAAATGGAGATTTATTAAAAAAAAAAAAAAAAAAAAAGAAAAAAAAAAAATCTCATCAAGCTGTTAAATGTCAGAAGGGTTTGCCACACAGTAAGTGTCATCTTGGTCGCCACAAAAGGCAGCTGTGTGAACCACTACACCAGCGACGGTAGAACTACCTTTTCCAACTGTTTGTCTCGGCCCGGTCGTGGATAAATAAGACGTGTCAACGGCTTTGAGCGACCCGCTCGCCGACGGCTTGACCGGCAGCCCCTCCCTTCGGACCACCGGGGTTGCTGACAGCGTGTCACGTAGCGCCATGCTAGCAACGCATCACTCCACTCGCACAATGCCGTGAAGGGTTGTGCGCTGTGGAATGCGTCGGGTGTTCTGGGGACACTCACCCAGTGCACCGTGCGTGTGCGTGTGTGTGTGTGTGTGTTGGGGACATCCTAATTCCACTTACCAAAGACAAAGTTGTCAGGCCTGAACAGCTGCCCAAATGGGCCGGAGCGAACCGAATCCATGGTCCCGGGCTCCAGGTCCACCAGAATGGCCCGGGGCACAAATTTGCTGCCTTTGGGGAAAACAAAGAAGGAGAGAAGAACTGGATGATGTCATTCCACACGTTGCGACTGAATGTCTCCCCATCTGTGTCTGACATTTTTTAAAAATTTATTATTTTGTTTTCTGATACGCCCTTTTAGTCGAGCGCTGCAACATACTGCATGGCTTCTTCCAGAGCAGCGGGCCTCTTGAAGTGCCGAGGTCGGCACAGTCCGTTCAAGCAAGGAGCTTCCCAAAAATGTGTCTTGCTTTGAAGCCTCGTCTTTGCTCCAACAATGGAGCCCTGTGCTCCCGTGACTCTCTTTCCAATACTTCCCTTTGACTGCGACAGTGAAGCGAACTGCAGTAACCACATTTTCTTTTTCTTTTCAGAAAAAGGACTATTCTCGTAACATCTGCGCTTTTTATTGTCGAAACACTATCCAAAAAAAAAATACAAAAAATACAAAAATACAAATTACAATGAATATCAAGTTCAGATGTCAACTTTTTTAGATAGATAGATAGATAGATAGATAGATAGATAGATAGATAGATAGATAGATAGATAGATAGATAGATAGATAGATAGATAGATAGATAAGATAGGATGACAAGGATTTAGGCTTTTTCTGTTGTAAAATGTCGTGTGTATGTCAACGTCTTAAGGCGGCGTTGCGAATGAATGTGACAGACGCAGGAGGCTCAGTGCGTTATGACCTGAAGTAACCTCACTGCAGCAAATGCCCGAGGAGGCGAGATGAGATGAGATGAGTGTGCGTGAGCGTGGATACCTGTGCTCCCTACGGACACACGGGTGGAGGTGGACATGGAGATGGAGACAAAAAAAAAAAAAAAGAAAAAAAAAAAAAAAAAACTATTTTAGCTGCAAGTTCACAGTCCTGGATTTTGTTCATGTCACGACCTACTTTCTGCCGTGGAAGATGAAGATCATACATTTATACATATGTTTACCTGACGCCTCGCTGTAGTACACATTGACCCTCTCCAGTTGCAGATCGCTGTCGCCTTGGTAACTGCCCGACGGGTCGATGCCGTGTTCGTCGCTTATCACCTCCCAGAACTGGAAGGAACAGACGCTTCATTCATTCGTTTTTGCGTCCCGGGCATCCTGTGCGCCCGTCGATCACAGAGTCGACACATAATCGTGTGTCGACTTACAAACACACTTACACTTTGCATTTTTCCGTTTTGGAATTCAATTAGTCTCCACGTTTGTGTCAACTTGCATGCTTTTGTTTTCACTTACAGGTTTTTAATAACATACCATGCACATTTTTATGTCTTCGATTAACCTCACCAACATCTTTTGTCACCTCATGGTTTGGTCCTTAATTATTGTAACATACATGTTTTTGGTTTTAATTACTTTATCATACGTTGTTATAACCTTACATACATGTTGTTAAATTCTATTAGTCTAACATACATGCTTTCGTAAGTTAACATACGCGCTTTTTCTTTGGTGAGTCTAAAATACATGTTTTTATAACATAACGTGTTTTTGTTGTTAATTATTTGAGCATACATGTTTTTGTCTTTAATTAGTTTATCATATGGTTTTCTAATCTCACCTTGTTTTCTTCAATTCAATGTTTTTATAACCTAACATTCATGTTTTTTCTTTGACCAGTCTAACATACATTTTTTTTTTATAACCGAACATATACGATTTTGTCTTTAATTCCTGGCACTTACAGGTTTTTGTGTGAACATACATTTTAGTTTTTATTTCGCCTAATGTACACATTTTGTCCTTAACTCGTCTCGCGTATGTTTTTATAACCTAATACATGTTTTTTGTCTTCAATTCATGTATCGTACATGTTTTTGTGCAAACATACGTTTTAGTTTTTACTTCGCCTTACATACGCATTTTTGTGTTCAGTTAGTCTAACGTAAAGGTACGTTTTATAACCTAACATACACGTTTTTGTTTTCAATGAGTCTAGGCTAAGAACCTAACCTAGGTTTCTTTGGCTTTTATTCACCTATCACGTGCATTTGTTTTAGTTCATCTCCTATTCATTCCTTTGTTTTCCATTCACTTGACTTGCTCCCCCCTTTTTTTTTCCAATCGTGAACCTAACACGCACGTTTTCGGAACGCATCGAGACAAAATCCACCCAAAGAACACGCACGCAAGAAGGACAGAGCCCCGATTCGAACCCCGAACTTCAAAACCTCGAGGCAGATGTGCTAATCGCACAACCCAGCAACCTACGTGTTTTTCTGTATTTACGTCAACTAACATACTGTACATGCTTTTGGACAAGCGGCGCACGCGCACACAAATCCATTATCCTAAGCCTGAACCGATGACAAAAGCCACGCCCTTTGTGAGGCCTTCATTCAGCAAGTGCGCATCTGCTCGCAGCCCAAATGACATGAAACTTGAGTCTATTCATGCATTTTATACAACATTTTAACTCAGTTATAAATGAAGGAGCCATCTAGTACTGTACATCCGGATACATTTAAGCATGCAAATTTTGCTCTCTGACTAATACGTCAACGTTCTGATTTAGAGTCATGAACAGCATTTAATGAGCTTGAGTACCTTGGCCCCGATCTGATTGCCGCATTGCCCGGCCTGGATGTGCACGATCTCCCTCATGGTGCAGTGCGCTGCGATGCGCTGACGATGGCTGACTGGGCGGCTCGTCTGGCGGATGCGTGCGTCGGCTTCCCTCCGGCACCTTATGGAGGATGACGTCGCGGCATCCTCAGCGTCCCTGCCGGCCAATCGCAGAGCTCGGCTGCGGTGCGGCCGACTGCAGCATCAATTGTGCTGCATCATCGTCAGCATCAGCATCATCGTCATCATCATCAGCCTGCCTCACCAGCAGAATGCCGCTAGTCTGTCAGGCAGGTGGAAAAAGAGAGATCTATATCAATTTCACTGTTTGTGTCAATAACATCAGTACGCAACCAGTACATAACAAACGCTCACCACGTTTGTCTCCTCTTTGCTGAGGTCACCTCACATTCCCCCGCAAATTTTTTTTTCTGAAATACGTCAATTTGACACACCCCAGTGTTGAGTGTTGCTGACAATGCTGCCAAATTGGAATGATTAGAAAAATGGCCCAGCATATAAAATGAGTTCTCTCAGCTCTGAGACTCTGCGGGGCCTGTGCGCCAATGCACTTAAACCGCGCCCCGCTCAACTGTCGATCAACTACGCGCGTCTAACATCTTTCTGAGGGCTACAAATCCCGTCAGGTTTCAGCCCCGGAAATATATGCGCTTAAAGCCGTGGCGGGACTTCTGCACGGCGCGACAAGAGGCGCTAGCCACCGGCTAGCTCGCATGCTAACAGGCTTCGGGTCGCCAAGGACGGGCAGTTGGCTCGCCCAATGAGTCAGCGCCTCGCCCGCTGTTGTGTGGGAGTGTAGTTCCACAAAACAGAAATACTTGAGGGAAAGTTAGCCGTTGATTAAAATCGGCGGAACGCGCTACGGTTACGTGACGGACATTTCAGCAAACACTTCCTGCTAGTTATATTCCCATAATGCTTTGCGTTCCAACGTATTCGTAGCCTGAATAACACAAAGTCCATAATAAATAGGAACTTAATGAATGACACTGAGCTGTTCTGTAAATCGTACCATTCGGGGAAGATGCCGTTTTCAGGGTGTAAGCATAGCTAGCTAGCTAGCTAGCTAACTGCCCGCTTAGTGGTACAGATGGGTCAAATTGTTAACAACTAACCGCCGTTGCTCCGATTTAGGCTCTCAGATAGGAGAGGGCAAAGGTGACTCATGCTGGACGCCCGAGAGCGCGCAAACGCCACAAAGGAAGGCCGCAGCCGAGATCCGCAACCCAAAGCTCGTGCTAACCACTACGCCGCCGTGCTGCCCTTACGACAACATTCATAATAAAAAGTGAGTGATATAAAAAAGTGGTGTGTCTGTGTCGTGCTTCTGAAGGAGGTTCAGGACAAAAGTTCTCCTTTTGTCTCACATCCTGTTTGGCTGGGGATTAAATGGCGGCCTTCAAAGCACGTTCACACAATATGCTCTTTCTTCTCACACACACAAACACACACACACACACACTGCTGTGTTACCTTTTTACTGTCCAAGCTTGCTATTCATTAAGCTGCCCTTTGTCCTCTCGAGCCAAACAGAGGTTGTCTTTGGCGAGGATTGAAATCCTGTTGCTGCATTTCGGTGGAAGTCTTAATCGCCTGTGTGTGTGTGTGTGTGTGTGTGTGTGTAACCTTGAGACGATTGATGGCGCTGTTGAGATGTACATAAAGCTGCAGCCAGGAGGCGGCTATAGTGGAAAGCATAAAGAAAAGACATGTTAACAGCGGGGGGCATTCTTCCTGCACAGCCGTCGGTTGCCAGGCAACTTCATTGTGTCGCCCGCAAGGAAATTGTTCCCGACGGGATTTAGAGTTTCTAGCAGGATTTTGCGACACGGAGTCACACAGTCGCAGGCCAAGTCATTCTTACGGCGCCACGCTGCCGCAGCAAGGCAGCGCGCATCGTCGCCATCGGCTTTGAGCCCAATAGTCGGAACGCCTGCACAGCAGCGGGAAGAAAAAATAGGAAGGCTCACTTCTGATAGGTGGGAATAGTGTTTTGATCATTGCTAATATATTGAGTTAAAGTAAAAAATCCAATAAAATAAACAGAAACAAATGCAAACGTTTTTTTTTCCAGAATATTTTTTTGCCCTGTTTAATTACGTGAGGGGCAAATTATTCAATCTTCAATAAATTAATACAATACAAATTCCAGTATTCATTTGGAGAAATGATGCTTAATTATGAGAATTATTAATTGAACATATTTGTTCATTTTTGTCACGTGGCATATTACAAAATCTAATGTTATCCATCTAAAAAAATATCCATCCATCCATTTTCTTTACCTCTTCTCCTCACGAGGGTCGCGGGGCTTGCTGGGGCCGATGCCAGCTATCTTCGGGCGGGAGGCGGGGTACACCCTGAACCGGTCGCCATAGAAACAAACAACCATTCGCAATCACGTTCACACCTACGGGCAATTTAGAGTCTTCAATCAACGTCACATCCATGTTTTTGGGATGTGTAGCAAGTGTTGGGGCCACACTGAAAAGGGGAAAAAAAAGTACAATCAAAATAAATTGGTATTTTTTTTAAATATTTAAAATAAATATATGTTACAAATATTTAAACATATATATTTAATAATACAAATGAATGAATACATAAAACTAAAAGGCTGTTACTACTATTTTCGATTACCTTACTTAGCTACAGTGGACATAAAAAGTCTACACACCCCTGTTCAAATTTCAGGTTTCTGCAATATTAAAAAAACAATTGCCTATTTTAGTCCACATTATGACCTGCACAACTCAATTGATTTTTTAAAAAATATATTCAAAAGGCAAAGTAAAAAAAATAAACTGCGATAATACAGTTGCACAAGTGTGCACACCCTCTTATTAATCATTCAGATGTGACCATGTAAAGAATTAATCACATTAAAACTTGTGCTAAATGGGAATCAGCACACACCTGTCACCGTTTGAAGCACCTCTGATTAACCCTAAATACATGTCAGCTGGTCTAGTAGGCTTTCCTTGACATTTGTTGCTATCTAAGAGTTTTCTGCTAGCACTGGCTGCTATTTGGAACAATTCGTAATTCCTTTCACCTGGACTAAGACCCCAGTTGACGATGTTTCACTATCGGTATGGCGTTCTTTGGATGCTGAGCAGTGTTGCATTTGTGCCAAAAAGTTCACCCTTGGTTTTATCGGACCGTCACACGGTTCACCGCGTGCTATTCTTACTGGAAAAGCTATGTGAACAGCAGATCAATAAATAGTGGTTTATTTTAACAACAGGTATGGCTTATATACAAGTGCATGTAATAATGTTAAAACAAAGTGAAACCAAACATTCAGAAATCATGAATGGTACAATCCATGTTTTTTTTTGTTGTTGTTTTTTTTGATACATTCATTCAAATTTCCCTTCAAGAGAGGAAGGAAGCAGAACCTTAACACTTGATCACCTTTCACACGAGCATCCTTAATCCTTCGTGTTTACATTCACTGTTCTAATAGTACTCCACGTAATATATAATACGAATATAATATATTCGTATACTGGATGTCCGCTCAATGCTTGCACTGGTGCGTAATTGTACTTGTTATATTGGGGACGCTTCAGTCGGCACCATGCAAAAGCTTGATGAGATTTGACACAAGTGTGTCGTGCGTTGTTTTAATATGGCCGCTGTGATGGCCACACAAACACGCACGCACACGCACACGCACGTGGACACATAACAAACGGAAGGAAGCCAAATTAAAGCAAAATCTCTGCAACAGATGTCAACCTTTCCACTGTCAAAGGCTGGATACTAAATTGTTATAATTAAGCTCCTTCCAGTTTCTGTTGTTTGTTTTCCCTCTCTTTGTGAAAAGCTCCATTGAATGTAGCAAGTGTTAGGGCCACACTGAAAAGGGGAAAAAAAGAACAATCAAAATAAATTGGTAACGTTAAGAAAATTTGTTTGACTCATATTTAGTCATATATTAAGATAAAATAAGTCATACTGTTGTGACAATAGGTGTTAATGCCACGGGAGGAAAAACAAGAAGAGTTTCACAGGGAAAATATTTGGATTTTTACAAGAATAAAGTCATTACAATAGTAGTCTTAAGTTGTATTGTCTTCAGGAAGATGTTCTATGACGACGAGAAAAATTCACGTGACCAGAAGTATAGATAATGGGGAAAATATATATATATATAATAATCTCGTTATATTAAAATAAGATTTTCAGAGGGAATTTTACAAGATGAATGTTGTCCTTTTTATTTTTTTTTAGAAAAAGTCAGGTTAGAAGAACTGGTGGAAGTAGAAGATAAAATAGCATTTTAAAGAGTTTTAAGAAACTTAAATACAAAGATAAATTTAAATGAACATCAAAAACGAAAAAATACACAAGTGCAAGTCGTCAAAATTACTTTTTTAGTAAAGTCGAAAATTGATTGAATGTCAGAATTGCCACACAAGCGCAAATGCAGTGATTTATTTTTTTTTTTTAATCATAATTCTCATTTTAGAATGTTAATCTCTAATCTTACATTTTTTTCTCAAAAATTTGACCCATCTTTTTCCTGGTAAAATGAGGATTCTCTCATAATAAACGATTTTTTTCTTTTCTTACTCCCTTATTGTGATGATTGTGCGACCTTTTACCAGGTAAAACTCCAACTTTATTCACCGAGTATTGCTGATTTCTTCTCAGTGTGGCCCCAACGTGACCTGGTGCCAATGCGACGTCACACGAGTGCGGGGACTTTGTGCTTTAAGGTGAGTAGCAGCATCGGACACTGGCATGAATATTTCAGAATCTTGTCAAGGATTGCCATCTTAAAAAAACAAAACAAAAAAACTCATATTTTCATTCAAGTTGCATTAAATCATTCACAGGTAGGGAAAAAAAAAAAACAAGCACAATCTTGTCGTCAGTGCACATGGAGAAAGAACATTGTTGGAAAGTACCTGTGATTTCTTTTTGTTTGTGTGTGTGTGTTTTCATGAACGCACTACAAGCTTGCGACACGAGCCTTACTTTCGAGAACGCCACCGTCTCTTCCTCCCTCGGCAAATTCCACGCAATACAATGAGTTGAGTCACATTTTGTTTTTTTTCCCAAACAAAACAAAGAAAAAAAGTTAAATCTTTGTCTGACTTTCGAGTTTTACAGTAATGACCCTTCATTTGCTTTATGAGCATTGTTGTAAACATCTCTGCAAGACTGTCTGTGTCAAGTATGGATGGAAGAGTTAAGTCTTAAAAAGCAGTTTAGTTGTGCGTTGATGTAAAAGGAAAAAAAAACAATTGTAGTCATCAATGCATTAATTTCAAAAAAATAAACAAACTCGCTTTTTGTCTCTATCAACTATTTTGTGTGCTGTGTGAGGCACCACCGATATTGCAAGAATGAACCTTTGTACATTAATCGGGTCAATCAGTTTTCAATTTGATTTACACACACACACACACACACACACACAACTATGCACTTGCTGACAATATCAATAGAATATTATGAGTCAATTCTTACCCAGTGTTTGAAAAGAAATACACATTTGTATGCGGCGCCTTCCTTTGAAACACATTCCAATTGCATTTAATCACCTCCATCCACATTCAGTCTATGGCAGGGGGCTGCACAAAAGAAGCCCCCAAAACATGCAATACTCATTTTTTGGCACTATTTTAACATTTTCATTTTGGTTTCATGGGAGTAGGTTTTTTTTTCTTCTTGTGATTGTTTACTTGGGTATTGCCGCAAAAACTAATTCTTGTTCTTCCATACAGTGCATAACAAAAGTATCAGACCAGTTTATGATCCCTGAAATGATCAGAAATGGCATTTACCAAAAATCAGCATTTATCTTTCCCTTATGGATAATATAAGAAGGAATCAAGCACTGAACGCTGTTACTTCAACACCCTAAAACTCACTCAGTTTGAGGGCCCTGGCAAGTAGGACCAAATCCCCTTTCACCAGTTTGACACTAAATTGAGTGGGCGGGGCTATCATAACAGGACACATAAAAACGCCTCAAGGACCGATGCCCGAAATTGAACAGGAAGTTTTCAATATTTTTTTTTTTCATTGGCCATTTTGAGTGAATTCCATACTTTGACAAACCCCAGCCGTCCATTTTCAATCGCGCTAAACCTCGTCAGGTCGTGGGCCACAACCTGAACTGGCTGCCAAGCATTCACGCTCCCAATCACACCTTCCATTTAGAGTCTTCAATAAACCTCCTTCCTTTTTAGAATGTGGGAAGGAGCCGGAGTACCTGGACTCACCTAACCTGGATTCAAACCCCCAACCTTAATATTGGGAGGCGGATGTGCTGCCCACTGTTTCCAAAACGCCAACGTGGAATTGGCCCAGATGAAGCCAAGTCGAAAGCAGGGACAGAAGAGACTGACGACGTTCAAGCGTGAAGCTTTTTTGTTGTTGCAGATGTCCTCTCATGTGGGCGCAGCATATCGACAAGTTGGTCATATGATGAAAAAGCGAGTGGGAGTGTAAAATTGAAAAATAGTAAAATTATCAATCTGATTTCACTTCATTGGTCTGAAAATTATTTACTGCAAAAAATGTATATCTTTAACTGGCAATACAATGAAATGCTCATCATCATCATCCTTATTTTAGTATATGGTGCAAATGTGTCTATTCGCTTTTTTTTTTTTTTTTTTTTTTTATAAACCTGAGACGTATTTGCTAAAAAAAAAAAAAAAACTCACCTACTTGCCGTTTTTGTCTTCATGCCAAAGCAATAACAGTGTTGATTTGGCACCGTTTGGTGGCATCTTGGTGCCAAGGTAGTATGCTGAAGTGAGTTGAGGAGTTTCATTTGGACAAGTAATGCTTTGCTGCCATTTTGTGGCATCACTGAGGGGGACTGCAAATAGCAGGGGCATCACTGTATATTCTTAGCTTTTTTGGGTGCTTCGCTGTCTGAATAAAGATTGATCAGATCAACACTGGCCTAATAAATGTGTTAAGCACTGCATGTCTGGCAAACATTTATTCATTTGGATTTTTCAGCATCATTTGCCTTCACGTTCTGGTGCTTTTTTTCTGATTGACTAAAATTTTTTTGTCCATCGATGCAGTTTAAAGGCTGGTGATTTTTTTTTTTTTTCCCCCTCTGTTAACGGACATTCAAGAAACAAAAACAACACTGTCACAAAGCAGTCTCTTGTGCAGGAAGAGGATCGTGTGTCAAGACCACCCAACTCCAGGCTGGGACGGCTTTCTTTTGAAGTGCGAGATTTATTTGCTGCAGAGTCTCCATCGCCATCGTCATCATCATCATCACCATCATCATCATCATCATGACGACGCCACGCCATTGAGGGCGTTGCTCTCTGTGCTGGCGCTGATTGACAGCACGCCAGAGTCTATAGGGGAGGAACCCGTACAGACCATTAGAGAAGTGGGCGACGCTCCTGACGCGCTGGAATCGGAGTCCGAGTCTAGGGAATCCCGTAAAGGATGATCAGTCAAAGCGGTCGCCTCGGTGGCGGTTGGTTCTGTGACGGGTGGAGGAGGCGGGGAATGGGATTCGGGTGGTGCCATATGGCTCGACGAGGGGAAAGATGAGTCTGGAACGGGGGCCGGAGGGAGGGGAAGATGGTCGCCACTGGGGGGGTGCGGCGGTGTCGATTCGTCTTCTATTTCTAGGCGGACGTCTGAGCAGAGGGAGGGCGGGGGCTTGGCGGAAGCATCGCCGTCTACCGTGGGTGCGGCGGGAGGGGCCGCCGATGTCGGAGGGTCGACTAAGTTGTCCTCTGGCGACGGTGGAGCCGATTCCTTGGACGTTTGCTCCACGTCCAGATGGTCTGGGGATTCGGGCGGGGGCCCCTCGCAAGAGGGGTCCGGAAGTGCTTCCCGCGCGGGGGACGGATGCAGAGTGTCGTCCAATTGCGGCACGACGGCGTGAGCGAGGGGCTCGATAGAAGCGAGGACCACTTCTGAGGACTTCTCTTCGTCAGACAGCAAGGGGTGCGTGGGCGTGGAAGACAGGAGGCGCTCTTTGCTGGCGTCTATGACGTCATCTTTAGACAGACCCACGCACGCGTCCTCGTCTTCGGCCGGCCGCTCGGCGAGGGCGGTCGAATCGGCGGCGGAGTCCATGCTGGAGACGGCGACGGCCGCCGCCTCGTGCAGCGGCGTGTCGTGCACGCGCGTGTAATCCCGGGCGCTCTCGGTCAGCAGGAGGCGCTGTTCGCCGGGCTTGCGCGGCGGAAGCAGCGGCTGGCGCGTGTAGCTCTCGCCGTCGGCCAGCGTCTCGGGCAGCGGGTGGTAGCGCGTCTCGGGCAGCAGCAGGATGCAGATGATGCAGATGAGCGTGCAGCAGGCGAAGATGATGTGGTGCAGGAAGTAGCCCTTCTGGTTGTGCAGCTCCATGATGGGCGCCGTCAGCATGCCGAAGCCGGCGCTCGCCAGGACCAGGCCCAGACCGCCGCCCCTACATGGACATCAATGACAGAGCATTTTCTCTCTTTGATGGTCTTCGTGGACATTTACAGTCATTTGTTTTTTGTTTTTTTTTATTTACTTTATTTTTACCATTCTGTGACAGAGCTTGTAAAAGTGATAGTTGGTGATATCAAAAGTTAAGACGCCAACTGTATTTGATCCCTCAACTCTGGAAAACTGCGGATAATTGACAGAATCTATAATTTTTCAAAATTAAAAAATGTTTCAAAATTAAAATGTTTCTCTAAGCCCCTCAAAAATTCTTCAATAAGCTGGATAAGCCACCACACGAAGCGCTTTTGGGGTTGGGGCCACCCCCCACAAAAAAAGAATGAAAATCAAACCAATTTGAAATAAAGAAGAAGAAGAAAAAAAAAATTAAAAAAAAAAAATCTAATTTAAAAACCTTTAAAAAAAAATAAAATCAGCAGATAGGTGAATCCGCGAGTCAAAGACCACACCGCAATGAACAGAGCCACGTCCTGTAAAATCTTTCCTCAGCAAGGACACTGATGACAGCTCATGGATGGTTCTTCCGGCATAACATTGGCCCAAAGCATATTTGCATGTTGCCAGGGCAACGAAAGAGTGGCTCAAGAGGGAACATATTAAGGTCACGGAGTGGCCTCGTCACGCTACTGATCTCAACCAATAGAAAACTTGCGGAAGGAGCCGAAGCCTTGATTTTCCGAGCGGCAACCAAGAAATTGAAGAATTTAAGGGAGACGATCTATTCCCACAAATCAATAAACAACAAATGCAAATTAGAACTTTGTAACTTGGATCAAATAATCACTTCCCCCACTGGGTGTCTGTTCAGGAGAGGCCTGTTCAAGACAGCAGAGAGTGCTGAGCCACCATTTCATTTTCCTGCCACCACTACTTGCAATCCACCAGGTGGCGCCCATCAAGCACTTCGCACGGCAGCACACCTTATGTAAGGCCACACACCCACACGCACGCACGCACGCGCGCGCGCACACACACACACGCACGCACACACACACACACACACGAGATGCTCATGCTGTGGCCTTCCTGTGCTTGTGGCACACGTTCAATGATTTCATCTCAATGATGAGGTGGAGCAGCAAATCAGTTCAACAGAGCTGAATTCAATAGTGCCGCTCACAACCCGAGTGAATGGAACCCCAGGTATGTTTTAATGTTCTGGGTCCTCAGCTTCTGTTCCCACATTTGTATATAAACAGGAGCGCACCGTCGTGTGTCACTAACTTTATGCTCATTCAGTAGAAAAGTCGTAACTACACACGAATGGGGATGAAAAGCTATTCTGGGCATAAATGTAAAACGTTGAACTGAAATTCGTCCTCAGAGGCCCACACTAAATCTATAATCAAACTATGCAAGACACGTTCCCCACCCCTGACCTACGTAGACCCTGGTCCCAATGTTGTGGTGGTCCGGTACCAGGGGTGTTACCTGATGACGGTGGGGGTGATCTCCGCACAGAAGAAGATGCTCAGGTTGCTGACGGCGTGGGAGGAGAACATCCCGATGATGGAGAAAGCGATGGAGAAGTTCTTCTTCAGCGTGCTTGAACTATCTACGCACGTAAACACACACACACACACAAGGAGACACAGTACATTTCAATATGTGATTGGACAACCGTGATGGTGCATACATTTCAAACATAATTCCTTATTAGTAGTTCTAGTAGTCTCCAGTACTCGATATCCATTGGTCTGTCTTATACTGCCCCCAGGTGGCCAAGGCGTGCACACATTAGAATGAGCAGCACAATGTGCAGAAAGGAGAAAAGTGTGCCAAAAACTGATTAATTCTTTTCAATGCTATTGAATTATTTTATTATTCTATGTTTTTATAAAGTATAATATCACAGGAAAAAAAAGAAAACCACAACTTTTTTTATAGCTTTTTTTTGGAGACTGGAACAGACTAATGGCAGTTCCTTTTATTTGAACTCGTATCTCGTATCACATCACGTAGTATACATTTAATTGTTAAACTTAAATTAGTATTAATTATTTATATTATGTACATTTGCATTATTATATTTCTATTGCACTGATCAGTGTTGTAGTTGTATTTCATTCAAATGTAAATAATAATCAATAGCTTAATACAAAATCAAATGTATAACAACAAAATATTACTTGTTAATTATAGTCGTAGCAGATCTGAAAGTGAAAGCAGAAAATTATTATTAGCAGAAGTTGTATTATGAGTAGTAGTAGTTAGTAGTTGTAAAAGATGCAAAAACAAAAGAAAAATTGGAACTATTGGTCACTATTTTTGCCTCTAATGTTTTTAATGCATTGTTGCAAAAAAATAAAATAAAAGTGGCAATAGAATGTTCTGCATATACTGTAAATAATGTATATAAAGTTCATTTACAGTACTGTCATATTTTTAGATTGTGGCAGCACTTACAGTCTCTAGGGGCGCTGTAGCAGCACACATGGATTTGGGTTTTCTCTCTCTCTCTCTCTCTCTCTCACACATGCAGGTGCAATGTGCAATAAATACAGTCAGATGTTGCTTAGTCGTTAGGGGCATACATAACCACAACCAATCAAAAAGAATGATAATAATGTTAGTGGGTCTTACCTATATTGAGATGGGTGCTGTACTTTCCCAGCACTGGAAGATAAATCAGGAGAAAAGGCGTGTCAGTGTGAGAAACCAAAAAAAAAAAAAAAAAAAAGCATGAGTATCGATTAAATCCGCATGAGTATCGATTAAATCCGCGATCAAAAGCGGCGAAAGCTCGCTACAAGACAAAGTGCAAAAGGAGCGCGACACCTTGATGCGTCGACTGACACGGGTTGAACATTAAGTCGCCTGTAACTGAACAAACGGACTCGTGTCGCGGTGGTACATATTGACCACGACGGCCATTTACCGTCGTGTCCGAACACGCCATTACGAACAGCTGACATGCCTCGTTGTGCAAGTGCCGGACACTTCATTAGGGACGCCTGCCTCGGCACATTTTAACACCATATACTTGGTTAGAAATAAGACAACCACAAGCTCAAGAACCATGGAACTGGACTATATATATATATATATATATATATATATATATATTTTTTTTTTTTTTAAGTCACAAAATGTGGGGCTTTCATTGGCCAATGAAGAATACATTTTAAAATTTTAATCTTAAGACAAACATTGTTAGTTTTGCTTTTCCTCTGGAAGGCAAAGAAAACATTCATTAAAAATACAATAAACTATAGTATAAGTAAAAACTCCCAAAAAAGAAAAGCTAAATTTGGGGGTTTTGATAGACCTAGTACTTTCTGCAAAAGATTCAATAATAGTTCTCCATCCCTGTATGTGGAAAATATGGTACTATTGAATGAATACTTCTCTGACAGTGTCAAAAAGGTCAAATATCTAACACTGTTCAAGCTCTTATTTTGGGCAAAAATATAGTATCGAGTATATGATACCTTATTTAAATGTGTTAGTGTATTGGTTCTCAACGTTTGTCACCCTCGGACCTGTATTTAGTTTTTTTATTTCTATCGTTGCTCAGTTGTGACCCATTAGCACAGAAGTTGGGAACACTAAAGAACGTGTATTGTTCAAAAACAGCTTTTGGAAAAAATATGAATATCATATTTTCAAACAGATCTATTGATGCTTCCACATCAGAGCGCATTTTTAAAGAAACTGAGGATGAACATAGCTGTCTATTGTATATAACATGGAATATCTTGGCACTGAGCTCTTCTTTTTAGGAAAGTGCAACACCAATAGTTTGTGTCAACACGAGTAGTAGACTCGTCGGTAAAGGGTCAAAGATTGATTGAAAGCTTTCGTGTATCAAATGTTGTGGGGAAGATTGAGGGTCAAAAGTGACCTGTGAGAACTCACAGTTGGGCAGGCCCAGTTGCAGCAACGACGCCAACGCGGTGATGATCATGAACGTGAGGAGGCCGCCGCGCCGGCCCATCAGGCCCACCGCCGGGCACAGCGCCAGGCAGGATGCCACCGCGATGCCCGCCATGGTGTAATAGTCGGCGTAGAAGTCGTGGAACATGGTGGTTTCCTGGGCCTCCGGGTCCATCATGCTGCGGGCGAAGCAGTGGTGGATCCCGTAGCCTGTTAGCCTGCGCAGAACATGCGCATAGGGGAAGAAATATATAACCGCAAGGATAACTAATGTGTTAAATTAATACATTTCTTGGAGTGTCAATTAAAACGGCGTGACATTGTGGAGGTGTGCCTAATGAAGTGAAGGGTGTTGATTCCAGCCTAGTGAATAAAATAACATTTCAAAGTCCACCGTACTGTCGTGCAATTCTACAATGTACTCTGTCAACACGCATGTTGACACACGAGCGTACACACGCCCTCCGCACCAGGATGCGCGAAAAGCAGAGGCGACGCGCTTTCCCTTGTGCGCGCGTGTACGTGTGCGTCTGACGTTTCATAAGGACGCCCGCTCATGAATAATTCACGCCGACTTGAGGAGTCAGCGACATGAGGCGCTGTGGCGAGTGTCTGTACGTGCTAAAGAGCCGGTCAGGGATGGGGGAGGATACAAGGGATAAAAGGAGAGAGCAGGATAAAAATGGAAAGGAGCCACTCTTATTGAAAGACAAAATGGCTTAGTGGGGAAAGAATTGAATTTGCCAGTGAACAGTTGAATCCAAGACTGGACTTTACACTGCATGGTTCAAGTGGCAATTTCCTTTTTTTTTTGTTCTTAAGTGGCACAATTGGCATATACGTCACGGCAGCGTTTTAGAAAAACGTAGGAAATCAGATACCATCTGATCAGAATCAGAACTCTCGCCAAAAATCTGATGCCTATCAATGAGAGTAGAGCATCAACATAAATTGGATTTACCCTGTCAACACGAGCTTGACGCCACTGAAATAAAGATTTACACACACACACACACACACACACACACACTGAAAAACACTTACGAGTTGACACAGAGCACGACAATATTCTTCCACAGGTTCCTGGTCCGGGCCATTTTCACGATGCACGTCTTTTTGGGCTTGCGTTGAAGAGCTCGCTGCAACTCTGGAAGTATAAAAGTTCAATTCACAGAGCAGTCCAACGGAATCTTGACACCAAAATGAATATTTTTCGGCTGTATGTACGTTTTTGGATTGCGCGGCGCTCGCTCGACTCAGCTCTATTTTGTTATGTTTAGGGTCTTTGGGGTCAAACTGCAAAAACTACACCACGTCAAACATTTGTCAGAAGGAGACACAATCAACAACAACGGAGGAGAAAAACAGTCTCTAAGGCTAATTCAAGGAACAGAGAGGACAATTGTACGTTTTGAAATGAGTATTCTCTGGCAAATTTCACCTACATTCCCTCAACACAGCCAAAATGGCTTGAAAATTTTAAAATGATCAAATATGTCCCGAGGATGTGTTGACTGATGATGTCTTACTAGTTGCACTTTTAGCTCCTGCTGAGGAAGCTCGGATTTTTCCTTCCCCCCTTTGGATCGGGAGTGTGAAGCTCTTGAGAAAAGGAGCACAGGTGCTCTCTGTGTGGGGAAACTAACTTCCTCTAATGCTGATATTTTTATATAAGATAAGTTTTGAGGGGAAATTATACAATGAACCTAAAATGCACTATAACCTTTACAGGTATACTAAACTTTTGAATGTGCACCTCAAACTGTTGAATGTTTCAGTACTTTTTGCACAACTTGCTGTTCTCGAACAAAGGATCTGAAAAGCAAAATCCACAGCAGGTGTGTTGTTTCCCCCAAAACACATGCCTTTCTGTGACTCTTCCAGTCCTTCTGTAACCCGGTGATACCGTGACACTAATCTCAGTGGCCACTTCCATCCTGCTTGAAGTCTCACGATGGCAAATGTGTCGTTTTTGTCTCATGATGTCAAAATGTAAGAATGGTGGGCCAATCAGTATTTGCCCTGCTGTCCGACTCCGGATTGGTCAATAATTCTGACCCAAAAAAAAAAAAAAAAAAAAAACATGGTTTTGTGGCATAAATCTAACACCATGTTGATTTCTGTTCATTGTTTTAATTGTATTTTTTGGTTTACCTGTGAGGATGTTGTCCGGATCCTGCTCCATGTTGACGCAGTTCTTCTTAGCGATGTGTCCCATGATCCACTTGGAGCGGCAGTACTGCTGCGTGGCCAGCAGCCAACGCAGTGACTCAGGGAAGATCCTGACAAGTAGACGAGAGGGAAGTCCTCGCTCGTCAGCCGTGACAAATGAGTCCGCATGGAATGAAACCCCATTTTGAAGCTGGATGAGCTTACTCACTGAACGGACGGACTATGAAACCCAATTGTTTTCCATATCTGCAGTGCCACATTGGGCTCAAAATTGAAATGCAGGAGGAAATATTTCTTGGTATGCTAGATTGTAGAACATTTTGCATGTAGGCTTGTCTTTTATCTATATCTAGCTATCAAAATATATACAGTATGTATTTCATCTGTGTGCAAACAATAGTGTTTAAAAATAAAAGACAAAATATTACAATTAGTACCCATTTTTCTTCAGTGAGAGGAAACGAGAGACATCCATTTAAAGGTGGCATTTATTTGCCTTAAGTGGCTGGTGCGCCAACATACGAACAATAGTTTGCCTGACACCTGCACTTCATCATCTTTGCACTGAATTGGAAAGCCCCATCAGCCAGCTTAGCCCACTAGTCTGCATTATTTCCCCATTATTGATATATGATCAGATTAGCCCTTTCAAGAGCTGCTGAGCGTAACCGCCTTCAGTCGCACAGGTCGGCCTTGGAGGAACGCCAAACTCCAGCGTACAGACGGCAATAAAATGGGTTTGTCGACCTCAGCAGCGTACAGTACAAAACGGAGTGTGTTTATGGATGGATGTTCCAGTCTAAAACAAGGTCACTAGAAAAGCTAACAAATAAAGTGTAACACAGAATTACCCACTGGAAAAGGTCTTCCTTTCAGGTTTTATCACCAATAAACCATCTGCAACAATACCAAGGTTTTTCATTTTATGTGGCCAATTACAAGAATCAGTGTTTTATCTTACACATTGCAGCAACACTCTATTGAGAATATATGGAAATATGCATGACAGGAAGTGAACATGACACTCTTCTAGGAAAACCAACGAGCGTCTGCGATGCATCGGTCAGGCATCACCAAAGGGTGAGTAGTTGCATTTATTTTAGTTTTAATATGCAAGGGTTAACATTTCTTTATACTTGTATGAGAGCTACTTAAGAAATGTCATTTACGGTTATTAAAGGTTGCATGATGACGATAGTGTGAACGGGGATCATGTGAAAAATCAGTTTCTCACAGCAGACTGTATATGGGGTCCACGGGTCATGGGTTCCCTCCTTCAAAATGGACAGCAAAAGCCTGAGCTAAAGTGAATTCAGCAGGCGCTTGGGTGGCCCCTTACCAGATGTAGGACAGCATAAGCAGCAGGGGACAGATGATGACGGCCTGGAGCACCTGCCAATCACGGCACAAGTAGGCCACGCCTGGCATCAGCAGCTGGCCGCCCAGCATCACGAAACTGGCCACCATGGTCATGGAGAAGCGCCAACCCGGCAGGCACAGCTCGATCCCTGGCGGAGGGGAGAGAAACACCGTGATTATTGAAGGGAGTAGAACACTGAATGGTAACCATGGGCCGAGGTTCATGACTCATACTCCAATACAAGCAAACACTGGAGGCTCACAGGTAGCGACATGAATTTTCAAGATGGTGTCACATATGGAAGTGATGATACATTTATGATGATGATACATTGCCCCTGGCCATTGCACTGCGTGTCTTCTACTGTGTTGTTACCATGATTCCAGGGAAACATCTGCATTCCTACCTAACTAGCACAGACTGTAGTTTTTAAAACAAAACAAACATATACAGTATACAAGCGCACGCAGTTTATAGGCATACAGTCAATATCCACGAATATACACTGGATATATACTGTACATTTGTATACGTTTGTTTTAAAATAAAATGAAAATTATACACAGACAGAAGGAAGTCTCAAATTGCTTGACTGTAATTATGACTTTACTACAGCATTAGCATATGTTAGTGAGGGTTACATCCTAAACCGAGGATCCCCAGTCAGCGTCCATCCATTTTCTATATTTGTCCTCATCAGGGTCACGGGTTGAGCTAGAGCCTAAAGCAGCTGACTTTGGGCACCGGTGGGTACAGCACAAACTCGTCGCCAGCCAATTGCAGGGCACATATAAACAAATAACAGCTCACACTCGCATTCACACCTATACCGTGCTGCCCTCCTCTAGTTGTATTTTATTTAACTGAGTAAAAATAGGCTTGAGTGATAGAAACTGGGAGCTTGAACCTACAAGCTTGAGACTGAGAGATGTCAAGCTTAGCCAAACAACCCTGAAGTCAACAATAAAACGTGAATATTTTGAAGACCTCCATTACATCTATAGCTGCTGTTAATCGTGAGCCTGTGAACACAGCAGCACAGTGTGCTGTGGTGAGGGGGGTGGGGGGGGGGGAAACAATAAATAACTTTAAAAAAAGTGTCTTTGTGCTCATTTGTCCACTATTAGAATGGCACCAATTCATTTGGGGCATTAGCATTCGCACCACACAGGCTGCCAGCCACCAAAGACAGTGGAAGCCTTTAGTGGCCGCGGTGGGACGGCTTCACATCACAACCCTGAACACAGTACAGCCAAAGCGCGATTTCACATTGTTCATTCATCCATCTTTTTAAACCTCACATTTGCTGCTGCACCAGAATGTCAACTTTCTCCCAAATGGACCTTTCAAGGTGACAGAGGCCGGCATAATATGGTGGGCGTCGGGGCTAGCGGTCCGGCTCCATTCCAGCAGAAAAAAGACTGGAATTTCAATTAGGACGTGCCCCCCGTCGGCGGCCATGAATTTTGTTCTCTGTTGGCGGACGGCGTCACAGCTAGAATGACAGGGCCAATGAACGGAGACCGGGCCGATGGGTGCAGGACACGCCGAGTCTGACCCGACTCAACTTGTTGCGAGACGGTTCACTGCTCGAATACTGAATGGGATTAGAATTCCTCAGTTTGGTGGAGGGCATCATGTGCATGAAACGGGCCAGTGAATCGTTACAGGGGAGTCTAAGAAAGTGCTCATAGACGCAAGAATACAGACACGTCACGTTGATGTACAACTGTGCAATGAGGACCAAGAGTTACAAAAGAAAACACAAAAGTAGCCCTGAGCTCCTTACGCTTCACGTTGACCCTAATCATCTCCCCCAATTTACCGGACTAGCATTCGCACAATGCTGATCTTGAGCCAGTGCCCAACTGACATAAATCTCCCGCTAATCAATACCACAAACTCAAAAATGTTGTCGCCAAGTTCTCTGCAATGACTAAATCAATCAAGAATACAACGAAAGGAGCACACTGCCCAGTTACGTTGCAATAAAGAAAGTGAAGAAAACGTCTTAATCTCCCGCTTAATCTAATTGCGTTGATTTTAGGCAGAACGCATGCAAACCATCCATTCAAGAAAGCTGTCAGATTGACTATTGGGTCTTGCAACAAAAAAGTGCAAAACAAAGCAAAAGTGAACACCTCTCTCAAATAGACGCCTTCCCTTTGCCCCATCAGGGGGAAAAAAAGAAAACAAAGAAAAGATAACTGTAAATATCTCAGTTGGTAAACGTCACACATAGGGCAAGATTATCCGCCGGTTAAAATGTTGCTAACCAAAAGAGCAGCACCACGCGAGACACATCAAGAGACATCTCCCTTCTGCAGTTCAGTTCAATCATGGAAATATGTTATGTTCTTTTTGCATTCAAGTGATGATAATTTTAAAAAAACTCATGAGCGTCTGAACAAATCGTAGTGCAAGCTGCCTCCTGGAACTTCAATGTCTTCGACTTTCCAGGTTTCGATGGCTGCACTGTACTTTTCCGTCCGACACTGATGTAATCAACTCTACTTGAGAGCCAATTAGCAATGACAATAATCCCAAAAGAAGCTTTGACTGCTTTGCTGACTGGCCAAAGCAGAAAGTGAATCGGATACAAGGCACAGCAGACGTCTGGGATGCTTATTGTTTTACTCAGTTGACCACTACAAGCACTCAGTGAAGCCACTTCCTGTACCCACAGTGACCTTGAACTGGTCACGTGATGCCCTGGTGGCCGTGCAGCTCGTCGGGCCCATTCATCTAAGCGTACTTTTTGGTCTTTGCTACAAATGTTTTCACCGACGTGTGTCCTTATATTCAGCAACAGACCTTCTTGATAAAATGAGAAAACAGTAAAATAACAGTTTGCTTCCTGTGTCTTGCCTTGAACTGCCAAACGTTGGCACGTGTACACATTCGGCAGGTTTCACAGTCAATCTTTCAAGGGTTGGGCAATGTTACGAATGTCAACTAGCCGCCGCTTGTTGAATCCTTCCGGCTTGCCTTTTGTTTTACTGCAAAACTAATATTGTCCTCTAAAATGCAACTTTGTCAATGAACTCAACACAAGGTAAACTAGCTTAGCATAACATGGGCCAAACTAATTTAACATAAAATACGATATGACAAAAAATATTATGTAAATTAGTGGATGGATGTTATTTCAAACAAAAATAATCCCCCAAAGTGATGACTTTTCCAAGGCAAGTCAGACTGAATGCATTTAATAAATTGCAACTTGCATTCTGTTGTACAGCCAACATTAAAAGCAGACTTCTTTCTTTCAAACTGAAGTCATATTTATGGAAATGCTCGTCTGGCTCAAACTGAGCTCAGCCATGTGCAAAGCTGCTGATGACTTTTGGCTCGTTATGACTGACAGGCCAGTGCAGCATTGTCAGCACTGAGCGTATCTTTGATCCGCAGCCAGCTCGGCTTGCTGCTAGACTGGACTTAGATAGCTAGAGGAGCTTTTGTGCAAGGAAGGAAAAGTGCTTTGTCAGTGCGAGGAGGAGGAGGGCCTTTAGCGTTTACCGTTAGGCCGCTTTAAGCCGCTGATAATTTAAATTACATTCAGTATGAACACTTCTCTCTACATCTTAATTTTTCATCTTATTCAGACATTTTTTGCACCATTCTATGCTTCCAACCTTGCAGGAAAGGTTCGGGGCAAGGCCCTTTTCTGTTCCCAGTGCACAACGTCAGGACCATAGAGACAAACTTGGAAGAGTTTTGTGTGGAAGAACCCGAGAGGCCTGACCTCAATCCGTTCAAACACCTCAGGGTTTATTTTATATGTATTGTATAATTACAGTGATTACAAGGGGTCCTCTGTTCACATTTTGAGATTACAAATGGCACCCAATAAACTACTGCACAAACTACTTTTGTGCAGTAGTTTATTGGGTGCCATTTGTAATCTCAAAATGTGAACAGAGGACCTTTTTACATCGCTGCACAAACTACTTTTGTGCAGCGATGTAAAAAGGTCCACTCAGTTACGGTCGTACCCGTGTTCGTTAGTGACAGACTACACATTGCAACTGGCACAAATTTGGGTCACGTCACTACTTTACGATCAGAACTCCATCATAAACGGAGGATCCCCATGTACTTCAACAAGTTGAAAGCAGTGGTATTTTGCAATAAAGTAAAATTCAAACGGAAGAGAAATCAGATGTTTACTGCACGGATTTGTAACAACATGTATTTCATGAACAAGAACATTTACAGTGGAACCTTTATTGTCAAACATTCTGGAATTCTGGGGGGAAATATGCAAAAAAATAAATAAATAATAATTGATCCTTGAAGATGTTGTCATGTGTAACAGTTACATCGATTTTATCGGCCTTATCGGTATCGGCCGATAATTACCATTTTATGATGATCAGCCTTAATGTCACAATTCACCGATCCGATCAATGACATCATTGATCGGCTCCGCAAGACATCGTGCACAGTATATTTGAATCCAAAAGCTAGTTTTTTATTTGTAGCCTTGTCGCGTGCCTTTTGGCGTAGTCCTGTAAATATCTGACGGCCAATAAAGTTATTTACAATAAAAAAATAAAATAAATAAAACGTCGGCGGTGTGGAACAGACAACACGCCTGAGACAGACAACATGTAATGCCCGGATCAGACTACAAGACAAATTTGCTCTTTCACGATTGCACTATGTCAGACTAAGGCAATAAAATCTTGTAAAAAAAAAAAAAACCTTGATAATTTTGGCCATTAAAAAGTGATGCAAAACACTCAGCTTGGGCAACTGTTACATTTTGAGTGTATTTGTCTGTTCTGACCTTAACCACCTTCCTCCCACACACATGCTCAATCAGCACAAAAACAAGCGATTGGCTCAGCAGGAGCCACCGAAAAAGGGAACAGCGACCCCAAAAAAAATAAATAAATCTTGGAATAATTTCCCAATGTAAACTCAGACCTGAATTCCTTCACTTTTTATAATCTCCAAACAAAGGTCACCCGCGCTGATTTGGTCAATCACTGGACTTCACTCAGGAATATGCGAGATAGCTTGAGGCTATGTGACACACTAACAAACAGCAGTTTGAAACAGGGAAGAGTTTCTTTTTTTTCAGCTAGACAGTCGGAACGTGAAGTAGAGTCATAGCAGAAGAGTATTTGCTCAGCACACATGAGCCAAACGGCTGCACGGAAGGGAACTTTAACCCTCCTCGATAGAGAGAAGTATGCACCTTTACCCATTTATCAGGATGACGACTGAAGACAGATTGCAGAAGTGATGGGTCAAGGACATGGCAAACTGTATCGCAGATAATTGAAAAAAATACTTGTTCTGTGTGTAAAATATAATCGTAAACAGACCCGCCAAGTACTGTATCTTCCCATAATGCAACATAGCGTAACATAATATAGATGAAATACATCTTTAACACAACACGCATGTAATAAAACCACATCATGCAAAACGTGACTTAACATACCATTACATTAACAAACAATGTAAAACAGCATAACATAACATGTTAACCATAACAATGTAATATAATGTAACATAACATAACACAGCTCACACAATCTGCAGAATGTACAACGAGAGGGAATAAATCTCTGGACCTACTGGATGCCACGATGAAGTGAGCATTCGGCTTTATTAGGGATTTATTAATTTTGCATCCATTTTTCTATTTCAATATGATTACACATGCACACAAGCCTAAATTCATTTCTGCATCTTTTGTTCTTTTACACATGTATTATATGTTCAAATACGACTTGAACACTGGCTGAACAAAGGTAATTAAAAATGAGGGCCACACAGTGTCCCAGTCTGTAGGTAATCTATATTCTGATTCATTTAAATAAATAAATGCACAACGACAGTGTAGTTGCTCTAGCTTCAACCCTCGGAAATTAAAGTCTGAACATGTTGTGGTCTCAAGCAGTGGTTATAAACATTCACTCAATGTGAACATGTTTGAACAGGTGTTACAGATAACTTCCGGCTAATCGTGTAGCTTAATTATCCAACATAATATGAGTGCATACTGTATCGTGACACCTGTCTGCGCTGATCCAGCAGATCCGGCAGCGACTTATGTGGACAAACAAACATGGAGTCTCCTCGCTGTGAGAGATGAATTTGTGCGTGCACAGGAGGGAACCAAACAGAAAACATCTCATTAGGGCGTCCGGGATCGTCCCAAGCTACCTGACTAACCTGACAAGGTGCAAATAATACACAATTGTACGTATTTACAGGAGAACCTCAGTGAACGATTAATCTTGTTTCTTTATTCATCAGCAGACGGCACTTTACAACATCAGAAATTCCTTCTTAAACGAAACATTGAACAATATGTCTGTAAAAAAAAAAAAAAAAAAAGACAATCCTTGATGACATATTCACGCGGCATGTCTGCATTTGACCCGTCCTTCTCCCTCACACACACGCGCGTATGAGTGTGCGTGACGTACACAAGCGTGGCCATTCGGACACGCAAAACGGGTCGAGGAGGACAGAGCGCTCACAGCGAGTAAACATTCTAAACAAAGGTCTTTTGCTAAATTAATGAAGCGTTTATCACACAGAGGCCCACGAGCGCACTCTTTGAGCGGTGAATGGATCATCATCCGGTTCGAGGCAGTTTGATTAACATTTACACGGAGCTAAGTTGTGCCTAAACCCTGAATTATTTTTCAAGGTCTTTATTTTACACGCCGCATCTCGTCCACTCAAGGAAAGCTCGTGCAACGTGATGAGACATCATGTTTTTTTTATTTTAGTAGGTGAATGTTTTTTTATTTTAGTAGGTGAAGTGCTTATTCAATTGCTGGATGACGCCATTAAAGCTGTCACAGGTGGATGCACGCTAATGGCAATGTGTGAACAGAGCTTGGATAACAGGCATAAGTGACTGACTGCCTGGGCCACCCTACCTTGGCGGGTCAGGGTAAAAAAACTAAACTAAACTAAAACAAAACAAAAAAATTGCATCAAACGACTTTCTACAGTAAATGTCTGTTGCTTCAAATCTGTGTAATACAAATGTGGAGCCTGATGTTTAATTTCATCACCTTAGCAGATGAGAAATCAGTGCAAATCACAGGTGAGAAATCTTGTCAGCTGTTGAGCCTCCACATTCCTCCATACACTCTTTATGCAAACAGGGTGCTTGGCCGGTTCACTACGTTCCTTCTTTCCCCCTTTCATACTTTTCGCTTTATTTTTCCATCTCCCTGTGTGGCAGACAGCATCAGTAGCTGCACAAGTGTCACATCGTTTCAGCCATGTTTGAACCTGCTCCAAAGTCTCAGCACGGCAGGC